>NC_090924.1:236792904-237114154 GCF_040938575.1 Ambystoma mexicanum
CACGAGGAGCCTCCAAAATGGCTGACGCATTTTCTGTCTATGCTGCTTGCTTAGCAGCCGCCAGGCCTTGCCAGTGATTGGCCCGCCACCCCTGTAACCAGCCCAGAGGAGCGCCGGAAGGCGTGAGCCGGCCCTTCCTGTGAAGGCACCCGGTAAAGGTACAGGCCTGTCTGTGCCTGTTCGTGCGTGGCCAAGGGGCCGTTGCCGTTCGTACCTCACCACCTTTTCGCCTCCCCCATCAGCTTGGATCATCTCCACCTACGCTCCAGCTGAGCAGCCCGCAGGACAAGAAAGTAAGACAATGCACAACATTGCTCTGAACTACTGCATATTTTGTTAAATCCACTTGACCGACTAATGCAGATGCTCACTGAATGTAATACTCTACTTATTCCTGTCATATCCACCTATAGCCGACAAACCCATACCATAGTACTACCACATGCTCACATGTTAGGTCATGACTCACCTACTCATTGATTGCCTACGCCCTGTATACTGTTGATTGCCTACGCTCTGTATACTGTTGATTGCCTGCGCCCTGCATACTGTTGACTGCTTGCACACTGTGTTCCGGCCCACCCACAATACTCACCACATTAGGCCTATTGCCTACCTACCCTACCCCTGCACACTCTAAGGCACCACCCTAACATGGCCCCAAACCTGTCCACTGGTATACTCATCCCACCATGCTCACAAAGCATTCCTCCAACGTCATTCCTCCCCACACTCATTATTGGCTAGCCATACCATGCCCCCACTAAGATCTCCCCAGCCCAGCCCCCAAGCACAGCTGTGCTGCTGTCTACACAAACAGCTCGGGCCCAATCTATCCCTCCTGTCGTAGACCTAAGGAACCAAAGACTCGGATCCCGCTCCCACAAGACCTCCACCGTAATGGAAAAATGCCTGCATACAACCCCTCCAGGGTTCACTCACAACGCCTCCTCCACACCCAGCACTCCTAAAGCTACCACTATACCTGTCACTATTACAACCAAACCCAAATCTAGCCACAATCCAACCCCACAAACTCAATTCGCTCTCATCAATGCTAGATCTATGCAAGCCCACGCCACAGAAATTCATGACCTCATCACTGACCTAGAGCTTGATGCCATAGCATCACAGAAACTTGGCTACATGAAGCTTCTGGACCCACCATCTGCCAATCCCTACTACCAGGATACACCATCCTCCACCAGGAAAGACCTACCAACAAAGGAGGGGGGTTGACCCTTATTGTTAAAGAATCACTCAAAGCTAGACAAATCAAGTCTACCATCTCAGACCACTTTGATGCACTCTCTGTAAAAATCTCCTTCTCCCTTAATGACACCATCACATTACACTTAGTCGACCGTCCTCCTGGCCCTCTGCTGGACTTCCAAGCTATTCTCCTACACCTCATTGGTAGCAACCTCAAAACCAGCTCCAGAGCCATCCTCCTAGGAGATTTCAACCTTGGCTTCCAGGATCCCAAAAATAAAAAAGGCAAAGCCTTCGCCAAATCTCTTCTTGACCTGAGTTTCATCCAAAAAGTTGACAGCACAACCCACATCAAAGGTCGCATACTAGACTGGCTAGCCGATCACAACTGTGGTGTGGACATAACCTCCAACACCCCTCGCCCCTGGATTGACCACCACCTTCTACACTTTCTCATACCGGCCAAAATCCCTATGCAACAAAACCCAATGCCTGCCACTTTAGCTAGATCCAAAGAAATGCTCACCAAAGAAAGAATCCTCCCCCTTCTTGAAGCATCAGCCCTTGCACGACCTCTACTCAATAATCCCACAGAACTGGTTAATCTCTACAACTCAGTCATCAAAGAGATAGTCGACATCATCGCCCCACTAGAAAGTAAAAGAGCCAAAAATACCAAACACTCCAACTTTTGGTACAATCAAGACCTACTTGACTTAAAAGCTCTAAAAAGACAAGCCTTGAAGAGCTGGCAATCCAACCCCTCCACCCTCGCAAGAGAGTCATCGCTAAACAGTATAAAAATGAAATCGCCACAGCTAGAGCCACTGCCTACAACTCTAGAATTAACAATGCAAAATCCCAATCCAAGGAATTATTTGCCATTTTCAATAAACAAATTGTTCCCCCCACGTCTACACATCAGACCGTAAAGGATGAAAAATGGTGTAACAACATCCAACATGCTATGTTAGGCAAGATCAACTTACTCCAAGAGAAAATTAAATCCAACCTCAACAGCCTACCCAAAGCCTCAACCCCAAAGCAGACTGACACCAAGCCACAAACCTCCCCCACCACAGACTCGAATCACCTCACACCCTTTACCTTCAGAGAAGTAACCATCCCTGAAGACATACAAATCTTAAAGCACCTAAAACCCTCGCTATGCAAAGGCGATATTTGCCCTGCTAACATCATCAAGGACTGTGCTGCATCCTTAGCACCTTTCTTTACAGCCTTTATTAATGCTTCACTTACCTCGGGCACTGTACCCTCTTCCCTTAAGGAAGCGTGGGTTTGTCCACTGCTAAAAAAGACCACATTTGATCCAGACTCCCCCAACAATTACAAACCGATCACCACTGTGCCATTCCTTCTGAAAATTCTTGATAAAGCGGCTTACCTACAAATACAAGCCTACCTGGAATTGCACAACATCCTGGGCAAGAGGCAATCTGGGTTTCGCCCACGGCACGGCACAGAATCAGCCTTGCTAGATTTCAAAATTCAGCTCCTAGAAAACGTGGACAAAGGCAAAGCTTCGCTTCTCCTGCTCCTAGAGCTATCAGCAGCGTTCGACTTGGTCGACCACAAAACACTAGGAAACCACCTCATTAACTCTGCCCACTTCTCCACGAAGCCACCACATGGATCAGCCGCTCCCTCTCCCATCAACTGTGGAGTGCCTCAAGGATCATGCACCTCACCAACCCTCTATAACCTCTTCACCCTACCACTATTTAATGACCTGGAATGTCTCGGCATAACGTGTACCAATTATGCCGACGACACACAAATCCTTCTCCCTCTATCTGGTGACTACGAGAAAGACCTCAGAACACAACAACAGACCTATGCAATCATCCAGGCCTGGATGGCGGCAAACGGCCTATGCCTTAACGGGGATAAAACGAAACTCCTAATTGTGGGCCCCAAGGAAGCCTTAAAAAAACTTGACACCAAATACAGCACTTTCAGCATCGAAAACACTGTCATCCCAGTCTCTGCTGCAGTAAAAACACCCAGAGTCTTTCTTGACTCCACCCTCTCCATGAATAGACAAGTTAGCTACATCTCCTCATCAGCAGCTCAACTACTAAAATCATCAATGCGGTAAAACCCTACCTCTCCGCCAAGAACTGTCTCAACATTGCCAGGGCCACCATAGGAGCTAAACTGGAGTACTGCAATGTCCTCCTGCTAGGTACGTCTGCCAAGAACATTAACAGGCTACAAATTGCACAAAATAATGCTCTCCGAGCTGCTCTCAGTATCCCCAGGAGAGAGCATATCTCCCAGGCCAGACATGATGCCCACTGGCTCCCTATCAAAGAACGCATATTGTTCAAGGCGCTCACAATCACACACAGATGTCTTTCCTAATCAGCGCCGCGATACCTAGCGGATCGAATACACCCTGCACAATCACTCAGACCCAAGCGAGAACTCTACTCTGACCAACTCGTGGTCCCTGTCTTTAACAGAGCCAAAGCCGGTGGTACTAGCTTTGAAGTATTGGCACCAAAATCTTGGAACTTACTACCTCCCAAACTCAGGAAGGAAACATCACTGGTAGCCTTTAGAAAGGCTCTGAAAACCATACTATTCAAATAACTGTTTGTTCCACTGTAACCAAGGAACTTTGATTATCGTCTAATCTGTATGACCCTGAACTGAGAACAGTACACTGTTTTTGCCTGCACCCAAGTGAATATGCTGTAACAGCGCCACGATGCCCTTGGGGAGCTGCGCGCTTTATACCTTGAAATAAATAAAATAAATAAATAAATATGAGTGCTAATCTGTGGTGGTGCAGCAACATTATACTTAATAGTAATTTAGTATGGTCACACCAACATTTTTGCCTGTATCTTGCATTTTAACATTAGCCAGTCATTACTTTCCATCTTTTAATTTTTGGTATTAACATATTTTATTTAAATGTTGGATGTTAGATATTTTTCAAGTAACTAATTAGTCCTTTCTTGGTACTATGCACTTCATGCAGGTTTTCTGGCACTTTGAACTTTACTATTCAGCAGTGAGTGAGATTTTCTAATGTTTACATTGTTTATGTTTTTAACATGAATAATTGCATTTTTACTTTATGACTCATATCGCAAGTCTTCACCTGTTCATTGATTGTTGTTTTAATTATGTGCACTTTGCACTTTATAATTTTTCATCTACATCTTGGATAATGTGTATCCATAGTCTTAGATAGTACAATGTTGGGGGGAACAATGAGTAAACCTAGGCAAGGTTTGAAACATAATCCTTAATATTACACGTTTGTTCAATTTGTTGTAAATTGTTTTATTTGGTTTTTGAATTTACCACTCATATTATCTGTTTTAGTTTAAATTAACACAATGCACTACAATATGGCCACCTTATGTTGATTCCTTCTTTGCAAGTGATTGAACATTCTAGTCATCAGAATTCAATGAAGGACTTTTTATGTGTTGATTTATGAGTCACATTGATTCCCATTTGTTTGTTTGACTAAGCACCAGGACAATGCGATACGTGGCCTCTCATACCCGTTGGAACGAATCAATAAAATGCTGTAATAACTCTTTAAGACATCCTGTGTCTTCTATAACTTGAGGAGTGCTCATAGTGTACTTTGTTCATATGTTATAGGGCAGCGATAGCCGCCCCATAGTTAAGTTGAGACGGATTCCTATAGGAACCCCTCAAAATTCTATTGTTAATAAGTTTTGATTTGAGCAACGGATTTGACGGAAATTGTGAAACTGAGTAAGGCCTCGTGGGCCCCTCCACAGACTGCAGAGTTTTGTAAAGATACATTAAAAAATAAGAACGTTATTAAGAAGACAACAAAAAACGTTCTCCAACGTTCCGGCCTAATTCCATTACTTTTCCCATAGACAAACAAGGTACATTTTTTGCCAAAGCGCACAGCCTAAACCTCTGGACGGATTTGGACCAGGTCCAAAACAACGTAGGCACGAAGCATTGCCTCGCGATCCATGTGTGGTTTGGGGTTATTCTGTGCAGTAGTTATTTAAATATTTGACAGAGAAGGGGGCACCCACTTCTCAAAAATTGTTAGTTATATCTTCAATGGTGCATTGCAGGATCATGGTTTTCAGAAATAAAAAAGCTGCTATCTTGTTTTTCTCTTGATGCAAGAGATATTCAAGGATATAGCCAAGGATATGGGGAAAGTCAACATAGGAAAAAAGCTATTCGCAGGTCAAAATACAGGCTAGAGGTGAGGGGTGGCCAGAGGGCACCAAGTGAAATTTAGCCATTTGAGGGGGTCTAGGGACTGAGTTTGCAACATAAAGCTTTCTGTAGCATCTGCTATAGCCGTGAATATTTTCAAAATCTCAAAGCAAAAATTGTCACAGAAACAGCGTGTGTTGTGGGGGGAAGGGGAGGTGAGAAGGCCATCTGGCAGTGGAGGGAGCTGGCACAGATGAGGGCGGCACTTGGTGAGAGCTTTTTCTGATATTTGCGGCTATAAAGGACTATGGATAGCTAAGAGTATGTGTAGTTCAGGACCCTTGGTTACACTTTTACAGCTATAGTGATGTTGGGCGTGAAAAATCATTGTCCATGGCCTTTGACACGATTGCATCCAGGTTTCCCATCCATGCAGCAACCAGGACAGACGCTGCTTAGATTCAAAGTGAAGAAGGGGCCAGCCTCCTCAGTCCATGTTGCCTGATAAATTAGCCAAATTTACAAGACCACTTAGAGAAATGGGCCAGCCCTTTTCTTGCTTTGAAGCTAAGCAGGGTCAGTCCCTGTTATTGCATGGATGGGAGACTGAATGAGCATCCAAATTATTTATTTTATTTAAACCGTGCTACTTTCAGTCCTTCAATGTTTTGCATGCAGAGACAATTGTTTTGCCTTTTTCTGAATTGCATTCTGGTATTTGATATGATCTGATATGATGCGTCATTTATAACGCACCTATACACAAGTGTTTCTAGGCATGTGAAGACAAAGTAAGGAGACATAGGGAGGACAGACAAATTATCTTGCTAGGCTTTGTGTCATTTAGATTGTGCAAGTGCAAAACTGCGGGGGGCGGGAGAAGTGCCAGGGGAAGGAGAAACTGAAGTGCGGTCAGGGCAGCAAGTGCTCAGAGTAATTGCACTCGGGGTACCAGATATGGGAAGTGCAAAAAGGAGGGCAACTGTAATGTTACAGATAGAGCCCCGAAGTGCGTGGACGCCCGGAGACAGTGCAGGTGCTTGCAGGTCATGGAGAAAGCCTGGTGCCTGTTGAGTTCAGAGGGTAGCCAGGCAACCAGCTAGTGCAGCAGACAGGTGGTCAGCAAGGAAGAGCAAGAGAGAATGCAGAAGCAAAAAGGAAGGTCTTGAGCTGCTTCTGGAACCTGAGGTGGTCCTGCTCCAGTTTGAGAGGGACAACGAGGACATTCCAGAGGGAGGCCCCTTCAGAGAAGAATGATCTACCTCCAACTTTCTGTCCGGAAAAGCGGCTGACCCTCAGAGAGTTAGAGGTAGCTGTGCTATGAGGTCCCCGGCCCCAGACAGCCTTGTGCACAATGCCAGGGGTCTTGAACCTGATATTTGCAGTCATTGGGAGCCAGTGGAAAGATTTAAGGGCTGGAGAGATACAATCCCTTGGTTTGAGGCCAAGGACACGTCTCTCAGTCCTATTCTGGATTAGTTGCAGAAGGTGGAGAGTAGGGGAAGGCAGGTTGAGATAGAGGCTGTTGCAGTAGTCCAGCCTGGAGAGATCCAGGGCTCTAGAATCGTTGAGCTTCTGGGGGAAGTGCAAAAGGAAGAACACCTCTGAGGAGGTGCATCTTATAGTGAGACTTCTTGTGATGTGAGGGGAGAAGGAGAGAGTGGTGTCAAATATGGATGACCCTAAGGTTTTTGCCTCACAGGAAGGTGCAGGGAGAGGGCCCAGGGAGGGGGGCCAGAGTGAAAGAGGGAAAGCAGGATCAGGGGTCTCAATGAGGAAGATCTGTGTCCTGCTAGAAATGAGGCAGAGATCGTTGCAGGCGCACCATTCCTGAATCACAGATAGACAGTCAGGAATGAGTTATAGAGGAGAGGAGGCAGAAGGGAGCCTGAAGGAAAGCGGAGTGTAATGCGCATAACACTGAAAGTTAGAGGAGAATGATGATATGAGTTGGGCCAAAGGGGACACGTAGAGGTTGAAAAGCCGGGGGAGAGGTTGTAGCCCTGGGGAACACCACATGTGGAGAGAGAGAGGTGGTGGAGCGAAAGGTCCCCAGTTGAACTTGAGAAGAACGGTTCAAGAGGAAGGAAGTCAACCAGATGAGGGCCTGATCTGTGATGCCCAGATTCTCATGGAGACAATTGATCAGGATGGCACGGTTGACCATGTCCAAAGCAGCGGAAGGATCAAGGTGGATGAGTATAGAAGGAAGGCTAAAATCAAGATAAGTGAGCAGGTCTTCACAGATGTTCAGGAGAGAGGATTCTGTGCCTCTGGGAGCTCTGAAGCCACACTGATTGTTATGGAGACAGCCAACAGATTACGTGTGAAGAGTGATCTGGGAGATGGCCAGCTTTACCAAGAGTTTGCCCAAGAAAGGAGTTATAGAGATCTGGCAGTAGTTTGCCATACTGGAAGGACTGGCGGTCGGGTACTTCAGGAGGGGATGCACAAGGGGGTGTTTAAGGGGAAGGGGAAAGTTCAAGTGGCAGAAGAATGATTGTAGAAATATGCCAAGGCTGGAGTGAGGATGTCAATGTGGTCCTTGATGGTTTTGGAGGAGCAGGGGAGCACTTGCTTTGATGACACTTTCATAGATTGGACTTGCCTAGAAACGTCATCAGGAGTGATCACAGAAAAAGAGGCGAAGGGAGGAGGAGAGGGAGAGTCAGCCAGAAGAGGGCCAGGAGAGATAGAGGGAGAGGAAGAGGAAAGAGAAGAGGAGATAGAGGACAGGATGTCCTGGGTTTTAGTAGAGAAGTGAGAGGCAAAAGCCGTGCAGAGGACCTGGGAGGGAACAGGTGAGGTGGAGACTGCAGCAGCACTGGCCAGCTCCTTGCAGATTTTGAAGAGTTCAGCTGTGATGTTAGAGGCTGCAGAGACACATGCTTGGATGTAGGCTCTCTTCTTGGACAGTAAAGAGAGTCTGTATTGCCATTGGAGCAGGCAACAGGCCAGTTTGTCAGGGGATGTGCCAGATGCCTTCTACTTCCTCTCAGCCCCTCCACACTTGCGTTTTAGAGTGGCGAGGTCAGAGTCATACCAAGAGTCGCACTTGGAGGTAGGCTTCAGGCAGATTCTCGTGACACGGGCAAGGACATTGAGAGTGTTAGTGATAGAAAGATGCAGGCTTGAGAGGGCTGTGTCAGAGTGTGGGTCGGCTGCAGGAGTAGGAGGAGGAGAGAAAGTAGCAGCAAAGGCCTCCACAGACACACACTTCATGGGCCAGATGACCAAGAAGGTTGTGTCAGTACTGGGGTAGGCTTCATCTGGTAGACAGAGAGTATAAGGTGGGAAGAGAGCAGAAAGTGGTCCGTCCAAGATAGAGGAGTGGTGAGAGGGTTAGAGAGGGGGATGTCAGAATAGATGAGGACATCTAAGATGTGCCTGGTAGAGTGTGCCGGACCGAGGGTAGAAAAGAGAGAGTGAGAGTGTCATAGAGATTGTGCAAGAGCTCTGAGGAGGGATTGGAAGCATCCAGATTGATGTTGAGGTCTTCGAGTAGGAGAAGTTGAGAGCTAGAGGCAAGGAGAGAAGATGATGGGTATGTCCATTGGGAGAGGACGAGGGCGACCTGGCCAGGTGGCCTGTAGATGGTAGCCACAGTTAAAGAGAGGCCAGGAGAGATAGAGAGCCTGCAGACAAAGCATTCAAAGGAGGAGTATGCATGTGTAGGGATGTCAGAGGCAGGGACCCACTCCGGAAAGATCAGGGCTTCGGTTGGTTATGGGTTCGGAGAGGATCTTGTAGCCATCAGGGAGGAGAGTGTC
The DNA here is from genome assembly GCF_040938575.1 of Ambystoma mexicanum. Lineage (NCBI taxonomy): Eukaryota > Metazoa > Chordata > Amphibia > Caudata > Ambystomatidae > Ambystoma > Ambystoma mexicanum. The sequence continues at coordinate 236,802,084 of NC_090924.1, forward strand.
AAAACTTGTGACAGAACTGGCTGTGAACCATGTCTTGGTGAAAGCAAGGACATCTAGGTCGAGTTCTTCAAGATTTGACAGATGTCAGAGGAGTGTCTGACAGCAGAAGGAGAGTTGAGAGTACATGTGATGTCATCTTTGATGTCCTGGGTGTTAGTCTTAGCAGTACACGGTGGTGGCGATAGTTATGGTTGCTTACCTTACCACATCTGGTGAATTTCTAAGGTGTTTCGGTTTTACTTGTAACCATACCATTTAACAAAGTTTTTCATAGAATTTCAAAGGTTTTTATTGGTGCAACTTAACCATAACGTTGCTTTAACAATGTTTTTTCAGTGAATTTCTTGGGTTATTGTTAGTGCAACTTAACCATAACATCCCTTTAACAAGCAGTGGGTGGGCGACCGTGCTCGGGCTGATGCCCTCGGGCGACCGTGCACGCTATAAGTGCTATTAACATAACACAACATAAAGTTTATTCTGTGAATTTCATGGGTTTTTACTAGTGCCCCTTTAATCTTCTGCAAGTTCCTTATATTATATGCGCCTGCCCCCAATATGTCAGATATGGAGTCTGCGGACAGCGCGGATGTCCGTGACATCGGGCATCAATTACAAGGCTCAGAATCGTAAGGGAGACCCCAAAAAGAAGTACCCACTAACCAACAAACAGATGTACATACAATCACAACTAATGTTTACAACATGCAACTATACCTTTTTGTATGTTAAAAAATACGAATTATTTCTTTATTCAGCACACATTACAATGGAATGCACCAAATCAAACCATGACTGCACACTTCATGTAATATCCTCACTACAACTCTCCATACTGATTGGGAAACACCAGGTGCTTATTGGACAACAAATTCTCACTAAATGTTAAGTGCATTTTATTTATTTCTCTTTTATTAGCTGTCATTGTATAAACATGTGTTATAAAACAGAAGCCCTTTTTTCACAGTAATGGCAAGCACACTTGAATGGTTTGACGAGAACTTCCAAAAAGAAGAAAAGAGCAACGATAACATTGCCAACAGTATACAATAGATATTTTAATGTAAACAAATGATGTATTTTGTACACACCATACTAAAATAATAATTTCTATTTTTCTTACAGAACATAGTTTTCATGAAGTTTCACCAATCCCCAGAATCACGAACAGAAGCACTATCCCCCACTGTAAATAATCAAATCATGAACTTGTCCAACAAATTATATGAACTTAGTAACGATTTCAAAGAACGTTTACAGTATTTGAAAAATCATGTGAATAAACATGTTCCCAATCACGGTCTTTCTTGCGCCTGTTCCCCTTCTCTTCAGCACGCATCCCCAGCAAATTCTAAACATTTTAATGAAAGACGCTTTGAAGAAACTCCACTCCCTTCCTCCCCTCATAATTATAAACATTTTTTCTGATTTTCCCATTTGTTTCCCATTCCGATACCCCAACCCTTTTTTGAATAAATGTTTTTTTTGTACTATAAATGTTTTGTTTCTTGTTGTGTGATTTTTTTTTAAACTCCCATTTTGAGTCAGTGGGCACTATGACTGTCTGGGGTGTTCGCACTCAAAATGGAGGTACCCCTGGACAGGCGCGATGTCCGGACATGTTAGTTTCCGTGTGACGCACTTTTACTTAGTCCGTGGACACCACGCTTGTTTTACGGACATCCAGCGAATGCGCACTGCAATTCCCGCCTGATGGGAGTCTGCGGATGGCCATCAGGGTCGCGGACGGCTGTGCCCGTCATCAGGTAACTACACCCGTGCGGGGTGAGGGGAGTGTCCGCGAATGATGTCCATGGCCATGGGCAGTTTAAAAGTGCATTTCCCACCAACCAAGGGTGTTTCAAGTTAAAACATACCCTTAAACAGCTCCCAGACCCATTCTTTATTGATCTGGAAACTTTTTACAATTTTTCAAGGCCTTTTGTGACTCAGTAGTCCGCAGACAGTACGACTGTCTGTGGACGGTTCCTCTGAAGGGACCCATCCATTTCTTTTCCTCCATCTCAATCTGGCTATCCAAGGGAGAGCATCTTCCAGCACCTGCTTTGCAGAACTTTGCAAAACGTTCTTTGTGGACAGCATCATTACATCTGCTATGGCCACTTCTGCTCCCCAATCACTCCCACCACCATCACCGTCTGGAGGGCCTGGACAGGGGAACAGGCACAATGATGTAGAGGAGGATCAAGAGGAAGCCGAAGATGAAGTAGTGGAATGCCTACCTCCAGCACACAGAGTGAGTCGAGGTTTGGTGGTTCTTTAGGACTGTGGGTGGGTTCCCAAAGGCAAAGGCTGCCTGTGTTGAATGCTTTGAGTGTGGGATGAAACTCATTCATGGACAACAGGGACATCAATGCGCCACCATGTCCGTTCTAACCGCCCGGTTGCACTGCGAAAGGCTGTTCCTTTCTCAGGGAGGAGCAGGCTATCTTCTTCTGCGCCATCTTCCTCAACTGCTGCTGTCAGCACATAGGGTACTCCTGGGGGGCAGAGGATCGCACCGGCCGCCTCATAGACCATACAAGATGCTGTAGATCTTTACCATTCGAGGGTCAAAGTGTTCTGTATGTACTGCGACACACCGCTCTGCTGGGGGCACAGTTTCGCAGTGCTTTTGAGGCAGTTGTCAAAGAGCATTTGAAACACTGCCCCTACCTTAAATTTAAGGCACACACAACATCTTCCTCTGTCCAACTGCCACTCCATCTCGTTGGTTTGTGCCCCTTCCTTCCGTTCCTTTCCTCATCTTAACTTCCCTTTCCTGCAAATAAAACTGTAAAAAGCCAATAATAAAATACAAAACCAAAGAAAAATACACAAAAGAAGATTCCTTTAGGAGCCACCTTTCACAGTTAAAAAATAGAAGTGTGAAAAAAAAGCCACAGGGCTTGGTGCAACCTGATTAGTCCATGGACAGCACGGTAGTCTTCAGACAGCGTGGTAATCTGGGGACTTCTAAAAAATTCCAAGGGTGGGACAATTAGAATCATTTGAATTCTTTTGCGTTCAAAAAGGTTAGCTCTTAAAATAACCTTTTTTATGTTTTTGGCTTTTATATATTTTTTGTAAATGTTTGGTTTTACAAACTGAACTAAGAAAACATTTCACTGATTTTATTTATTTCTTCGCACTTTCACAAAATCTGCTTCAATGCATTTTGAATATTTTCCACAAAAATCTGATTTCCCATATCAGTTAGATGGACTCCATCTCGCTGAAAAATGTTGACCCTATCAAATTTAGCGTTCTCATTATGAAACAATATCATGCCACCATCTCGCACAAAAGCACACACAGCTTTATTGACGTTGCGCCTTACTTTTTCCAAATGAACTGGAACGCATCCCACAACTGACTCTGGGCAATGCGTGAAAAAATAATTTCCGAATTAGGGAACATTTCCTTCAATTTTTCTAATGTCTCCTTCATTGCAAACTGCAATGAAATTCTAATCACATTCCCCAAACTGCTCCCTCCATAAAGAACAATAATAATGTCCGGATGTTTCAATTCAACCATATTTTAACAAAATGGGAGCAAGTCCACCCACTTAATGCCTCACGCTCCATACCAGAACACTTCCAATTCAGAGAATCCAAGATTTATGGCTATTTCACTATGCTAAGGATACACCTTCAACCAATGAACCCAAGAGTCCCCCAAAATCCGAATAGTATGCCGAGCGACATTGCCATGGCCATTTTCAATCCTCTCACAACTCCTACTAACAAAACTCCTGCTACCCTGTCTTCCTTTAGACCACACCCAGTAAACCTGATTGGCTGATCCTCCGATTTCCGTGGACACCCACGACTGTCCACGGTCTCCGTAGTCCCCTTTCCAATGCCAGACAACCTTAAAAGACCAGGATGTGGCACGTGCCATCCACAGTTATTGTAGCCACTAAAAAGGGTAGGGGAAAAGGGAAAATTGAACCCAACTTAACTTATTAGTTAAGTTATCTTTAGTGGTGGCTCTGAAAATAACCTTTTTCTGGGAGGGTTAACAAAAACCTGTTTTTGCTTTTATGTACAGTAGTACTGTACCCTCTACATCTTCATTTACCATTTTCTTATAGAAATGTTTTTAATGCATTCCTAACATTGTAAAAGAAAATTGCATTTCTGACATCTGTGAATTGAACTCCATGTTAACAAAAAAGTTCACACCATCAGAACTTATATTTCATTCTCAAAAGATGACATTCCTGCAGCATATACAAAAGTGGATACAGCTTTATTGTTGAGCTACCTTGATTCTTCAATTTGTGGACTGAAAATGTGTGTTGAACATCTCCATGTTTGCCTTTGATTTATACCAGAAAAGAAAATCTTAGCAGCAGGAAACGGTTGCATTATGCTTTTAAAGAAATCCCTCAGGGCAACCTGAAATAAACTGGAGTCACAAACCCCAAACTGCCCCCTCCACAATGCACAATCACAATGTCTGAACATTTGAAGTGAGACATACTTTCACAGAATGAAAACAAGCTTGCCCAGTTTAAGCCAAAAACTGCATACCACAAAACTTCCACTTCTGCCAATCCTAATTTTCCAAGGATGCCATGATTTCCAGCATACACGTTCAGTGACAGAATTTAGTGCCCCCCAGAATCCACACAGTCTGCCTTCTCAAACACATAGGCCCTCATTACAACCCCGGCGCTAAACCATGGCGCTATTAGCACCATGGTTGGTGCCGGTGTTGTAACGAGTCCGCCATGGTGGAATGGGGAAATACCGCCCCATTCCAAAGTTGGCGGGGCGGTAATTCCCCATGCCGCCATGGCCCTTCCCCATTCCCATTTTTGCCCCATAGGGCTCAATGGGACTGGGGAAGGCGCTAATTATGGCACCGTAAATTACGGTGCCATAATTAGCTGCTAGGTCCCTTTGCGGGTTGGTTTTTTAATGCCTGCTATAGGCAGGCGTTGAAGTGCCACCCGCAAAGGGACTTCGTAATCAGGCGTTAAGGGTTTAACAGCGCTGACACCTTTTACGACGCCATTAACCCCTTAATGCCTGGGTTGTAATGAGGGCCATAGCCTTTGTCAGTGCTCTCACAACTCCTGCAAATAAAACTCCTGCTACCATCTCTTCCTGTACACCACACCCAGTAAACCTGATTGGCTAATCCCAACAGTCCCCTTTCCATGCCAGGCATCCACACAAGGCCTGGATGTTGCATGTGTCGTCCGCAGACCCTTCTACCCTTTCCACTTCCATGTTTTCAACACACTCTCATTGGCTGCTTTCAAAGAGTCACACATCCATCCACCAATCACATTCAAAACTTTTACACCTAACCCTGTCATCTAACTTCAACACTTCAAAGTTCATATATACTGCTAGTGAAAGCCTTCTGCATCAAAAACTGCTGTGCAACTGTCCATAGTACAGGTATGCCTATATTTAAATAAATGTTTGCTTCAACTCTTTCACAAATATATATAGCATAGATGTCAAGTGATATGGCAACCGTGGATATATATATTTTTTACGCTCGAATAACATGCAATCAGGATGTTATGTCCCGAGCCTACTAGTGTGAACTTTCATGAAAAACGGCAATTTTGTCTCATTTTGTGGGCAAGCTGGATATGAACATGGGATAGGCCACGTTACTGAGTGGCCCTGCATATCAGCGTTTGGTGACCCACTACACTTGATTGCAGCCATACAGGTCATAGATGACCAAAGAGTATAGGTAATCATATTCACGGACTATCACACTTTCTCCTGTCCTCAGACATCTTAAACATTGCGGGATTCATCAGGTTACATTATTTGTAAAACAGAGAACCACTTTTTCCACATTATTTTCCTTCGTAAACAGCACAATCCAAATGATGATATTTGGTGTCGTTCTTGAATATAAAAGGACGAGATATATGCAGATAAGATGTTAATCTGAATTTCTAGTACGGTAGTGGAAAATGTCTGAAAAGCAAGCCCTGATATACCTGTGGGGTTTCGAATGAGTCCCTTGTTTGTTTCTATGCCCATCACGTGGTGGGAGGGGAATGGAATAAAGGAGTGTCTAGAATGTAAACAAGATCATGTGACCAAGCTACAAGGCGTAGCGAAACGCGTCATCTGTGGAGCGCCTTTGTCAGGCGGGGCGTGGGATGGAGTTTTTTTTGAATGAAATTGTTTTTAAACTGAATTTTTGATAAATAAAGCTCAACATTTTTTACTCCATTTGGATCCTGGTGCAGTCTGTGGTTTTGAGCTGGGAGCCTGCGTTCGGAATCCCACTCCGTGAGTGCGGCTCAATATCACTCTGTGAGTCGGAGTGAAAGTATTAGAAATGTGTTCGCGGTGAAATGTCTCAGCGTGGAGCGGGCACCAACTGCAAATCAACATGAAACAGCGACCGAAGCGCGCGGCATGACATTGTGAAGACTTTAACGTCCCGAAGCAGCTCGAAACGGAACCTCTTTACTGGACTGCGGCAACGTTGTTGGAGGCTGAAGGCAGAATAACGACAACCGGCAGGGACGCGGAACTGATTCATCGGAGGACGCCGTGAGGTGTTTACTGCACCGGTGAGTGTTCCTGTCTTTAGCCACCCAATACGTTTTGAGAAAACTTTCTTGTACCACAGTCTGAGGTGATGGATCGTTTTACTGTTGTGCAGTTCCAACAAGAGTGAAATTAAATTTAAGTCTGAACTCTATCAAATCGGACGGAGTGGCCGAGGCCATCTGACTCTCCGGCTCTACCACTTTGCACCATTATACTCGGCTTCATATTATTTTTTGACCCTGGTTAGCAGCTGGTTATTTTTCCGGCTGAGCAAAAACTTCCTCCCGTAATGGCAAACGCCCTAGCCACAAAGGAGGCTTCTACAAGGGAATTGGCATCCAGTTTATTTAATGAAACACTAAAGACCTCAACGGCCACAGCAAAAAGTAAATCACCACCTTCCATAGAGGCGAATGAAATCACACTTTTAAAGGAACTTGAAAAACTGTCTTAAAAGGAAATTAGCAAATGGTGGGAGGAGCACTCGCTCCAGAATTATATTGATGTTAAAAGGATCCCAAGAGGGTTAAGAATATTGACTACCCCCTCATTCGAGGAACAAGATCCGGAAATGTTAGAAGAGTGGGGTGCAGCTACGAACTATTGTTCAAAAAATCTACTTGAAATTCTGGTGAAATATGCAGGAAATGATAGGACAAGAATACTCATCAAAATTACTGAGATTGAAAAGAAACTGGAGAAACTGAAATTAAGTGAAGACGCAACGAAATTGAAAATAAATATTGACAAAAACCTCATAACCTATGAAGAAGAAATGCAACAAAGAAAACAACGGAAATTCCTAAGGAATAAAGAGGACTACGAAAAAGGCAGAGACTACATGTTCGCCAGACGCTTTGATCAAATGAGAATTCTGACAAAAACAAATAAAGCACCAATGAACGAGTATAAAGCTGGCACCTCCAATGAGGAATCTGCTGCCTCAGAATCAGATGTTACTGAAAATGAGAGTGAAGAGCCCCCAGTACGTGTTAATTTTTTAGAAGAGATGCGCTTGCTTTGTCAGGATGGGAGGCAAGCAAGCAACCCGGGGGAGGAAAAATCCGGGGTCAAGGAAGAGGAGGCAAACAAAAACGAGGCGGGGCCAAAGGGGCAAACATGGCAACAAAGAATACGTCAGGGAGATCACTGCGCTCTGGGAAATAAATGAGAAGGCCCTAGAAGTAAGTGTACAAATGTCAATCGTCAATCTATCAAAGCATGTACTAACTAATGCACAGCGTCAAGTACTCAGTTTGGGTCTCAATTTTTGTCCTGCATCGGAGTTTGATTATCCTCAAACTAGAATCGATCTTGATCAATATATTCGCAAAATTAAATTAAAGACATTTTTTTGCTATGAATCCCCCGAAAGAAAACAGAAACTGATACAAGAAGGAAGAACAGAAATTTCAAAACAAGATTTGAACACTCTATCCACACTTGTGTTCCTACAAACAGGTGGAGAAGACATCTCGAAAGAAGTGGAGATCAATCCAGATGAACTGGATGTCAATATGGAATGGTACAAAACAAGTAAACTTAGAAATAAATCTAAATTCAACCCACCTATCATCATGGGGAGTACTATAGAGACATTCCGAAGTCTGGTCATTGAAGATCTCAAGAAAATTAGATGTAAAGAGGCGAAAAAAAATCAAACCAAATATGGGCAATGAATATCTCAAATCTCTAAAGGAATTAAACCTCCTATCTGACTGCATTATTAAATCATTGGACAAAGGCCATAATATTGTACTTATGGACAGGGATCAGTATGTACATGAGGCCAATAGACAACTGAATGACAGAACCTGTTATGAGAAATTGACGGAGAATCCGATGCCTAAATTGGAATTAACAGTGCAGGAATTTCTCAAAGAATGGTCAGACAAAGGAATGTTGGAAGATCTAGATGTGAGGTTCCTTTACAAATCCCATTCTATTACACCCACGATATACTTCCTTCCTAAAATCCATAAATGTGCCTCTAAACCTCCAGGTAGACCCATTGTCACGCTAACAGGCTCATTATTAGAGAACATGTCAAAATACATCGACAAATGTCTCTTTCCCTTTGTTCTAACATTACCATCATACTTGAGGGATACAAAGGACTTTCAACTGAGAGTTAATGAGCTACCATTTGACCCGGATTTTCTATTAGTCACTATGGACGTTGTTTCCCTGTATACATCTATTACACATGTACAAGGAATGAAGGCTTGTGAGTATTTTTTGAACACGAGATCCTTAAACTACACTCAACATTCTGAAATGATCATGGCCATGATCCACATGTGTCTAACCAACAATGTATTTTTATTCAACCAAAAATACTATAGACAAAAACAGGGAACTGCTATGGGCACGACTTTCGCCCCACCTATGCTAATTTGACCATGGGTTATTGGGAGAAACATGAGGCGTGGAAGGAAGAATATGGAAATTTCACAAGCAAGGTGATCATGTGGCAGCGATACATTGATGACCTCTTCATCATCTCGAAGGGCACTTCTGAAGAATGGGTTGACTTTGTGAAACTGTTGAATATCAACAGCTACAATTTACAATTTACAGAAACACAGTCCTAAAGAAGTGGTCTTTTTGGATGTGACAGTCTGCATAGAAGATGGTAAAATTAAGACCAAATTGTTTCGGAAACCGACCGGGGTGAATGCTCCATTGCATGCAAAAAGTGCACACAGTCAAAATCTGATATAGAACATACCCTACGGCGAGTTCATACGATTGCGGAGAAACTGCTCTGAGATGAGCAGCTACGATGAGGAAAGCAAAGTGACTGCATGGGGCTTCAAGAAACAGCAGTACCCGAAACAAATTATTCAACGTGCTTACCTCAAAGCAAGGCAGAGTGATAGATCATTGCTGTTACTGGATAATGCAAAGAAAATCCCCAGTTCGGGTGAAGATGAAACAACTTGCCTCATATTAACATATGGTCACTCAGCTAAAACAATTAAAACCATAATTCGGAAACATTGGACGACATTAGTGGTAGACACAGATCTAAGACAACTACTGGGGAGCTACCCCAACTTTGCATTCCGAAAGTGTCAATCCATTAAAGACAAATTGGTCAGTAGCTACATGACACCTGAAGTAACTCCCAGTCAATCAACCTGGCTAAATCGCAGGAACAAGGGCTTCTACAAATGCACAAAATGCAAGATATGCACTTTTGCAGATGAGTGCTCAAGTTATCTACACCCTGTACTTAAGAAAACCATCACGATCACTGAAAGAATTACATGTGAATCAGAGTACATAGTGTATGCACTCAAATGCACTTGCAAGAAATGGTACATTGGCAGCACTAAGTGCAAATTGAAAATACGTATCCAACAGCATATCAGGGCGATTAAAAATCGTGACTTTGCATACCCCATAGCCAAACACTTCTGGGAGAAGCATGAAGGGAAGCTTTGTGATTTTTCATTCATGGGGCTACAGCAAATTAACATTGGGCTGAGGGGAGGAAACAGAGAAATACAATTGAGACAGCAAGAAACACGCTATATTATTGACTTTGAGAGTAAGATCCCTCTAGGCCATAATATAGACGAGGAGCTGTATACATTTCTGGGTGAATAATCTAAGGAACCTAGTATTGTACCGGTGATATATACTTTTTTGCATAAACCATGAGTCATTTGGCACTATTGTGTGCTGTTACCTGCTAAAATGGAATTAATCACTGTAGTTTGGTAATGTTGGATAGCCTATTCCCTCACACTGTTGTTGATTTTAATTGTTCTTGTAAACATTTTTAATAATCTTGCCCTTATGAATTTGATTGTTTGGAGGCAGAGAGCTTTTTAATAGTTACATTAGACAACTTGTAGGATTCCGGATATTCCCTCCCTCACCCTTTTTTTCCCCCTTTGTGGGTCATATCTTGTACCATTTGGGGTTTTCTGAAGATGGGCATTGGGCCCCCAAGTGGGCAATAAATTGAACCATAGTTATTTAATCTGGGGACTCTAGTGTAGGGCAGGTATTGGAGAGAGGTAATGCACTACGCACTTTATACTACACTTAGAGCAAAAGATGTCAAGTGATATGGCAACCGTGGATATATATATTTTTTACGCTCGAATAACATGCAGTCAGGAGGTTATGTCCCGAGCCTACTAGTGTGAACTTTCATGAAAAACAGCAATTGTCTTATTTTGTGGGCAAGCTGGATATGAACATGGGATAGGCCACGTTACTGAGTGGCCCGCCATATCAGCATTTGGTGACCCACTACACTTGATTGCAGCCATACAGGTCATAGATGACCAAAGAGTATAGGTAATCATATTCACGGACTATCACACTTTCTTCTGTCCTCAGACATCTTAAACATCACGGGATTCATCAGGTTACATTATTCGTAAAACAGAGAACCACTTTTTCCACATTATTTTCCTTCGTAAACAGCACAATCCAAATGATGATACTTGGTGTCATTCTTGAATATAAAAGGACGAGATATATGCAGATAAAATGTTAATCTGAATTTCTAGTAATTTTGGCCATCATGGATGCGGATGTATCGGCATTTGACAATGCAGATGTACATAAATTAATGAAATACTAGGAGGAATAACATTGTTGCCATTGTAACCATATGGTAGTGGAAAATGTCTGAAAAGCAAGCCCTGATATACCTGTGGGGTTTCGAATGAGTCCCTTGTTTGTTTCTATGCCCATCACGTGGTGGGAGGGGGAATGGAATAAAGGAGTGTCTAGAATGTAAACAAGATCATGTGGCCAAGCTACAAGGCGTAGCGAAATGCGTCATCTGTGGAGCGCCTTTGTCAAGCGGGCGTAGGATGGAGGTTTTTTTTAATTAAATTGTTTTTAAACTGAATTTTTGATAAATAAAGCTCATCATTTTTTACTCCATTTGGATCCTGGTGCAGTCTGTGGTTTTGAGCTGGAAGCCTGCGTTCGGAATCGCACTCGGTGAATGCGGCTCAATATCACTCCTTGAGTCGGAGTGAAAGTATTGGAAATATATATATTTCTTAATCTATGAGTAAACGGGCCTGTATAGCATGTATGCATTATTTAGGTGAAATCTAAGGCTTATCTGGAAGGGTGTTTCCCCTTAAATTGGGGCATTTTAGGGTTTATGCACTTTGCACTTTATTGTGGATCTATATTTTTATCATTCTCCAGCTGTCCATGGCTGCACGCCCTTTTGCCATCCTTTTTTTTTATTTTTAAGGGAGTTTTGGTTGGTTTTCAAATCCTGAGACTACATGATCAGTGCACCCATGGACGTAGAGCACTGTGCGTATTATCTTTGCTGTAGAGAATGAAATTTTGATCCCCATGTGTTTCCCCTTTCCCCTTCCTCCTTTCCCTTGCATCCTGTTTATCCCTCCGCCCCGTACTATTGCTGCCATGCATCTTGCACTTTGCACTTTGTTCTTTGCACTTTGCACTTTGCACAATTGTGCATGCACTAAGCACTTTACCCCTGTCCTAATACAGCTATACGTGTTTGATTAGACCCGTTTTTACCCTAACATATATACGATGTCCACTCGATGTATAGGTAAGATTGAGATTACCGATGATTCAGGCGCATATATTGATGTCATTCTATTTGCGCACGTGCACAACTTGCATAGAGGGTCCATAGAGGAGAGACGGCAATATACCTGTGAGTGTGCCCTATTATAATTTTCTTTGGCGCAGGTTTTATTTTAGTTTTGGAAGATATGTTATTGACATCGTACCACACTTTCTCTAGCATACTACATATTAATGGTTCATATATTATAGTAAGGTGCTATGTAGCCCACCACTGCTCTTTGTATTTTGCATTTGCAAGGCGTACCTTACTCTATGCTTGTGTGGTTCCTTCCTTCTTTCCAACGGTTATTATTATTTTTTTTAAATCATATTTTATCTCCCATTTTGACCTTTCTAGGGTTTCACGAGGTATTTGCCGTCTCTTGGATTTGTTCCCTCCTTGATGTACTTTGTGCCATTTGCGGCAACAATCCAATCTGTAAATTGCCGCTTGAAGCTAAGCACATTATTTTATGTACTTATTTGAGACTACTAAGGTCGACATGAGGTAAACTTTGTCACTACAATATGGCCGACTGCTTTCTCCTTACATTAGAGTAACGCGTTGCACGAGACATTTTACACATTGCAACCATAGAGTTTGAATGGTGTTTTAAGGAGTCCTTTGTCTGTGTTTGCCCTACTATCGTGAACAAGTGGTCAGTTGATCGCGAAATGCGTCGTTGTAACCTTCAGGTTCTCCTTTGCTATGCACTTTTTACTAATAAAGAACATTTGGTGCTGCCTGATTTTTGCCGTGAAGCCCTTTATTTGCTAAGGACTAGATTCACTGGACCTGGCTGCTCTTGGGAGTGCATTCTGCAGGTTTGGCCCTCTTTTGGGCTTAATTTTCATTTGAAAAAAAAAAAAATATACATATATATGCACATTCTCTTTTTTATCCACTCTAGCAAATGCCATGCATTGCAACATTTATCACCTGCTCACATGAAGCAGCAAACAATTACAATGCTCTGCACTTCAAATACCCTTCGCATCCAACAAAGTAAGTACATTAAAGTACCATGTAAATGTATGTAATTACAGCAGCACAATTCCACTATATATTACCCAGACTACTCTTCACTCTAGCCCATTATATTCCACCATTCATACTCATACTATTCCCATCTACACACCACCATTGCAATAGCCACTCTGTTGCTCAAAACAGCACAATTACCTTACAGATCCCATCACAGCACCACTCCCTTACTCACCAACCCAACACCATCACACCTCTGCAGGCTCTTACTGTCACAACCTTCCCATCCACACCTAATATACCACCTCACAATCAAACAGCACTCTATTCCTCTCTACAATCACACCCACAAACCCATGCACCATGCAGGCATATACATTGCACAACCTTCCAACGCAAACTTTCTCTTTTCCCAACAGACACAACAAAATACCTACTAAAAATCAACTCTGTAGAAAAGAAAGAAAATACAAAGCAGATAAGAATAAAACTACACCATATAATCATCCACCTCTAAAGCAATTTATAGAATTTTCTTTTTAAAAAGAGCTAGTACCCTCACTCAACAAAATGAAACCAGCCACAACAAAAAAATGGTAAGTCCCCTCTTTACAAAGAAAAGCAGCCCAACTAACGAACCTAAACCTCTGTATACCAGTGTTAACGTAGTCACGGTAAAGCAATCCAAAAAATGTATGTGTTACACATTATGGGAGGTGGTCACTAAGGGCGCGCAATCGGTTGTGTGGTACCCTGCTCTACGCGACTCCCGAGAATCCTTTTCATGATGACTCCCGTTCTGAAAGTAGCGGTCTAGACTCTTTACGCTTCTCCAAGACGTTCCAGCATGCTCACGTGATCCTTTATCAAACACGGAAGCCGGCAACTCCTCGCGTCGCTTCTGTTTCACCAGACGCTCCGTGAGTTCGCCTCTTGGGATTTCTTATCTTTGCTCCTTCCATTTTGACTTTCGATTTACCCTGAATCTCTTTGTCTCTCAAGCTTTCATCCCCAGATTCTTGCTTCCATTCTGGTCTCACCATCTCTCGGGAGTTCCCCTCACGCTCAGATATCCATCGGCGTCACGATTACGCCAACTCTGCTTTCATCCGTGTTGGAACACCCAATAGCTGTAAGTGACACAAACTCAGAATTACTTTCCACCTCTTTCGATTCAGATTCTGACCCAAGGATTGTTTCTTTTAGAGCTCACAGCTCCCGATCTCTTCTCCTTCGAAGCCCTAAAACAATCATCTTCTCCTTCTCTTTGCTGGTGAGAACCCTTAACAGTGCCATTTCATTTCCATTTCCCGTTCCTTACTTTACGCTACTACTCTGATTATATTCCTTTCGTTCATCCAGACGAAGCCTTCCTGCCCACAGCCACTCGTAGAAGACATTCATCAACCACCCGGATCCACAACACTTCCAGATTCGACCAGGGTTTTCTTCCCCATCGAGGGTTTCCCTGTCTATCCTGTTCTCTCCCCTGGTTATTTCCACTCCGGGTCGGAGAGGGCAGGGCTGTCCTAGGGTAGCTTTCACAGCTGCACTTGGTTGTTTCCTGATGGTCTACTCGATCGGTCAAGGTGAGATTATTCACATTTTAATATTCATTGCGGAAAGCAGTTTCGACATCTTGTCTTATATCCATTAATAACAGTATGTTACAGAAAATGTTCCTCCATAGTGTTCTTCACAATCTTATAAAAACAGCTGAAAAGTCACGATCTACCCTTAACAACGACTGCAAGAAACTAATCCTGCAAGCTCTAATTGACAGTTCTTTTCTACTAAAGAGAAAATGGGTTGTATTGATTTTAAACAGAATGAAACCACTATATTAATCAATACATTACAAATACTACTTCTAAACAGGTGCAGTTTTCAAACAATTACACCGGTTTTCAAACTTGTGTAATGGTGAATGGATTCACACACGCAGCACAGAACCATATTTCAATGAAAAAGCGTATAAACAAGAACAACAAAAAACAATTGCGATGGACAATAATGGTTGAGGGTATGAAATGGTGGAACACACCATTATGGCAAAAGAAAACCTTATAGAAAAATGTCCCCAATAAACTTTGAACCAAATGCTCCTTTCACCCAAACAAACTGTCCAGTGTACAAATGAACATGCAGCTCAATGTGTAATGTACGCCAACAATCCTTTACATCTTTACGACAATTCCACAATCACTATGTGGAACTAAAAGACAAAAGTACAATTATAACTTTACAAACCATAGACTCATGTCCAGTGTGCAGCCACACTGGTCTGAGAAGACATTCATTAGCCTGCATTTTAGGAACTCTTTGCAAAAGCACTTTCCACCACATCAAAATGTTAGCAACACACAATTCTACCATACAGAATCTTTTGCATCGACTATACTAAGCAAAAAGTCCTGCTCTAGAACTGAAAAATTGAAATACCATTCTCCTACATGGAACAGCCAAAGAACTGCTTCAAGATACAGAGCACATCCAACGTAAATATTTTGGAACTGAAGTTGACTTAGAACATTCTGTATGTGCAGAAAACACTACGAAATCCTCTTAAACTCCAAGGTCCTAATAAAGACATACACAATGAAATTGCTACATTTCAAAACATCTGCTGAAATACCAGACCAAATATGTGTCTTTTGTCACAGAACATTTCATAAAAAGAGCACAAAAATAGTAGATCTAGCCTACAAAATAGAAAGCAATGAAGAGTCACATTGGTTCCAATTAGCTTTATAACTAACAGCAGAAACTAAATACAAAATAACTGACCACTCAACAATTTGCACATACTGCAACACAAAGCCTGACAATAACCAGATGCCATCACGTGCTATCAGTAATAAATTCCGAAAGCTCTCCAACAACTCAACTTGTACCAGAGCATTATAACACAAACAGAGCGCCCATTTCAAGCTATACTATGTCTTCCACCCAAAACCAGTCAAATTACCTCCATCCGAGTTACTGAAGGGCATCTGTGTCAAAATTGTATATTTGCCATTAGATCTAAAAGAAAATGTACAAACTCTAGGACTACAACGACCAATAGATCAATCTTTGATTATAGCAGTTAATGGTGTGACAACTAGTCAACTTAAACAAAGTTAGACAAGCCCTATAATAGCTAAAAGAAAACAATGAATACTACACAAATATAAACATAGAGGAAAGCTTAAGAGAAGCCATCCAAATTATTCAAGACTCACAACCAACTGGCCAAGTTGAACATGTGAATCCTGTTACTGGAGCCAACATTTTCGACCATTATATCTCTCACCCACTAAACTACAAAGACACCACTGATGATGCATTAGAAACTTATCAAATGCATCAAACCAAAGTATCCCCAATGAGCATATGGGGAAAAAGTGTAGAAGCACATTCTTTTCCTCTACTCTTAACTACAGGAAAAAGGAGGAAGACATGATTAAAGGTCCATGCAAATTAGTGCATCAGAATATTGCTCTTTATTAATGTATTCTCAAGACCCCAGATTCAGACAAAATGTCAAATACATTTTCCACCTCCTCTAAAGTGAATTAGCAACTCTATGTTATGGAGTTGCACACACATTAAAAACAGGCTCTAACTTCTTAAACATATCTGCTACCCAGCTGCTTCAAAAAATAAAAGACAAAGATGAAGTTTTGCAGTCAAATATCACAAATCTCTTGGTAAACATGCAGGGTACAAACAATATTGGTTCTGACCGGTATCTGGTCTTTCCATCTAATGCCATTGCATCAAATTCTTTCCATCTAAAAAGCTTTTCATCTAATGCATTTTTTGGAATGGTAATGGGTTAGTTTTTGTTTAGGTGCATTATAAATGGTAAAAAAAATTTAAACAGAAATAAAAAATGTTTTTAAAATGCATTAGATGCAAAGTTTTTAGATGCAATGGCATTCGATGGCATTCGATGGAAAGACCATAAACCATTCCGACCTCATACTGATGTACATTGCATGCTAAGGAACCTACGCCCACCCACATGTTTTACTACTTGAAGTTGTGCAGAGTACGCCTGGGATGACTTGCATGACTTCTTACGCACTGCAAACCAAAATAATGACAGACTAGATATAAAAACACCAGGAGAACTATGCTCTCTTGACCCTGTCAATGTATCAAGGTACTTTTACCATCGCTTTATTGCCATGCTGTACTTCATCTGCAATACCACTACCCCTCTGCTCATGCCATGCAGCACTTCTTTTGGAGAAAAGAATATAAATCCAGAGGAGCACCACACTTCCACATGCTTTTGTGGATAAAAGGTGCTCCTAAATTTGGCCATGATAGTGATGTCACTATTTTACAGTTGATTGAAAAATACATTACTTGCGATATCCCTTCACAATCCACAGACAGTGACCTACATACACAAGTCTTACGCTCCCAAAGACATAAGTGTGGCAAATATTGCTAACATAGATATGAAAACAAATGCAAATACTAGACCAAATGTCGCTTTGGCTTCCCTAGACCTGTCCAAAACAGGACAAGTAAATAGCTTGATGTCTACGTCATAAAAGGCCAATCCCCTAAAAATACATACAATATTAAAAGGGATGAAGCACCTAAGTACATCAATGATTACAATGCAATCATTGCCCTCTTGTGGAATGCAAACATAGACATACAATACATTGCAGACAATTCCACTGCAGTTGCCAGATATGTCACAGACTATCTCATCAAAGCTGAGAAAACAGAGCTAAAAGACCTCTGGGATGACATATCATCTGACAAAACAATATCACAAAAATTGTACAGCTTCGGTATACAAAAGCTCTCTCATAGAGAATGCGGGTGCTACAAAGCTGCAGATAGTTTAGCAGGTGCAGCCTAATAAGGCAAATTTGAACACATTGTCTGGCTGACTCTTTGAACAGCTCCATCCCAAAAAAAGAGTACTGAAATCTACCAAGAGTTAGAAAACATAGCCACAAATGATCCCAACAGCCAAGACACTTTAAAAAAAACTATTTAATTGACACATACAACCCAAACAGAAATACTGATTTGGAAAACATGTGTCTGCAAAACATTCCCCAAAACTGAACCTACAAAAACAATGTCACACCAAATGACACAACTGGCAAATATTCTGCCTCAACTTGTGAAGGAAGCCTAGTGAAACTCACCAAACCCAGTTAAATTAATAATATAAAGTTACCATTTAAATCTCCACAACATAGAGAACTGTATCAAATGGCCCTACTTCAACTTTTTAAGCGATGGTGCTGTGGCTATACGTAATCCTCAATACACCAATCACACCCTTTTTTGCATAACCGCAGTTATAAGATTTAAAAAATCTGACTATGAAATAGGAATGACAAAAGAGTCAGTAGTGTTAAAATGGTAGTAAAGGTGTCACCACAGTATATGACTGCATATGGAGTTATGTAAAGGGGATGATGATAAGGAAAGCATGGTATACATAGTAGTTATAATACAGAAGATGGGGTTAACATTGCAGCATGCAGACAAGTTAATAGACATCAGTATCCTTCTATCTGTAAAAAAAGAAAACACAATTTGTTAAAGAACAGACTACATGAAAAACAATTAAATACATTTGTTTTACCCTCATATATAGTGCAATATATACACAATATCAGATACAACATCTGTGCACAGAACATTGTTGTTCTCTTTGCACACACTAATCATTGGGTAATTAGGAAACAAATCAAACTTCAATTACAAAACAAATACAATAATAAAAAAAGTATTAAAACTGTAATTACAATAAATTAACACAAATGTATAAACTGAGTAAGAATAAACAGGGGATAGTATACTGGGTGGTTGCAGGACAGAGGATAGGGAAGGTTAAGTACACTTGGAGAACAAGAGAGAATGGGCTGTGATAAGTAAACTTGGAGAACAAGGGATAGAAAACAATCACACAGGTAGAAACACTAGTATGTTTTTAGCATTCTCTTTTTTACCACACAGAAAACCAACCTCTGAGAGGACCACTGCAGAGAGTTGGAAATATTTCAAGATAAAAGAACACTATTGAAAAATAATGGAGAAACTCCTATGCACTTTGTGCAAAAAGACACTAGGACGTGGGGCATCAAATGTTCCATTTCAAAGCTTGGAAACATCCAGTTTCAGTGGGACACAACTGACAGTGAATGAATCTTCAACTTCTGCAGCATCGTCTATTCCACCAGTTCCAATTTTACTGGCTCCCAATGTTTCAGTGATGAGAGAAATGTACTGCCTATGCCACAATTTATTTGTCTTGGTAGATGCCATACTAGCCCATTGAGAAATGACTCAGTGAGAACAAACAAGGGACATTATGCTAAGGCATTACAATAGAATGAATGGGGTGGGTTATGTAAGCATGCACAACAAGAAATGATGGGGTAGGTTAAGTAAACGTGGAGAACATGGGATACAAATAGTCACACAGATAGCAACAGTACCCATGACCAATTAGGACATCTGAGATTCCATAGACAAGATATCTGTCACACCCAAAAAAATTACTTTATTGTGATCATTGCAAACAGTCTTTTTTAGTGAACAATGTTCCATCCCAAAGCTTAGGAACATCAGTACTGATCAACCATCTGTTACAGGTGAACTAGGACAATGAATGTAGAAAAGCAATACCTCCTCCACCACCATCTACATCCACTCTTATGTTTTGAATATTGGTTAGCCTTTCATGGAAGTTAACTCTACAACATATGGTACGAGTCCACTGGGATGATGAGAACGATGCGTATCAGAAATCGCAAGAGCACCACAAAATAAAAATGCGAAGTGCCTCATGCATTACATCGCAGACAAACAGCATCTCATCCAGCAAGTCCATCCACCAGTGGAAAACCTTCAACAAACAGTCAACCCTCAAATTTTGGGGGTACTGCTTCAATTCGACTTCTTGCTAAACTACGCAACCAATTTTTCTGTTACGAAAAAAAAGTGTTCCATAAGCCACAATTTGATTCCCACAATAGATGCAACAACATAAGATTGGCACATAGGTATATCTACTTTTTACCTAATCCTCTTTTCCATTGACAAGTTATTTCTTCAGTTTTTCTTCATCAACACCTACATTTTGAATACAGGTTGACCTTTCACTGGAGTTAACTGAACAACTTCTTCAGTAAACACAGAGCACCTAAAATAATTGAATCCTATCAGCACCTGCCACCATAAAAACAATAAAGACCCAATCAGAAAACAAATGTAAAGAATCCAACTTACTTTCAACAGATACTAAAAAAGCAGCTCCAAGAAAATAAATTTTAAAAAAATTACTAAAATGAACTTGCAAAATATCATCAATTGTACTACTTCACAGAAAACTGAAAACCGGAAAAAGTACTGCATAGTCAAAGTGCATTAAAATTACAACAAATACAATCAAATAAATGTTCAACCTCACTAACATGGATACAAAAACGAAATGCCTGCATATAAATGCCACTGATTGACAAATCTAATTTTGGAGGTCCAGGTTACTGAAAGTAAAAAAATACATTTAAAAATACTTGCCACACAATCAGAGCAGATGAAAACAATGACAATGAATACCATCTGATAGCAGTGGTAATACTAACCCACACAACCATCATCCTTCAATTATGTAAATATTTATCAAAACGTACTATCACATCAGCCACACTCTTGCCATGTGCACATTGTGAGTTCTGGAATCAAAAGGATAAAACTGCAGACAATTGTGGCTTTTAAACTTTCATATAATGGATGACACCTTTTCATCACAACCTATCACAGGCAGCCCCACAACTAATAACAACTAATAACAATCAAACTCACTGAAATCTTTTTTTATCCCTGCCCAGCATCTCTCCTAGCCGCATCTACCACACGTCCACAAACACTTGACGTACCATTTGCCAGTGTATAGCCTGAGCTGCTCAGGGTGCCATTGTTACCCGCGGGTAGCAACGCCGCACACTGGTTGGGCGCTGAATACTGGATAGCCACGAGTAAACATCCCATTCATTGCTGTTGCTGGGTGCGATCATCAATGCACCAAATCATACCCCTTTTTTTATAGCCGCAAGAATACACATTTCTTTTTTTTTTTTTAACCCGAGTGTGAAATATAAATGATAAAAGAGACAGTAGTAATACAGTAGTACTTATTAAATGTCAATACAATAATGGGCTACTCATGGAGTTATTTAAAGTTGATGATGATGACGAAAGCATACATAGCAGTTAGGATACAGAAGATTGCAGTTATGTAGGGTGGATGAAGTTCAGAAACAGGTAAAGAATGTGTTGGACACAAATAATGAAAGTATGGTACGTAAGACTTCTCCAATCAAAGCACAAAACTACACAAAATGGTGCCTTTTATACTTTACAAAATCAAACCACAAAAAGAGGACTATATTTACTATGAAAAATACTAAAAAAGCTGACACATTTTGACTGTAACCTATCACAGACAAGTACAACATTACAGCAGTAAAATCAACCAATTACAAACACCAAAACAAACACATCAAACATATCCTACTTTTACAAATTAATATAAATTTGAACTAGCAGTCATATTCCTGAAAACCGAAAGACTGCAGATATCATGGCTGGTTTTGAAACTGCGTGGATGATCAGAGATAATTGGCTATTTCCGTTATTGGCTTTTTGTAAGAAACTAAATATTAACATGGACCTAAGTTTCAGTAATTTGGCAATTAAATGGTTTGGACTGTGAGGAATGTGTTGGCACCAAGTATTTCCAATTTTTTTCAGAATGAAAAGTACAGGGCAGCCAGACATTTTACTTATTCTTTGTGAAGGCAATGATTTGGGTAATGTACGAAGGGTGTCCCTTGCTTTGAGGAAGAAACAAGACTTGGAAAAATTAATGAAACATTTTCCTAAAACCATCTTTATCTTTTCCAATCTAACTCAGAGGCAAAAATTGAGATGGACCACCAGATTTAATGGTGACATTGAAAAATCACAGGGACATGTTGATAAAGTAGTTTCAGCATTTATGACAGGCCACAACCAATTATGGATTTCAAACGACATACAGTTCTACATAACCAATGTGTATAAACATGATGGAGTACACCTAACCGATGAAGGTAATGCGATATTCCTTCATAACATCAAAGCAGTACTCCAAATGTGCTAAAATGCTACATTCACTGTACCCCAAAGCAGTCCCTTCAAGAACTACTTATCACATATAAATACACAAAAACAATGAAAGAATCATCCCAAAAACATTGTTCAGTATAATCGCAGCTAGAGTTCATTTACTAGTTTTAGCCGTGGATACAAGATGATACTTGTGGGAGTGAGTTACATGGGTACATACATACTTATGCAATAGGTAGTCATTAAAAGGACTGTTTGGGGTTACACTGGCTGTATTATTTCAACACATTCAGAATACTACTTTCATGTTATACTTGCTTTATTCTGACAATGTGTCAAACTACAATTCGATTTTGAGGTCCATTAGAAGATTTCAAAAACAAATTCAATGTGTCTCTGTGAACTTTCCTCAGATACTGTATTAAATGCCTTTCCCAAAAATAAAATATCTTCTACTCCCTACTAATAATCACTCTCCACAAATTATACATCCTGCTAATCTTCCGACATCGCTATCCACAAACCCAAAAAATGAGCAAATATTCCCCAATTTCTTCCACATCACTGTTTGATGTTAAGTCAAAATAACTTATTCCAACACAATCCCCTAAAAAGGATTCAGGACCTGAGAAATCAGTCAAAGAGTTGTCAACATTTTTTCCATTATTTCTATCAATTTTTCAACATATAATACATTTTGCATACATTTTAGATAAACAGTACTCCTTTCACACAAAAACAAGATGGCCGTCATTTCATTTTGAAAAAACCCCGGCTTCGGTAATTCACCAGCGATGTAGCTACCTCATTTTGAGAATAGGTTCTGTCAAATATTTAAATAACTACTGCACGGAATAACCCCAAACCACCCATGGATCGTAAGTCAACGCTTCCTGCCCAAGTTGTTTTGGACCTGGTCCAAATTCGTCCAGCGGTTTTGGCTGTGCAATTTGGTAAAAAATGACCTTTTTTGTCCTTAGGAAAATGAATGGGAAGTAGTCAGCGACTTTGGAAACCATTTTTTTTGTTGTCTCATTCAAAATTTCTGTCAAATCCGTTATTAGAATCAAAAGTTGTTAATGATAGAATTTTTAAGGGTTCCTATCGGAGTCCAACTCACCTTAACTATAGGGCAGCGACTGCCACCCTATATATATATATATATATAAACTAAAAAAAAAATTGTTAAAGGGACGTTATGGTTAAGTTGCGCTACTAAAAACCTATCCCCTTTACTGAAAAAACAATGCTAAAGGAAGGTTCTGGTTACAGTGCCCTACTAAAAACCTATCAAATTAAGTGAAAGAACTTTGATAAAGGGACGTTATGCTTCAGTTGCTCTAAGAACAACCTAGCAAATGCAGTGCAAAGACTTTTGTTACAGGGACGTTACAGTTACTTTGCCCCTGTCTCCAGCCCTACAGATTCATACGGTAGGCTAACGAATTTCAAGTAGTCCAGTCGACTACGTGGGTTGCTGTGCAAACCTACCAATTTATTGCTGCAGTACGCCTGGCGGTATGAGGCCCACTGGAAAACAAGGAACAGCAACCTCTAGTGTACAGTGGGCGTGTTAAATGTCACATTCGTTTGATTGATGTGCTGGTTGCCTTTCCATGACCCGTGAAACAGACACACCATCTCTGCACTGAGCACTGTGACGGAAAGTGTCAAGGGTTCGCCTGCAGGTCGTAGAGTTGGAGAAAACATTTAACTGCAGGTGTGGCAGTTTGTAGTGAGTCTGAAAAATGGCAAAGCAGGTTCGGCTTGGTCACTCACATACTCGTAAAGAGAAGTATGTAAACAGCAGATTCTTCGGAGCGCAAAGAATATCAGTAGTGGTTAGAAAAGTACTGTAGCCGCATGGGTCTCGCTGAATATATATCTTCCTGCTCCATGTAATGAAGCTGCCTTTCTCGAAGTTGTAAGCATTGTTGTATTTCAGAATGTATTCATCTATGTGAATGCTGGTCATGCGTTTAATGACGTACCATGAAGTGTCCGTACTGCATGTGACAAGAACTGAAATCGAAGCACAAGGGACCAGTGGGCAGGGTACTGCCCTTCCAACAATGCAGTATGGTAATTTAATTTACAGCATTCTCCATATCTGCTGCGGCTAACAACAGGGACACTCCTGTATGGCAGTGGATCTTTAAAATATCCTTGCAGAGCATATGATGCACTACAGACCCTTAGCTGGCAAAGGGCATTGTATTGTGCATGTACAGCGACGCGCTACTCTATAGAGGGAAGCTACTTGGAAGTGCTTGGGAAGGGTCAGTCCAGGAGCATGACAATGACTACCGCATATTTAAGGGAGGGTCACCCAACATTTTCCTCTCTCTGCACATCCCCTATGTTATCCCTGTAGGTGCTTCCCCTTCTGTACCGACCCTTACCTTCCGTTCCGTATGTGTTGTGTGTATATAGTAAATATATAGAAATCAACTGGAAAAGAAAAAAAGTTCAATAACGAAAGCACCTTTCAGAGTTGAACAAAGGAATTGCCAATGAACGGATGCAGGGCGCAGCGCACCGTATACGCTCCACAAAATGTGTGCTAAATAAAGGGAGACATGGCACTGTGGAAACACTGTAGTGGAATCGGGTAGAAAGGGCTTGTGTAAAAAGAGGTTTTTTAACGTGTTGTTGTGTATTTTGAAGAGTTTAAGTGCGCAACACCTACTACAAAAATTATTCCTGTACTTCCAAGAAGGGCAGCAAGGCATTTTGGATGAGGCGTGCAGAAATCAGAGTTGCAGGAATAATAAGATGAACGATATTTGTGGGAAAAACTCTTTGTGCTGTGAAACGTCATATTCCCATTTTTGAAGTACGATATTGGCACATGTCGTAAAAAGGCACAAATAGACTTCTTGACAATTTACTGCGCTTTCTCCATTTCCGGACCAAATGAAAAATAATGCAGCCACATCTTTGTCTGCGTAATGTGATAACAATTTATACAGGAGATCGGAAACAGACGCATTACCTGGCCAAGTGCCTCCTTCATCACAAAATCGGCACTGAAACTTGTGTAACATGTTGTGAAATGTTCCCTCCAGAATGTAGAACAATAATGTCGGCATGATCGCGCGTCACCAAAGTCTCACAAAGGCAAACCAAAATCAGTCACTTCGTTGTAGGTACTCCATAGCAGTAGAAATCCACATGATAGAATCCAAAATGAGCAGCCACTGCACAGTGTTTTCCATTCACTTTCAATCAATGTATTTAGATCTCCCCCAAAAACCGTATGTTGTGGCTCATGAATCACAGCCATAACCACACCTTCTGCATTTCTGTCGACAAATACACTGTGCACCACAGTCTGTGCGTACAAACCACACCCAGAAACCTTTTTGAACAATCCTGTAGCCTCCACAGGCCCATTTCTGTGGCGCCATGTGCAAATGGTCGTATGTGACATGTGCAACTCTGCAACTATCGCAATGTCTGCTGACTTTTCGTGCTGTGCACGCACGGAATTGGGGGAATACATTTCAACCAGGGAAGGGGACTTCATTAGTAGTTGTGGCTCTGAAAAGAGCTTTTTTTTAAGGTGCTTCCTTAGAAACACCTTTTTTCTGGTTTTTATACAGATTTTTGTGTTTTGTAGTTCAACTCACATTCTTACAATAGGGTCTTCAGTGCAGCCTGTAGATTGTAAAACAAAATATAAATGCCACTGGTCGACAAAGAAATGCCCTGTGCCTCAAAAGTTGTATATATCGAGAATTAATGTTGTCATTCCCACAGGAGAACATCCTAGCAGCACTCAAGAAGTCACATATGCTTCTGTTGATAAGACCCCTTCCAACATCTGTCTGGCTATAACAATCACAGTATTCTTGGTGGTAGAAAGAGAAAAGCACATTGGCAGTGGGAAAAATGCACTTCACTTCTTTCATCAACTTCTTCGGTTGACGGTACACACAGGAACAAGCCATGGAACCCAAGTGCAACTCTCCATGGTGCACAACCACACCATGTACAGTAGCAAAAGTGGCCACTCGTCAACATTCTGCAAGCACAACGCCAATGCTGCACACATCGCCACAGCATGACAATTGCCGCCACACCCTCCAAATCGAAATTGCCAGAAAAGCCTTTTTCGACGGCATACTGGAACAGATCTTCCACAAAGACATCACTGACTATCAAAACAGTGTGTCTCTACATCTCTGCCTGCCACCCTCACTACACAGAGTAATGAAAACAAATATCGCCTCCCTTTCCTGTGACGCATACCCTGAGCACCTGATTGGACAATCCCCACAGTCCCATTCCCATTGGCCAACATGGTGAGAAGTGCATTATGTGGCACGTGCGCTTCCCCAAGTACTGCGAGGGCCGCACCACAATAAAGCAGGAGCAGTCCTTCTTCCCTTTCCACTATTTTTTGGTACTGTTAAATAGTCCCACACTGCATTCACCAATGGCATCCAAGATGTTAGCATCTAACAATGTCACCTCTGTATAACACTTCATATGTACTGTTGCACATTAACCCTCCAAGTATCGTGTCATTGGAAAGCACATCCAGTAGAAAGTTCAGTAAAAGAATGCAAGATTTGTGCATCAACATTAATCCACATGAGCACCCATAACCACAAAGTGGAGGTATGAATGCTTTTTCTGCAGTATGTTTACAACTCCATTATAAGTGCCTGAGCGCACAGTATCTGCCAGTGAGCGTCCATTACGTTCTTGAAAAGGTTACTGTTTTTTTCTCCCATCCACTACCGTCAAGTGGCACTTCAATTGTATGTGCTTACAACGTTTCCATTTACCCATATCACCCATTTTCATATGAAACAGGAACTCTCTTCTTTCCTTCTGACAATACTAGGAATGTGTTTCCCCACTAATGCATCTCCTACATAAATTGTAAAAATATGGCACCAAAACCAGCACTGAATATATGTTACCAACCTAAAGCAACGCCCGAAAAGCTCACTGTCTCCAAAGCTGTGGTTCTCTCTAGGCTAAACTATTGCAACAGCTTAATTCTAAATCTGCCTGCTTGTACTCTCTGCCCTCTGCAACTCATTCAGAAGAAGACTGCACGCCTTGTGTTTGGCCTCAAGCCCAGGGATCGTATCTCTCCAGGACTGAAATGTCTGCATTGGCTCCCAGTAGCTGCGAGGATTAAGGTCAAAACCCTCTGCATTATGCACAAGGCCTTTGGGCCCTGGGACCTCAATACCTGCAACTCTCACTTCCTAAATATCTCCGTGTTCAAGCTCTTCCCTCATCTGCTCCAACTCCCTCAGGGTCACTCACATCAGCAAGAAACCAGTTGGTGGTAGATCTCTTTCTTCGGCTGGGCACTCCCTCTGCAACAGCCTCCCTGCCTCCCTGAAACTTGAAGAGAACCATCGCCGGTTCCGGAAGCACCTCACAACCTTTCTTTTTGGCTCTGCTTTTTCTCCTCCTATCCCCTGATGACTTCCTGGCTGAAACTGATTCTGCACTGGTTAGCTGGCCACCCTCTGATCTCGTGCCAAGGCAACCTCCCCCCGCCAGTCGCACCCCTGCACTGCCTTTCTGGCAAACCCCACCCTTGGAGACTGTTTTCTGTATCCCTAACAGTTCCAGCACCACGCGATTTCTGCACTTATCCTTGCACTTGCCACCATTGGGCCGTATTTTTACTTACTGTCATTGTTTTTTCTTCCCAGGTACTGCACTTTCTGCTCCCCCTCCCCATGCACTTGGGCGATCTGAGTGACACCTGGCCTAGTAGGTTCATTGTCTCTGTCTCCCCTCTGTTTTCCCTCCCTTGCCCCGGCTCGCCTTCAAAAACTTTCTATATGGGCAGTATAAATGGCATATCATACAATAGTGCATCATAAGATATTATACACACACATTGCATTCCTAACAACAGGATGCCTGCCACTTACCTTGTACACTTCACACATTTTCTTTTCCACAGCACCCCACTTACTGCAAATTTATGAAAAAATATTACAGAAAAGCAACACTAAGACCCTCATTACGAGGTTGGCAGAATGGGTTAACCGGCACTGGTAATGGTGCCGGTGCCGGTAAACCCATTCTGCCGTATTACGAGTTCTCCTCGCGGGACCTGCAATGGGCGCCTGGTAAAACCAGGCGTCCTTACCGGGTCCCGCGAGGAGACCAGGGAGCTAACAACGGGCCCGTTACAAACGGGCCCGTTGTTAGCTCCTTCCCCATTCCCATTGATGTCCTTTCTGTGACCCTTTTTCTCCCACTTCCCCCTTTGCTTCCACACTCTCCTCGCCTGAGCTGCTTGAGTCGAAGCCTTCGGTGGACAGGTTTCGCCTGGCGAGGTAGTCTTTCTCCTTTTTTGGTGTTAATTGCCTGTCACGGAGGGAAGCCACAGTGAACGCTGATGGAACAGCACGCCTGTGGCTCCCTCCCCGGGAGCAAGCCGATACACAAGGGAAAAAATCAAGCGGCAGAAATAAACCTTGTCAGGCGCCGAACTGAACTCCAAGTATGAACTTCCGAAGTGATGTTGCAGACAGAAATGAAGGATGTAGCAGGAAGAGGTGCGGACTCAAAACGGCAGGAATCCATAGCAAACGTGAAGCCAGAAGGCGTGGCTGGTATCCAATGCAGCCCGGCAGGACACAGGAAGTAAAGGACTCAGGTAAGAGAAGAGAAAGCTGAATAATAGGAAGTAGACTGGGAATCCAATTGGAGAGGAGCCCAGGGTAAATGGAGAGGAGAAAGCAGAAAGAGCAAAGGCACCGGGTCTCGAAGGAGGGAGACGCGACCCGGGCGAAGGAACCGGAATGAAACCGGTAAGAGGCAAAGTAACGAAGAGAAGGACAACTTTGTGCAGAGGACGAAGTTAGGAACAGAACAAAAGCACTGACGCTCCAGACGGAGTGTCAGCAGCAAGCGTAAACCCTGAAGCTGGGAACACTATCCAGAGGGGTTGCAACATAGCGTCCACCGGGATGAGGAGGAATAAATACTTCCGGCGGGCTCCGCGCTGAGGGAACTGGGACGGCTGCTAGAGCCGTAAAATAGAGAAAGGACTACCAGTCTATAAACCCATGCTGCCAGCGATACCGCGGAATTACCCGCCAGTCTCGGCGGCGGCGGATGACAGTATGCCCCCCTCCAGCGCGTGAAAACCCTGGCTTACCTGGGTGTAAGCGGTGGAATCTGGATATTAACCTAGGGGCATGTACCTGTGAAGCGGGTTCCCACGAGTCCTCCGACTTGGGGTAACCCTTCCAAGACAGTAAGTATTCCAAACGACCTCTATAATACCTAGAGTCCCGTATGGAAGACACCTCATATTCATCCTTGTTCTTCTCAGGAAAGAGAACCTGACGGGGAACCTTTCTGCAGTGGGGGTCAGGTATGAAGGGTTTGAGAAGGGAAGAATGAAATACTGGATGAATGCGACTGAGGGTAGAAGGGAGCTGAAGCCTATAAGTGACAGGATTGACTCTAGAGAGGACAGGCAAAGGACCCAAGAAACAAGGAGATAATTTAGAAGGATGTGTCCATTTTGGTAAGAATCTGGTGGACAACCACACCTTGTCGCCTGCCTCCAACCTCGGGCATTCTTTGCAATGCTTGTCAGCCTGCTCCTTATTGTGTCTTCTACTGTCTTCCAGGCTTCGTAAAGCGGCGGTCTGAGCTGCTGCAATATTCTGTAGAACTTCTTCTGCAGCCCGGGAATTGGTGAGGCTTGGAACATTGAGCAGAAATGCTTTGGGGTGAACTCCGTAAGTACAGTAGAAAGGGGAAAGACCGATGGCAGAATGCTTGGTGTTGTTGTAGGTGAACTCTGCTGTGGGAAGCAGAGAAACCCAATTGTCCTGGTGTTGATTGATGTAACATCTAAGGTACTGCTCCAAAGTGGCATTCGGTCTGGCCGTTGGTTTGAGGATGAAATCCCGAGGAAAGCGCTCTTTTAATACCTACTCTGATACAAAGAGCCTTCCAAAACTTCGAGATGTACTGGCTCCCTCGATCCGAAATAATCTTGTCTGGGATGCCATGAAATTTGAAGATGTCTCTGGCAAAAACCTCAGGCATTTTCGCTCCGCTGGGAAGGCCCGGAAGGGGAGAGAAATGTGCCATTTTTGAAAACGTATCCACCGTGACCATTATACATGTACATGATTCGAACAGAGGCAGATCCACTATGAAGTCCGTGGATATAAGTCCCCATGGTCGAGTGGGGAGTTCCGCTTGTGTTAGTAGTCCAAGGGGTTTGCCTTTAGGGTATTTGGCTCTGGCGCAGGTGGGACATGCTCGTACGTAATCCAACATGTCTTTTCTCAGATTAGGCCAGAGGAATACTCTTGAGATCAGCTCCATGGTACCTTCCGAGCCTCTATGGCCTGCAGTGCGAGGATTGTGGCACCAGTTTAGTATCTTCTGGCGTAACGGACCGGATGGGATGTATAGACGATACTTGTAGAATACCCAGCCATCTTTCTCCTGGTAATGGGAATTAGGATGAAGTGGTAATTGAGCATACTCCGGTCTGACCGCGGCTTTCACTTCTTGAAGGAAAGAGCTTACCAGAACCAGGATTTGGTTCCTCCGAAACAGTGGTTCCGAGCGATCTGAAGACTTCTCCTTACTCATATCCTTGCGGGAAAGTGCGTCAGCCAAGCGATTCAAAGTTCCGGGAATGTAGGTGATGTGAAAATCGTATTGAGAAAACAGATAGGCCCACCGAGCCTCTCGTGAATTTTAACACTCCAAGTCTTGCAGTACCCTCAGATTCTTTTGATCTGTCTGAATGGTAAACCGATGTCATGCCCCCATAAGCAGATGCCGCCACTCTTCGCACGCTAACTTCATCGCCAATAGTCCTTTTTCAAGAATCAAGTCGTTTAGTTGGCTGGGGGAGAGGGTTTTGGACAGATAAGCCACAGGATGTTCCACTTCATTAACTGTCTGTAACAAAACTGCTCCAATGGCTATGGCAGAGGCATCTGTCTCCAATATGAAGGGTAATGTCTGGTCCGGATGCCATAGTATAGGGGCAGAACAGAAGAGTCCTTTGAGAAGGGAAAAGCTATGTTCAGCTTCAGTTGACCAGTGAAAAGGGAGAGCATCCTTTTTGAGTAGTCGGGTAATGGGATACACAACTTCAGAGAAGTCTGGTATGAATCGTCTGTAGAAATTGGATAAACCAAGAAATATTTGTACTTCTCGAACTGAAGTAGGGGCAGGCCAGTCAAGAATAGCTTGAACCTTGTTGCGATCCATGGCAATACCCTCCTCTGATAAGATGTACCCTAGATATGGTACCGAAGGAACTGCAAAAATGCACTTCTCGGCCTTGACCAAAAGTTGGTTCCTTTCAAGACGATCCAAAACCTGAGTGACATGAGGAATATGCAGACGGAGTGTCTGCAGCAAGCGCAAACCCGGAATCTGGGAACACTATCCAGAGCGGTCTCAACGCAGCGTCCACCGGGAGGAGGAGGAGTAAATACTCCCGGCGGGCTCCGTGCTGAGGGAACTGGGACGGCTGCTAGAGCCGTAAAATAGAGAAAGGACTGCCAGTCTCTAAACCCATACTGCCAGCGATACAGCGGAAGTATCCGCCAGTCTCGGCGGCGGCGGATGACAGTTGAGCCCTACGGGGGCTGGAATGGGAATGGGGATGGACCGGGTCTGGGTTCCTCGGATGAGGAATTACCGGGTCCGCCAAAGGTGGGATGGCCCGGTAAGTCCTCTTTTGAGGAACCCGGGCCCGGTATGCGGTAATGGTTACCTCCAACCTTGTAATGAGGGCCTAAGTGTATGTTAGCAACTTCAAACAAGTGCATACAGTGCATGCATACAACAGGATGCATGCCCCTTAGCTTGCACATTTGCACCATAGTCTTCTGCATTTCTCTGTACAAAGAGACCTTCTGTCACAGTTTTTCTGTACACACCACAACCAGAAACCTTATTGAGCAATCCCTTTGCCTCCACAGTCCCATATCCATGGCTACCATCCTGAAAAGGGCCGGTTGTGGCACGTTTAATCCTGAAACTACCGCGGAATCTGCTGAGTTATCGTGCTAGGAAGGAGGGACTCGAGGGAGGAAGTGTGAAACAGGTTAGGGGATTGGGTCTTTATTGGTCCCTCGGAAAAGATGTTTTTTTTGTTTTCATGTTTGTTGTACATGATTAGAAAGAACCTTTTTTGGTTTTTGCTCTTTATCTGAGTTTCTCTTTTGTTTGCCTCCTTACATTGTTACAGGATTGTCTTCAACAATTTTTGCACAGTGTGAAACAAAACAGCATTGCCAATGTTGGTAAAAGAAAAATGACATTTGCATGGAACCAGTGCAAATTTCGCTCACTAATGATGTCATAGTCAGTGGAGAACATCCCAGAAGTGGACATAAATTGACACATGCTTCTGTTAATGAAACACCTTCCGACCTCTGGCTGGGGTCATATTACACTGGCATGGTCCCATGCTCCTCTTGGTGGTATCCTTGAGAAAACTACCTGTGCAGTGGGAAAAATCTGCATCACTCTTCCATCAACTTCTTTAGGCGATGGAGCAAACGTCCACACAACATGTAACCCAAATGTAGAGCTCCATAATGCAGTATGACAAAATCAACAGTACTGACAAAGGCCACACATCTGCAAAGGTTAACTATACCGCCGAAACGTCCCTCATAGGCAGTGCCCCAAAAAGCCTCCACTCCTTCCAACACAAAATAAGCAGCCATGCCTCTTTGCGTGGCATACCTGTACAGATCTTGCACAAAGGTAGCACCCACTATTAGGACTCTGCATCTCTATATCGCTGCCTGCCACCCCCACCACACAGACTGATGAAGAAAAATAGTACCGGCCCTTCCTGTGAGGCACACCCTCGACACCTGGCTAATTCCCACAGTTCCATTTCCATGTCGACCAAGCTTAAAAGGGCAGGATGTGGCATATGTACTTTCCCAGCCACAGAGAGGGCCGCGCCCCAATAAAGCAGGGACTGTCCTTCTTCCCTTTCCACTCCAGCCATGCATCCAAAGCGCTAGGCCCTCACCAAAGAGAACACACCATAGTACACACTATGTTAAAATGCTCATGTCATGTGCAATGCACTGACCATCTGCAATTGAGCCTGCCAGCTTTCACCCTGGCCACATATTTATTTATTTATTTATTTATTTATTTATGTTTTTTCAAATTTATTTAAAGCACACGTCAGCCCGGGGGCATCGTGGCGCTGTTACATGAGGACATAATCTGGTTACAATGGAAGGAAGATGGTTACAAAGCAATTTTCATTACAGGACACATTTCATAGCAGACGTATGAGAGCAAGTGTAGGTGAAGGAGGGAGGATGTTAGTTGAATAGTGTAGTTTTGAGGGATTTGCGAAAGGAGAACAGTGATGGTTCTGCTCTAAGTGAGTTGGGGAGGGCATTCCAGAGCTTGGGTGCTATGTGTGGGAAGCCAATGCCACCGGCTTTGGCTCTTCTTACAGTGGGTACTCGGAGTTGGTTGGCGTGATGGCTTCTTCTAGGACGAAAGGAGGAGTTCTTTGTTATGGTTTCAGATAAGTAGGGGGGTGTTGTGTGATTGATGCACTTGTGTGTGAGAGTGAGAATTTTAAAGTTGATTGTTTCCTTGACTGGGAGCCAATGGATGAGTCTTCTGGCCTGTGAAATATGGTCAGTTTTGGGGATGTGTAGAGCAGCACCGAGGGCATTATTTTGCACTATTTGGAGCCTGCTTAGGTTTTTAGTCAATGTGCCTGCCAGGAGGGCGTTGCAGTAGTCCAATCTGGCTCCTATAGTAGCTCTGTCTATGGAGAGGCAGTTGGGCGTGGTAAGGTAAGGTTTTATGGCATAAATGAGTTTGGTGGTCAGAGCAGATGCTGAGGCGATAGCGCTGGTTTGTCTGGTCATGGAAAGTGTGGCGTCTAAGTAGACTCCTAAGGTCTTGACGGCAGAGGAGACAGGTATGCTAATATTGTCGATAATCATGTGAGAGTAATCGGGGCTGAGTTTAGTTAGTGTTTCGCTGGGGGCTAGGATGATGATTTCGGTTTTGTCTCCATTTAAGCAGAGACCATTGATAGCCATCCAGGTTTGGATAGTGGAGCAGATATTGAGGAGAGCTTCTGAGTCTTGGTTGTAGTCTCCGGAGAGGGGGAGGAAAACTTGTGTGTCATCGGCATAGTTTGTGTAGGCTATGTTGAGGGAATCCAGTAAGTCAAAGAGGGGTTTGGTGAATAGGTTGTAAAGGGTCAGCGCAGTGCAAGACCCTGTGGGACTCCACAATTTACAGTGGTGGGGGGGGCGTTGGCCTGGTCTGAGTACACTTTCATGGCCCTACCTTTAAGGAAGGATCTGATCCAAGTGGTTGCCTTGTGTGAGAAGTGTGCAGCATTGAAGAGGTGAGATGTGAGAATGCTGTGGTCGACTAGGTCAAATGCTGCAGAGAGGTCGAGCAGTAGGAGGAGAGCAGGTTTTCCTGTGTCCATTATCTTGGTAATTTGATTCTTTAGATCTAGAAGGGCAGTTTCAGTCGCATGGCCTTTGCAGAAAATGGATTGTCTTTTGCCTAGGATGGTGTTGGTTTCCAGGTAGTGTTGGATTTGGTTGTGTGCAGCTTTGTCTAGGGTTTTGAGGAGGAAGGGGAAGGTGGTGATGGGGCGATAGTTATTAGGGGAGGAAGGATCGAGAGAGGGTTTTATCAGGAGCGGGCAAACCCAAGCTTCTTTTAGCCATTGTGGTACGTTTCCAGATGCAAATGAAGCATTGATCAAAGCCGTGATGATGGGGGTGAGGGATTCTGAGCACTCTTTGATTAAGGAGGGTGGGCAGATATCCCCTGCATGCTGTCATGTCACGCGGGAGACTGGGGTCTGCCGCTCCCATTTCCTCCTGGCGAGTCTACCCGCGTGTTCGCGTCTGGGGACTCGCCGGGAGGGGAGCGACGGGTTACGGGGCCGGCGGCCTTCGGCGCATGCGCGGAGGTCCTCACTCTCGGTTCCGCGCATGCGCCGTAGCGGCTTGCCTCCCAAGCCTCGCTCTGGGTTCGCCGGCGCCCGGAAACGGAACGGTTTGCGTTCCAGGCCTCTCGGGCGCCGGCGGCCCATAAAAGAGGCCGCAAGTCAAAGCGGGCCGCGTCTCAACGCGGTTCGGCTCGCTCACCTCGTTGTTCCTGCCCAGCCTTACCTGTGGCCTGTCCTGGGCCTGCCTGCCTCCAGCCTTACCTGTGGCCTGTCCTGGGCCTGCCTACCTCCAGCCTTACCTGTGGCCTGTCCTGGGCCTGCCTGCCTCCAGCCTTACCTGTGGCCTGTCCTGGGCCTGCCTACCTCCAGCCTTACCTGTGGCCTGTCCTGGGCCTGCCTACCTCCAGCCTTACCTGTGGCCTGTCTTGGGCCTGCCTACCTCCAGCCTTACCTGTGGCCTGTCCTGGGCCTGCCTACCTCCAGCCTTACCTGTGGCCTGTCCTGGGCCTGCCTGCCTCCAGTCCTTACCTGTGGCCTGTCCTGGGCCTGCCTGCCTCCAGTCCTACCTGTAGCCTGCCCTGGGCCAGCCTGACTCCAGTCCTTACCCGGGTCCTGTCCTGGACCTGCCTGCCTCCAATCATCACCTGGGTCCGGCCCTGGGCCAGCCAGCCTCCAGCTACTACCTGGGTTCTGCCCTGGGTCAATCTTCCCTCAGCCCATTCCGGAGTTCTGTCCTCACTCTTTCCTGTCTTGCCTGTCTCCGAATCTCATCCTGTGTACCATTGGAACCATCTGCACCAGCCAAGCTCCTTTTGCCTACTGCGAATACCTTTCTGCTACACTGGTCTATCTATCAACTGTCGCTGCACTGAGGTTCTCGGAAGATTCATGGTCTTGACTACAAGCTCTACCTGGACTATGGTTCCATCCATCTGAGCCTACATCCTCTTGTCACGCTTACCTGGGAGAGTGCCTTCGTGACATTGGGGGTTGGTCCATCCTTCACCCAGTTCCTCTTTTGGGTGGTGGAGAGGCTGATTCCTCGTGCCGCTATCTCATCGGTTCCTGGACTCCAGACTGGCGACCTCTGCGAGACCAACCACCAAGACTACAGGTACGCGGTCCTCTCGGGCCAATCAGCTTGACAGATTGAGACGCCTTCCTCCTGAATCAGAGATGGATGAATCGCAGGACATGAGGAACGAGTTGCTAGCGCTCAGGGCCGAGATGACCGCCCTGCGTCAGGAGAATCAAACATTACGACAAATGATAACGCAAGGAGCACCTAGTACCTCTCAAGTAGAAGGATCATTGGCTCATACAACACCCATCAAATTCGACGGAGACCCTAGACGGGTGGCAGAGTTTTGTAACCACTGCAGGATACACTTTCTCTTCCGGTCTACCTACTTCAACAACGATAGGGCCAAGATTGGTTACATCTTGGGGAACCTAACAGGGAACGCATTAGCTTGGGCAACTCCGTTTGTGGTTACGAACAGTCCTATTTTGAATGACTTTGCTGCCTTTGAAAAGGCCTTTCTTGAGGTATTTCAGACGCCGAACCTGGTCTCCGTTGCACAGAATCAATTGATGGACTACAAACAGGGAAGCAATGACGTCATCACCTACATCAGCCGTTTCCAACTTTTGGCTACCGACTCCCAGTGGCCCGAAATTACACAGAAGACACTGTTTCGTCGAGGCCTGAGAGAGGAGTACAAGGATGAGTTACTTCACATCCCTGAACCAGAGAGCCTTCAACTCTTGATTGATCAAGTACTCCGTATTGACCAAAGGCTAGCCGAACGAAAGGCTGAGAGACGTCGGCTTGACAGAAGCGGTCCCCGGACCACCAACATACCCGCTGGTTCGTTCGGGTCGACCGAGTCCGGACCTGAGCCCATGCAAGTAGGAGCCATGAGGGGACCTTTGACGGAAGAAGAGAAGAAACGAAGGAGGTCTTTGCGTTTGTGTCTTTACTGTGGAGCAGCTGGACATTATTTGGGTACGTGTCCTTTGCGTCCGCAGAAGAAGAAGTCGGGAAACTAGGAGACCTGTCGTATACAGGAAGGGCAACGACAGGTCCCATTCCTTCCTCAGACCCTTCTGTTATTTGTTCTATTCGTCTGCCCATGCAACCAGCGGTGCTACAGACCCTGAAGGTCCGAATTAAACTACCAGACAAGAACCTGGAAGTATCCGGTCTACTGGACTGTGGGGCTTCCGGCAATTACATCGACGAAACGTTCGTCACCAGACATAAGATACCACTCGTTTCCAGACACACGCCCCTGTCGGTGGAGCTTATTGATGGTACTCCCTTGTCTTCTGGACCCGTTAGTCAGTTCACAGTTGGACTGGCCCTTCTGATTGCTGATCATTACGAGGAACTAGCCTTTGATGTTATTAGGTCACCAAACTACAAGATGTTCTTGGGATTACCTTGGTTGCAACACCACAATCCGTTGATAGACTGGAGAACCCAGACCTTGACCTTTTCATCTGAAAGGTGTGCCCAAGAATGCAAGCTACCGGGTCCCACCAGGACCGTCTCGACTTCTCTAGTAACGGACAGCAATGGGGTTTATCTATGTTCCACGTCTCTGGTCCCACAGGAATATTCCGAATTCAAACAGGTGTTTTCTGAACCCGGCAACATACCCCTTCCTCCACACCGTTCTTTTGATTGCTCCATTGACCTGCTACCGGACCACGTTATTCCCCA
The DNA here is from genome assembly GCF_040938575.1 of Ambystoma mexicanum. Taxonomy (NCBI): domain Eukaryota; kingdom Metazoa; phylum Chordata; class Amphibia; order Caudata; family Ambystomatidae; genus Ambystoma; species Ambystoma mexicanum. The sequence continues at coordinate 236,840,030 of NC_090924.1, forward strand.
TGGGAAATTATATGCTTTGACACGTGACGAGAAGCTAGTTCTTCAGGAGTATTTGTCGGAGAGTCTAGAAAAGGGGTACATTGTGCCGTCAAAATCACCTGCAGGATTCCCCCTGTTTTTTGTAAAGAAAAAAGAAGGTACATTGAGACCCTGTGTCGACTACCGGCAGTTGAATGACATAACAGCCAAGGACCGGTATCCTTTACCCTTAATTCGCAGTATCCTTGAAACCCTGCATACTGCGCGAATCTTCTCCAAATTGGACCTCCGCGGCGCTTATCATTTGGTGCGCATCAGGAGTGGGGACGAGTGGAAGACAGCGTTCAAGACATCTTTTGGGCATTTTGAATACAGGGTTATGCCTTTCGGCCTATGTAATGCCCCCGCTGTTTTTCAACGATTCATGGACTACATCTTTGGTGATCTGTTAGGATTATCCGTTTGGGTTTACCTGGACGACATATTGATATTCTCTAAATCCTTAGACGAGCATGTGGAACACGTTCGTGAGGTCCTTCATCGGCTGTCCGTCAATAACCTGTTCGCCAAAGCGGAGAAAAGTAGCTTTCACCAACCCAGCATTGAGTTCTTGGGATTTGTTATCAATCAAGAAGGCATTGGGATGGATCCCAAGAAGGTGCGAGCCATACAAGAATGGAGACATCCACACGATATCAAGGCTCTCCAACGCTTTCTGGGATTCGCAAACTTTTACAGGCGCTTTATCCCACAGTTCTCACAGATCTCGGCGCCCCTCACCAGGCTAACTAGCAGCAAGATCACGTTCGAATGGGATCTCGTGGCTTCCCGGGCTTTCGACGTATTGAAGTCGGCCTTTATGGCTGCCCCGATCCTGCACCATCCCCAGGAAGAGTTGCCTTACATAGTGGAGGCCGATGCTTCCAGCTTTGCTGTAGGAGCAGTCCTTCTTCAGAAAGATCCAACCACGTTAGTAGAACATCCAGTGGCCTATTATTCTCGCAAGTTGAGTCCCAGCGAACGAAACTACGCGGTGATTGAAAGGGAACTGTTGGCCATCAAGACCGCATTCGAGGAATGGAGACATTTTCTCCTCGGAGCACGCTTTTCCGTGGAGGTGCGGACAGACCATCGCAATCTGCAATATCTTCGCTCTCTGCAATGTCGGACTCCTCGTCAAGCCCGGTGGGCCTTCTTCTTCTCTCCGTTTGAGTTCCATGTTACTTATATCCCGGGAACCTCCAATACAAAGGCGGATGCGCTTTCCAGGTCCCTGGAAAACGTAGATGGAACGCCTTGTCCTGAACTGCCACTGATTTCTCCTCGCCATTTTCTGCTGGCCTTGTCCTCTCACCTTAAGTCCATCGCGGAAGCCACTCGGTCGGATCCAGAAAGAACGTCCCTTCTTAGTCGACAATTGGTTTCAGAACGAGATGGACTGTTGTTTTTTCAGAGAAGACTCTACATACCTAGAGGAGCCATTAGAAGGGGCATTCTACATGGATCCCATGATTCACCCATAGGAGGACATCGCGGAGTCAGAGCCACTCGAGAGTTGATATCCCGACAGTTCTGGTGGCCTGGTTGGGCGACCGAGGTCCAGAAGTACATCGACAGCTGTCCAAATTGTGCACAGTGCAAGGTTCCCAGAAGACGACCATTGGGTTTGTTAATGCCCACCGAAGTGGCTCCCTATCCATGGCATACCATCGCCACCGATTTCATTGTGGATTTGCCTCCATCTGAAGGGTACACCTGTATAATGGTGGTTGTGGACAGCTTCACCAAACTGGCCCATTTCATCCCATTCCAGAAAATCCCTACAGCTACACAAATGGCTTCAGCGTTTCTGCACGACATCTACCGGTTGCACGGCCTACCGGAGAAAATCATATCGGATAGAGGTACCCAGTTCCTTTCATCATTTTGGAGACAGGTGTGTGGTCATCTGGGAATACATCGAGCTCTAAGCTCAGGCTACCACCCACAGACAAATGGGCTAACCGAAAGGACCAATCAGACTTTGGAGGGGTACCTCCGCTGTTTTGCCAATGCCACACAGTCTAATTGGAAAGGTGGGTTAGATCTGGCCGAAGTATCCTACAACAACACTGTTCATGCTTCCATTGGAGTCAGCCCATTTTTCTGTTCCACTGGTCTACATCCTCGGTTAATGCCTTTTCAACCAGTTCCATCTAGTACTGTTCCCTCTGCTGATGGTCTGGTCTTACACATCCGGGAACAGCAAGAACTTGCACGCAAGACCTTAAGTGAAGCCAAGGATCGGATGAAGAGACAGGCAGACAGGAAGAGGAGTGCAGAACCTAATTTCCAGGAGGGCGACAAGGTGTGGTTGTCCTCAAAGAACCTGCCTCTCCGCAATCTGCCCGTCAAACTGGCCCCTCGATATTTGGGTCCCTTTGTTATCACCAAACGGTTGTCCTCTGTAGCCTTCCGTCTTCGCCTACCCTCTTCCTGGCGTGTACATCCCGTTTTTCACGTGTCCCTGTTAAAGCCCTAGGTGGTCGATGATTACGGCCGCACCTCTCCTCGTCCGGCCTCTGTTTTGGTACAGGGCGTCCCTGAGTTTGAGGTACACGAGATCTGTGATGCCCGGTACCGTAGAGGGGTGCTCCACTATTTGGTTGACTGGAAGGGGTACCCAGCCTGTGATCGTACCTGGGAACCGCGCCAGCACGTGCATGCTCCCCGGCTGATACGTGAGTTCTACGTACGGTTTCCCTGGAAACCTGGGGCCCCGGGTCTTCCTGGGAGGGGGCATAGTGTCATGTCACGCGGGAGACTGGGGTCTGCCGCTCCCATTTCCTCCTGGCGAGTCTACCCGCGCGTTCGCGTCTGGGGACTCGCCGGGAGGGGAGCGACGGGTTACGGGGCCGGCGGCCTTCGGCGCATGCGCGGAGGTCCTCACTCTCGGTTCCGCGCATGCGCCGTAGCGGCTTGCCTCCCAAGCCTCGCTCTGGGTTCGCCGGCGCCCGGAAACGGAACGGTTTGCGTTCCAGGCCTCTCGGGCGCCGGCGGCCCATAAAAGAGGCCGCAAGTCAAAGCGGGCCGCGTCTCAACGCGGTTCGCCTCGCTCACCTCGTTGTTCCTGCCCAGCCTTACCTGTGGCCTGTCCTGGGCCTGCCTGCCTCCAGCCTTACCTGTGGCCTGTCCTGGGCCTGCCTACCTCCAGCCTTACCTGTGGCCTGTCCTGGGCCTGCCTGCCTCCAGCCTTACCTGTGGCCTGTCCTGGGCCTGCCTACCTCCAGCCTTACCTGTGGCCTGTCCTGGGCCTGCCTACCTCCAGCCTTACCTGTGGCCTGTCTTGGGCCTGCCTACCTCCAGCCTTACCTGTGGCCTGTCCTGGGCCTGCCTACCTCCAGCCTTACCTGTGGCCTGTCATGGGCCTGCCTGCCTCCAGTCCTTACCTGTGGCCTGTCCTGGGCCTGCCTGCCTCCAGTCCTACCTGTGGCCTGCCCTGGGCCAGCCTGACTCCAGTCCTTACCCGGGTCCTGTCCTGGACCTGCCTGCCTCCAATCATCACCTGGGTCCGGCCCTGGGCCAGCCAGCCTCCAGCTACTACCTGGGTTCTGCCCTGGGTCAATCTTCCCTCAGCCCATTCCGGAGTTCTGTCCTCACTCTTTCCTGTCTTGCCTGTCTCCGAATCTCATCCTGTGTACCATTGGAACCATCTGCACCAGCCAAGCTCCTTTTGCCTACTGCGAATACCTTTCTGCTACACTGGTCTATCTATCAACTGTCGCTGCACTGAGGTTCTCGGAAGATTCATGGTCTTGACTACAAGCTCTACCTGGACTATGGTTCCATCCATCTGAGCCTACATCCTCTTGTCACGCTTACCTGGGAGAGTGCCTTCGTGACATTGGGGGTTGGTCCATCCTTCACCCAGTTCCTCTTTTGGGTGGTGGAGAGGCTGATTCCTCGTGCCGCTATCTCATCGGTTCCTGGACTCCAGACTGGCGACCTCTGCGAGACCAACCACCAAGACTACAGGTACGCGGTCCTCTCGGGCCAATCAGCTTGACACATGCATGGATTTGCATGCATGGCTGCATAACGTTGCGTTGGGTGTGCGGAACGGTATCTAGGTCCCTGTGTACATTGGCTATATTGTACATGTGTACTGCTGAGCCATGCACTCAACAATCTAGACCTTGCCCACACCCACCACACCCACCACAACATAACAGAGCCATGCGGGTGAACATGTAGCCATGTGCCAGATTTCACAAAGGCAACATAGGGACCAGCACTTCTACTCACCAGCTGCACCATAAAGCAGGGAAGCAAGCACACATGTTCCACTTACCATAATGCACAAACATACCACAGTGTTTGGCACCACTACCCACTTCCATTCACAAAGCATTGTATTAATGCCAACCAAACAACAAAATCTCACAACATTGGTCCTGCTCCCAACACTATAGTATGTGCATAGAAACAATACTCTACAACACTTACTAATCTGCGCAATGCAGACTACCCAAGCAAATGTGAGAACCAGTTTAACCTTGCCCTCTTCCATATGGACACTGTTCCAACACTGCACACAGCAGGACTGATCACTGCAGCATCTCCACCCATACACTGACAACTGTAGGATGTTGTAACAATCACCACACCCATGCAACCAACAATGTGTGCAATGCAGCCAAACCACACACACAAAGCAACAAGGTGCCACCTACTTGCAACCAGTGGACATACCTTTTGAACCAGTGGACATACTTTTCCGTTCAAGGGCTCCAGCCATGCATCGAAGGGGCTACAGACTTACTACATACAACACACCATAGTACACGCTATGTTAAAATGTTCATATCATGTGGAGTACACTCCCCTTCTGCAATTCAGCCTGCCACCACTCATCGCAGAAAGAGATCACTGCTCGAGCTGTCATGCCATAACGAAGGCTGCCTGCAATCACTACACAAGGTTGTTGTCTGTTGAGGTAACCGCGAATTGGTGTAGTATGCACAGATACCGCTGGCACACCACCGTATTCTTCTGAGATATATCAGATGAAGCACTTCTCACTCCCCCACCCTTTCCATCCCTTCTTCCGACCACCAGAGGTTATAAAGTATGTTTTCCAGGCCCTTTCGCCGCTGCATTGTCCTCGGATACAGCATGCCGGCGTTATCAAAAACATATGACGCACATCATGTCACTGCACACTGCAGTGCAATCAAATTTTTGACCGTGCAGCGGACAGGGAAATGGGACGCCGGAGCGGAGCCAGATATGACTAATTTTAGTGGCCACACTGTTACGTACAAGAGCCCCAGCCATGCACACAATGCCTTAGGGGCTTGCCACACACACTACAACACTATCCTCTGATACACCATGGCGGCATTTCCCAAAAACTTTGACGCACAGCACGCTTCCCTCCAGCCATCCACCGGCCGTGTCCACTGTTCGCTGACATCACGGCGTACTGCAAGCCAATGACACTTCTGTCCGCAAGCGAACAGGGAAATGGGTCCACAGAGCAGAGCCAGATATCACACATTTTTTGACACGTACAATTCAGTTCTTTGCAATACAAGTACTGGTCGGATTTCCACCAAACACACAAAAGCACGCTTTCTGAACCAAGCCCCCTAGCCGTGCACAGTTTTTCCCCATTCAGTCTATGAAAAAAATAAATTGGAACCCCCTATAAATTTGCCCACCTGCACAAAACCTCACCAAAGTGGTCGAAAAAATTCAGAGCGTGCCATATACTTTTTTTGCAAAGGTTGGTGAGAAATCCTCCAGGGGGAGCGAAGTTATAAGCTGTCGAAAAAGTGGTCTTCCTATGGGTTCAGCAACTTAACCATAACTACAAGGCCGCTACCGCAGGACGTGTAACATACAAAAGTGTAGGGCAGAATTGGTACTTTATCTAGATAAAGGTCTCTGTAGGCCAAAGTAGAGGCTCCGCCCATCTCCCCAGTTCAGAGATTCATATATACTCACGCACTACATACACCCATTTAAAATAAACAGAGATATTATGAAGGACAGTAGACAGAAATGTCTTACTTGAGTGTTGAGTTGCAGTGAAGTGAAAGGCCCAAATCTAAACTGCACTTGGAATTCCTCCTGCCATAAATGTGGAAGTGTGGCTGGACGGGTAGGGTGCTGTCATATATGAGCATAGGCCCATGTCTCCAGTTGCTGTTGTGAGCATCAAGAGCTCAGGAATATAGCCATCATTAAATATGTGGGGGAGAGCGAGCTGAATGTGGAAGGATGTTTTCTGCAAAAATGCAGCCAGTTCCACTTCATGGGAAAAGGGACAGAGAAAATTCTAGTCCTCATGTTAAAATGTTAAAATGAGGAGGAAAGGGGTGAACATTGTGTAGTGGAAAGGAATGTTGTGGAAAGGTGCCCTTTCGGTGTAAGTATAAAAGGAATAATAAGCTGGATAATACAAAAATATAATAGGTGTACCTTAGGGAAACGATAGTACCAAAATATGAAAGAGGCAACAAATGGAAACAAAATGGGAACACATGTATGAAATAATGAGTTTGGCAAAAGGATGAAATGTGAAGGCTCAATAACTGTGTGGATGAGGCAATTAATATGAAAAAGCGCAAAAGGTCTGATCTAGGGAGGTGGCTGAGGGGGATAGCTGGTATTATGCTTTTTCTCTGGAAATCCTTCTAAGGACCATTAAACCATCTTGTAGAGCAACCCTACACTCAGCTCAGCCTTGGCTGTCTTAGTATACCCATAACACCAGCGAACCCCCGACTCTAGATCACTTCAGGACTCTAAGTTGGGCAGGCTTATAGTAGAGTTTCAAGTCTGGTAGGCCCACGCCTCCTTTTTCCTTAGAAAGGGCGAGGGTCCCCATGGGGATCCTAGCTTTTTTCCCTTGCCACAGGAATTTCAGCATGGTGCCTTTAGTTTCCCTGAAGTACGAGTCCGGGATCTGGATGCATAGCATTTGAAACAGGTAAAGTGTCCTTGGGAGAAGGACCATTTTGAGGGTGTTAAGGCATCCCAGACAAGAGACCGTGAGCTTGCTCCAATTCTCCAGGTCATTTTTTAATGTACCATCAGTGGAGTGAAATTACCCTCAAATAACTCTCCAAGGTCCCTAGTTACATTGATCTCCAGGTACCTGAGAGGTCACAGAATGACCTGCACTCCCAGAGGTGTGAATATGACTATGTTCCGGTCTTCATTCTTGTCTAAGGGGAGGACAACCGACTTGGACCGATTAATCTTGACTCCGTATATGGTGTCATATTGTTCGATCAGTTGACCGGCATTGGTACTGAGATCAGGGGGTTCATAACTTGCAACAACAAGTCATCCGCATATAATGCTACTTTGTACTCCTGCTCTCCCACACAGAATCCCTCAACTATGGGTACTCCCCTGATCCTCTATGCTAGCAATTCTAAGGAAAGCGCAAAGAGAGTCAGTGAAAGGGGACACCACTACTAATTCCTCTCCCCAGGCCGAACCAAGGCGAGTACCCACCATTAACCATGACACATGCCCTGGGTGAAGAATACACTGCCATGATCCCCCGTAAGAGTCTGTCCCCATACCACATTTAACCAAGACCATTTTTAGGAAATCCCACTCTACCCTGTAAAATGCCTTTCCGGCGTCCACTGAAAGAAAGCTGGAGTCACCAGCTACCCCGGTTGCTTTGTGTAATAAGTGCAAGGATTTCCTCATGTCTGCCTCTTGTCAGCTTTTGATGAAGCCCATCTGGTCCGGGTGTATCAATCATGGGATATGCTCCTCAAGTCTGGCCGTGAAAACACTAGCATATATTTTGGCATCAATATTAAGGAGAAAGATGGGCCAATAAGCCCCACAGTTCTTTGGATCCCTTGGGTATTACTATAATGAGTGCTTTGGACAAAGAATTGGGTGCCAACCCCTTTTCAAGTATGTTGTTACTGAGTTATGTCATGAAGGGCAGGAAAACTTCAAGGAATGATTTGTAAAACCCGGCTGAAAACCCATCTCTGCCTGGTGCCTTTCCCAGGAGCATCCACGCGCCATTGCTCGCCTAATCTCCTCCCCTGTTATGGGGGCCTCCAATTCCCTGGACTCCGCTCTAGACAGTGTGGGCAATTGGATATCTGCCAGGTATGCATCAATTCTTTCTTCCTCGTGCATGGACTCCGACTTATACAGAGTCTCATAAAAGGAGGCAAAGGCAAAGTACCAGTTCTGGTGATGACACAGGCACATTATCTTAACCCATGACTTCAGAAACCCACCTCCCCGCCCATTGTCTCCGTAGCCTGGCTGCCAGCAGTACGTCCGCCTTGTCCCCCTTCTCATAAAAATGTTGCTTGAGGAATTGCAAGTTCCAAATTATTTTCACTTCCTCAAATAGCCTAAGTTCTTCCCTCTTACCCCTCGCCTTGGCGAGGTATCCTTCCTTTCCCTCCAGTGTTGACTGTGCCCATTTCTCAAGTCTGAGAATCTCCTCCTGCAATCCCTGTTCAATGATCGCACGCTCCCTCTTTTTCCATGCTCCCTCTCTAATTAGTATTTCATGCAAGGTCGCCTTCCATGCTTCACAAATAATTCTCTTTGCTACTCCCCCGTATGATTTATGATGAAGAATTCCCTAATTTCTGTTTGCAGTACCTCACGGAACACTTGGTCTTTTATCAGGGATTCATTGCATCGCCATCTCACGTCCTTAGGATTCATTCCGAACCAGCTCTGGTCCATCGTGACCAGTTCATGATCAGTCCATGATATTGGATGAATCTGTGATCCCTGGGCGACGTTCCACAAGTCTCTCGAGATGTACAGGTAATCTATCCTTGTGAAAGTTCCACGGGGGTTGAAAAGAATGTGTAGTCCCTTTCCTTCGGATGGAAGTGTCACCAGATATCTCTCAGAACCTGCACTCGCCATGGCCCTGGCTCAGGAGCCCCTGTTCCCTATCGTGCGTGGTCTGCCTGTCCATCGCCACATCAGCCCAGGTGTTGAAGTCGCCTCCCAGAACCAGGTGTCCTGTGCTTTCACTAAGTATCTTAGGGAGGATACCCTTCATAATCTCAGTTGCCCCTGATTAGCTGCGTAAATAGGGGCAAACGTAAAGTTCACCTTCCCATGCTTCCTGCAACCAGAAGGGCCTGCCGCTCCAGATATGACCAAACCTTTGATACCACCAACCTGAGTGCCTTATGTACTACGATGCCCATTCCCGCTTTTGTACAGGGGCCAGAGCCCCAGATTTTATGCCCCACCGTGCCATTCGGGATCCTCTGTTCTTCCCCCTCCATGAATTTCCGTCTCCTGTAAAAAGAGGATAATCAGCCCTGACCTGTGGAATTCCCTTGCAACCAATTATCTCTTGTTTGGGCAGTTAAGGCCCTTTACATTCAGGGTACCAACCCTCAGGGAGCCCATTTGCTGCCCATAAACTGGCACTGTCATCATGTTACCCCACTGCCATTGCCCCCTCTACTCCACTTGCCATGCCACTGCAAGGTGCGAACATTATCATGAGCCAAACGGACATTCAACATAATTAAGAGCCAATGTCCCTCCATTCCCTGCGCCCCTCCACCCCCCCTCTGGTGCCTGGCCCACCCCCAGGATCCATTTTAGGATGTGTTCAAACCACCAACCTGAAAAACTGTGAATCTGGCTTTGCCAATGGTAACAGGCCCCACCTTCTTTTCCTCTTGAGAATTTTTGACCTTGTCTGGGTAATTATGGAAGTGAACAAGGATGGATCCGGGATGCGCAAGGGTGCCACCCGCTCTAGGTATCCTCTCGATTTTGGATTCGTCTATGGAGTCATTCTCAAAAAAGAGGTTTGTGATTTCGTACATTCTTTTTTAGGTCACTCTCCGTCTCTCCTTCCTTGTCCGTTATCTCAAAGATCCTGAGATTGTTTCTCCTCTCTCTGTTCTCAAAATCATCCATTTTCAAGGACATTGCTTCTCTGCGTTCAATTTCGGTCATCCTCACATCAATATGGGTTTCCAATATGTCCAGTGAGGACTGATTGTGCTCCACCTCCTGCAGTCTCTCCTCTATCTTATCGATCCTCTGTGTGATCTTATCCACCATTCCGCCTATGTCTCTCTCATGCTTCTGATCTCATCCATTATTGTGGCCATATCCTTCTTTGTAGCCATTGAGTTTTCCTCTTTCCCCGCCAGGTTCCCCTGTGGCCCTATGTCCTTGGGTCTGCCCTCGAGGTGTAGTTATAGTCTGCAAGCCTCAACGTCCAGTCCATGTGACGCCACCACCCGTGGAGTGCACTTGTTTGGAGTATCTAGGATGAGGATAAATCCCTGCGGCATTTAAGATCAGTCTCACACGTGGAGGGACCCGCAGCACCCTATGTGAGTTCTGTGCAACATACACGGATAGAGAGACTCTCTACCCGCAGCTGGGTTATGGCTCTTTTCGTTGGGCCACTCTCCTCTGAAGCTGAGCACATGCCACAGTCACGGGGCCCACTCCTTCTTGGGCCTTTGTGCATCACATGGCCTGTGGGGGATGGGAGGCTGCACCAAGTGCTAAAGGGTTGCACCCCCTCTGCACTGGAAGGTGTAGGAGGGCTGTTTGTTCCCCATCCTCTGGAGTCCCAGGAGCCCACTTTCCACTTTTGTTACTCTAGTCCCCAGGGGCACGCCAGTATGTACCTCTATGTACCTTCAACCTTGCCCTGGGGCATTGGGCTCTTGCCTGCTGGTGCACCTCCAATCCCTCGCACCCAGGTCCTCAGGCCTGTGTCATCAGCTGCCCCCTCTTGGGAGTGGGGTCATATATAGGTCCCACGGGACCCCGTCCCGTACTGCCACTAGTTGCTGTTAGTCCTTCTCGTACCTCTGGATCTCCGGGGCAGCCAGTGGGGCGCTGACTCTGTCCCAGCCTTCTGGGGGTAGGAGCTGTCTGCCACGACTCACAAGGGAACAGAGGGACAGGGAACAGTCTTCCTCGGTCCACAGGTGGGGGCCAGCCACATGCAGATCCATGTGCCCCTGGCATTGAGCATTCCCCCTGGGACAGCGCAGGGCCTCACGCATCGCTCCTCTTCCGACTCTGTTATATGCGCCGGATGCCGCGGGCAGGGACAACTGCTTTCAATTTCCTGCTGTCTGCACGGCTGACCCGAACACCTCTCCGATGGCACCAATTGCGCCCATTTTTTAAGCTAGGGGGGTGTCGGACAGCTTGCTCACAATGTCAGATCCCACAGGGGGTCTGGAAGTGGGGGCTCAGGTCACTTTCCTGACCTCATGGGCCATGAGCACATGACTAGGCTGCCATATGCCCTGTGCCACCTGCTGGCCCTCCCAAACTAATGCTTTTAACCCCTCAATTGTCAAGGACGACATATCTCATCCTTGGAATTCCCTCCAGGGTGCCAAGGACGAGATAGCTCATCCTTTTTGGCACTCTGTTTTGAGAGATCCCTGCAAAGCAGAGTAAAGCTATGTCAGGGGGATGGATTACCTTCAGGTTAACGTCGGCATCATGTGCCCCTCTGCGCCAAGGGGAGTTGGGTTACCAAAGGAAAAAAGTGAAAATATTTTTCTTTGTTTACAAAACTTGCCTTGGCGCAGAGGGGCACATTGGTGTGCCAATCTGGCCCCAGGGTGCCCAAATCTTACTGCCCCACCCACTGGGGGGTCTGTCCCAAAATGTGTTGGTGGCCCTCTCTCCCCACCCCAAATGGAGGGGGGGTGTACCTCATGCAGCCGTTTGTTGGAGACCCAGGGAGGCCTGCATGAGGTGCCCCCGCCACCCACTTGCAGGCTAATGGCCAGATCTGCTAGGTATAAATTGAATAGGCATGGGGCCCCCATACAGCCCTGTCTCGCTCCCTTGTGTGACCGGATTCGGGTGGATAGATTTCCTCTTGTGTCCAGCCTTATCCTCAAAAATGACTTATTGTGTGGCTCTATGATAATGAATAGAAGTGAGTCCGGATACCCCGATGCCTCAGTTTCCACCATAGCCGTTCTCTGTCTATGGTATAAAAAGCCTGAGACAGTTCGCCCAGGTCCTGAACAGAAGCGGGCCACCCTTCACAAAACTCTTGCTTGAGGTTGTGCCAAGGATAAGGCCATTCAGAGTGGTTGGTAGACCCCTCCTAAACCCAATTTGATGTTTAGCAAGTATACCATTGGTTTTTTACCCAAATCTCAAGATTATTCAGCACTAAACTAGCAAATATTTCACTGCCAGCTTCTAGAAGGAAGAACGGGCAGTAGTTAGTGGGATCTGCCCGATCACCCTTCTTATATATGGGTGTGACTATGGCCTCCCTCCATGAATCCAGAATGGTTCTAGAATTAACAGTTTTCCTGAAAAGATTAAAGAGAATTTTTGACCACAGGATGTAATCAGATTTAAAGATCTGGTTGGTCAGACCATTTGGTCCTGAGGCCCTTGATCTTGATGATTTTTTGATGGCCTCCTTTACTAAATCCCTATTATGAATTAGGCCCCACCTACTATTGCCCTGGACCGGATCCTAAATGTCACCCACGGGTCCATATAGGACAGAGAAGTGTTTCACCCATTGTGACTCTTGTATGACATTACTTTGATGGTCACCTGTCTCTGTTCTCTCCTATTTACGATTGCCCACAAATTTCTAGAGTTATGGTTCCCCAGGGCTCTTAGCATTTGTTCACCATCATTTTGTAATCCACTGTTTCTTTGGGATTTGGACCAGTGATTATAATTCCATTGTATACTTCTTATCTCTGCGCTCAGCTCCTCCTTATTCAGATCTTTATTGTTAAGCCCATGAAGTTCTTTCTGTACTTCCCTCTACTTTAATAACATCTCTTTACTAAAAAGTGTTGGTGGTTAAGCCATGGTTGATCGCATATTTATGCATTTCTGCCTTCCATAGGGATTCTACAAATTTCACTAGATTATATAGGACAATGAGATCTTGATCTGTCATACTCTGACACCTTTTTTTAATTCTTGATTCAATAGGAGACCGCCCCCTTTGAATTTAACCAGACAATTACCAGTGTTATTCACTTCCAGAACCGGTAAATACCAGCCTTCCGTATTCTCCGTTACTAGCTCTATTAATCCCATCATCATATGGTGTTCACTCCAGGCCATCTTCACAATATTAAATTCTTTGCATTTGTCAAATAGATATTTTGTGAAGAATATATAATCGGTTGTAGAGCCCTGCTCACTAATTGCCGGAGGGATATCCCCCTTAATGTTGCCATTACCCATGAGGAGATTCCATTCAGTCAGGAAAGCCAACCATTGGTGTCCTGGCGGCATGGGCTCCTTCCAGATATCTGTATTTATTTGGGTTCTAATACACTCAGCATATAAGTCACCGGTTAGGACAATATTGCCTGCTCCATTTTCAATTTTTAGCTGTGTTAGGACTATTGCCAGATGACTCAGGAAGGAAATTAAAGAGGAGCTAACTGGGATCCAATAGATGTAAATCACCCATAGCTCGATATCAACTTTTGGGTCCCTATACTTAGTTTTTATTACTAGGATACCCGGGAAGGCTTTACTTACTATTACTGAACCAGTGAATTTAACACTACGTAGTGCAATAAGCAGGCCCTCAGATGGTCTGCCCTTTCCATGATGTTTGGTTACCTGCTCTATCATTATGAACCCATCTAATTTTAAAGGTTTTTTTAGCCATGTTTCCTTAAGTAAATGGTTGTCAAAAATTCCCTTTCTGATTTCCTTATTTTTGAAGGAGCTACAACCCCTTGTGTTCCAGCCTAACCATTTTAACTCTCTTGAAACTAAAACAACGTCTCCGCCAATCCCAGTTTTTGGAAGACCTAGGAAATTATCTCCAGTACCATAGACCAAGGCTTAGGATTCTTTCATTGCAGAGAAGGTGAGTTAAGCGGGATTGTAATCTCTTGTGTGCCTTCACTTGTTTTGTTGGTATACACTAGGCCTCTCGTGTCTCCCCTATGGTCTTGACCATTAATTCTTTGGTTTTCCAGATCGCCCTGTTCACCAAAGGGATCTGCTGAGGCGTCTATGCCTAGTGCCCTTAATACAGTTGCAGCTGCTAAAATTGCTTTTGCTCCTAATCTGGACATTAACCCCAATTCCAAGATACTGTTATTTCTTAGATCTGGGAATTCTGCGTATTCGATGTCATGGGGTGAGAGCAAGAATAATTCATCTGCTCGCCGAAATGACAGAATTTCACTTCTGATCAATGATTTTGCATTTTTCCTAGGATCTATTCATTTGACACAGATTTTAAATATGGCAAAGGGATTTGTATTCGTGTTCGAGTTATTCTCCAATGATGCTACCCTTTGTTGTATTGAACTCAATATTTTGACCTTCTCTATCTCCCAGCGGCTTTTGTGATCCACAACATGTGGTCTTTGTGATCTGCTTAACGCTCTTCTCCATTTCTAGCACCATTGCATGATTCTCTGTATTATTCATGGCTGACACGTTCCCCATGCTCTCGGACTCCACCAGAACCATCGGTGTCTCGGATGAGGTAGTCTTAGGGCCTCATTACACAGTAGGCGGTAAACCATGGCGCTATTAGCACCATGTTTCATGCCGGTAATTTACCGGTACCGCCTTGGAGGAAAGGGGAATTACCGCCCTATTCCAAGGTTGGGAAGGCGGTAATTCCTCCTTCCTCCATTGCCCTTCCCCATTCCCATTTTTTCCCCATAGGGCATAATGGGAATGGGGAAGGCGCTAATTACGGTATCGCAAATTGCGGTACCGTAATTAGCACCTCGGTCCCTTTGCGGGTTCGTTTTTTAACGCCTGCTGAAAGCAGGCGTTGATGTACCAACCCGCAAAGAGACCTCGTAGTAAGGCGGTAAGGGTTTACCGGTACCGGTAAAATACCGGTAAACCCTTACCGCCTACCGTGTTATGAGGCCCTTAGTGTATCTCTTTTTGTTTTGGAATATAGGGGCTATTCTTAGGTGTTTGGATGGCATCATAGTTTGTACCCTGATGGTTGATTTAGATGGGGCCGTTCCTGATTTTTGGAGGTCTATTTTTAATTGGAGTTCCTTACACCTACTTACCCACCCTTCTTTTCCTTTTGAGTCCTTGGGCCTTGCTGAGTTATTTTCAATGACAATAAATCTTATGAACTTCACTATAGCTGATCTTTTTGTCTTTGGAGGTTTCTGATTTTTTTGTTTTTTGTTTCGGGGCTAAGCTTGGAGTTTCAGAAAAAGCCCCATCCGCTCGTCTTTTCTTTTTCTTCTTTTTTGTTTTCCCATTTATCTTGGATGGCTTAATCGCCAGACCACTTGAGGCTTCTTTTGTTAGTTCAGTTGAGAGCATGCCCCCCCCCTCTTACTTATCCCATGGGAGGTCGCAGGACTGTTCCATGCAAATACATTCCTCCATAACGGACTAAGAGAATGGCTTGTCGTTAAATTCTATTGATTCCAGTTCCTGATTCATATTCTCTGTTCCAGCCCCTGTACCCAACCTTCTTTTGGCATCCTTCAACACTAATTCCACTGAGGCGGACAGTGTATCAATTGCACCTTGTGTACAGGACTGTTTGCCTTTTAATTCGTCCATTCCCTTTGCCTGCTGTTTTATGTCTAGTTTTAATTCAGCTAACTGTGTGAAAAGGTTTTCGTTTATGGCTGATTTAAGTCCCACCATAGAGCTTTCACATGAAACAACTTCTGGGGTAAGTTCCAGGAGCATCCCTGACTGTGTTTGTGCCTTTCCCCTAAGACGTTCGAAGACATTCACCAAGGAGTTTAGTACAAAATTTAGTGCTGACAGGTTAGCCTCATTAGCCCCTTTGTGTGAATCTTCTGCAAGCATCTCCCTCTCGGGTAACTTTCTATTTCTAGTCTCGTTGACTGAGTTATTAGTCACCACTCCTCCAGGTATCTGTATAGGACTGAAGGCTAGGCCTGAAGCTATGGAGATGGATTTGATTGTAATATGGTCCTGCTTTCTATGCCCATCCTTCAGGGAACTACTGCTATTGCCCCCTGCATGTCTTGTCAAAAAACAATCACCCTTTTGTTCATCTCCTTCTCACAGGTCTATGTCACCCGTACTAGGACATTTTCTCCTAGGGAAGACATTGTTTATTGTTTTTTCATAGTGCTAGCTGTTAGGGTGAATTCACGACCCTTCGTTAGTAGCAATTTCGTTTTTGAGATGTTAGTCGGAGGAAAAGGCTCTATCTTGTGGATTCTATCACTTGCTCCTTTTACAGATGATGTACACATTTTCTCCAACTGATGATCCCTCTGGGAAGGTTACAACCATTTGCCCTTCGATAAAGCTCTTTTGTCTTTGAGGCTGCTAAGCAACACTGGTTCGTCAAGTTCTGGGGCTCTTAAATCATCATCCAAGAGCCCACTCCTTAAATATTAAATTCGGGCCATTACTTTATATCTCTAAAGGAGAGAAAATTGGCACTGTGGGGTATTATATCAAAGATGGACTATCCTCCTAGTGAAGGACACTTTTTATACTTGCTGATTGTGGTCTGTGTCTAGCTGATTCAGGGAATCGACCAGCTCACAGTCCCCTAATTGAGAAGAGAGGTATACTTTCAACAGGCTCAAAGGCTGCAGGCCCACAGTCACCTAGTTGGCTATAGCTAGATCTTCCAACAGGCTCAAAGGCACTAGGCCACAGTCACCTAGTTTGCTGTCACTAGGTCTTCCACCTGGCTCAAAGGCTCCAGGCCTACAGTCACCAGGTTGGCTTGAGGGTTGCTCTTCCCCTGACTCAAAGGCACTGGGCACGCAGTCACCTAGTTGGCTGTAGCTATATCTTCTAACAGGCTCAAAGGCACTAGGCCTGCAGTCACCTAGTTGGCTGTCACTAGGTCTTCTGACTGGCTCAAAGGCTCCAGGCCTACAGTCACCAGGTTGGCTTGAGGGTTGTTCTTCCCCCGACTCAAAGGCACTAGGCCCGCAGTCACCTAGTTGGCTGTCACTAGGTCTTCTGACTGGCTCAAAGCCGCTAGGCCCGTATTCACCAGGTATGATTGAGGATTGTTCTTCCCCCGACTCAAAGGCACTGGGCCCACAGTCACCTAGTTGACTGTCACTAGGTCTTCTGACTGGCTCAAAGCCGCTAGGCCTGCAGTCACCAGGTAGGCTTGATTGTTGATCTTCCCGCCGGCTCAAAGGCTCTAGACTTGCAGTCACCGGGATGGATATGATTTAATAAACTCAAACTGGCTAAAAGGCTCTTAGCCCACAGTCACCCAGTTTGTTTAAACTCAGATGAAAAAGGTCTTCAAACAAACACACAGAGGGGTCGATTCATGGAGCAAACGTGCGCCGAAAATCCCAGCGCAAGCAGGCGCAAGGTGGCGCAAGCGTGAGAAACCCAGCGCACGTGCACGCGTGCGATTCAAGGAAGACGATGCGCGTGTTTCCCGCTGTCCGTGTGCCAAATCCTGCCATGGCGCACGCGGGCACACACGGCGTGCGCTACGCGCACAGCAAAAGCGCACATAGCGCGGCGCACACAACCAAAGTGGGCGGAACAGTGGGCGTAACACACGTAATGGGGAATAACGCATGAAAAAGAAGGCCTAACTACACGGAACGCCCACACGCACACGAACAACCTGTATTCATGGATTCGAATACGGGAAACCCGTGCACGGCAAAAGACGCACACAGGCGTCAACGTGTCCGCCACATGAAGGCAGGCGGAAGCGTCCCCGCGCACAGTATAAAAGTGCGCGCAAACAACAAACACGTATATACAGCTACGATGAATGCCCCATTTGTCGCAGCACTGATCGTGGGACACCGCAGGAGGATGAGAATAGCCAGGGCACGCATTTTCGCACCACGGACAAGCCTTTTTGGGATGCCTGATGACCAGGTCTAAGGCAGGTATAGGTTTCCACCCCATATCATCCTAGACCTGGTCAGGGAGTGGGAAGATGACCTTACATCCCCCACCCTTTGCTCCCAAGCATTGAGCCCCTTGGAGAAGGTGCTCAATGTCCTGCATTTCTTGGCCACTGGGTCATTTCAGTGGACTACTGCCATAGTGGGGGGGGGTCTCACAGGCCACGCAGTCACGCTGCCTACACCAGGTACTGGCAATCATGACAGCATGCCCCTCAGTCCGCAGGCACATATACATGCCCAGAACCCCAGCAGAAAGGCAGGCCGTTGTCCTGGATTTTTACAGGGTGGCACACTTCCCCAAAGTGCTCGGTGCCATAGATTGCACCCATGTGGCCCTACGTCCACCTAGGGCCACTGAGCACATCTACCGAAACCGCAAGCACTGGCATTCCATCAATGCACAGGTGGTATGCGATGCAAAGGGAATCATCACCTCTGTCTATGCAAACTACCCTGGCTCCACCCAATGACAGTTTCATATACAGAATGTCAGCCCTGAGCCGGGCCCTGGAAGCTGGGCAGCATGGCGACACCTGGCTCCTAGGTGAGTACAAATGCCCTTGCACATGCATGCATGTCACACACACACACACACAAATACACAAACCCCAATAATCACAACCATTTACACCTCCCCAGGGGACAGGGCCTACCCTCTGAGCAACCACATGATGACGCCAATCTGGAACCCCACCACACCACCCCAGGTAAGATACAACGCCGCCCATATTGCAACCAGGGCCATAGTGGAGCGCACATTCGGAGTGCTCAAGTCACGTTTCCGCTCCCTTGACCGCTCTGGCGGGCAGCTACTCTATGCACCCCCAGTAGTGTGCAGGATCATTGTGGCAGCATGTGTCCTGCACAATGTTGCAACATGGCAGGGCGTACCGGTGGACATGGTGGTGCCCCCACATCCCCAACCACAGGCACTGCCCATCGGAGGGGACAGGGCACGTGGCGAGGAAGCCCGGAGCCAGCTTGTGGCCACATTTTTCACCTAAACTCCCACCCATGCGGAGTGCACACAGGCCTGGCACATACCAGGTGACAATCGATGATGACAAAGAGACAGTCAACTGTCACAACCTTACCACCCTGAGATAGTTGCCATGGAAGTGTCACATTGTCTGCATCCCTAGCTACTTAAACACAAGCTATCCTGTGTGACCAAAAGGCACACATATGACATGACATGATATGGCATTTGTAACGTGCCTATACACAAGTGTTTCAAGGTGCGACGAGGCAGGGAGGGGGGAACAAGGGAAGACAGACAACGATCCTACTAGGCCAGGTGTCATTTAGATTGCGCAAGTGCAGGCGTAGGGGGAAGGGAAATGTGCAAGGGGAAGGGGAGGGGGGGAGTGCAGTACAGGGTAAGTAGAATAAAAAATAAATAAATAGGCCAGCTGGTGGCAACTGCAGAGGTAAGTGCAGACAAGTGCTGGGAAGGGGGGGCTGTAGGGATAGAGAGACAGTCCCGCAGTGCAGGGGATGCCATGAAGGCAGTGGAAGTGGAGAGTGGCTGGGCCAGGGACTGAGGTCGGTGAGAGTGGCCCAGTTGCAGATCCAGTGCAGTTTCAGTGACGAATTTAGCAAGGGAGAGGAAGAGAGAAAGCAGAAGCAAAGAGGAAGGTCTTGAGGTGCTTCCGGAACCGGAGATGGTTCTCCTCAAGTTCCAGGGAGGCAGGAAGGCTGTTCCAGAGGGAGGCCCCTGCCGCGGAGAGAGATCTACCCCCAGCTCGTTGCTTCGAGAAGCGGCTGACCCTGACATGCAAGGTGTGAATCACACACACCTGCAAAACAGGCCATGACCATCATTGTTACGTCACTCAAACCCTCCCAAACCATAACATGACATGGCAAGCAATAGCCATACACCACCACAGTACCAATAAGGTACACATTACCATGTCAAAAATGTACAGTGGCATCAGACAATGATGCCTGACATGGAATCAGATGAAATGACTGACCAACAACCTCCCACCCAAAATAAGTCAGTCCCAAATGCATTACAAAAGTTGTAGACGTATTATAACAATGAATGCCTGTCTACATGCACATTGTGCATTGCAAAATCAACACTGCAGCTTCTGTGTGCTGTGTCCAACTCCTGCAACACACTGCTCAGCGCACAGCACAGTGAACAGCTATTGTGTGTGATGCACCCCCTGAGCATCACATCTAAGCGACAAACCACATCAAAAAGCAAATTAGGCATGTACAGGATCCATAATTGGTCACAGAACATGTGCTGCAGGGACACAGTGGGCACCAGAAGGCAAACAGAGTGTACACGTGGACATCCAAGGGTGGTTGTACATGTAGTGCATCATAGTGCAAGTGTGTGGGTCAGTAAGGACATGCACTCAACATATGCATGTGCAATCAAGTGACCATCAGTGTCCCCTACACATCACATGTGAACATTCGCCATGTGTACACCCCAGCATGTCAAACCACAACTATCCCCTCACACCTGAAAGGTAAGCAGAACACATGAACAGGCATTGATCAGCAGAACCCAACATGTACATAGGATACCACAATTACAGTGTCAGGGTTCCCATCACACTGCAGAGCAAGGCAACTATCAACAACAAAACACCCCCCCTCCCTCACAAATGACCATGACCCACTGAACATCTGCACCTGGGTCATGGAGCCTTCAGCCCTCAATTTCACCTGGCCACAGGATCACCCTTCCCCTTCGTCACCATCTCCCACCTTGTGTGTAAAAAGGTGCCTGCACCCTCAGAGTCCACCCACATTTGCAAAATCACAAAATCCAAGGCAGAAAAACGAACCAGAAAACCCTCCAGTAGATGACTTGACGTAGCAGTACCTCACAAAGGCCAAGTAAAACCACAATGATGTAACAACCAAGGTAGCACAGTAAAACAATGTCACAACAGGATGTGAACCATGTGTGGTACATAACATAGAATGATGCACAACGAACGGATGTGTACTGTCACAGGTCCCGTGTACACGCGCAGGATTGGCACAAACCAACCACCCCCACCGTGGCCCGGGTGCCTGCAAGGTCAAACTCACACAGGCCTCTGAGACCCTGGTGGGGAAGGAGGGTCAGGGATATGCAGTCGGGACAGGTGTTGGCACACTGGATAACTGGAATGAGTGGCAGGAGAGGGGAGGAGGAATGACACATGAAAGTAGGGAATGCACGAAAATGTACTACCTGCATGAACACATATACAATCCGAACAAACTTGGACATCATTGTCATGGCCTTCTGGAGTCCAGGCTTAGGAGAGGCACGAACCAACCACCCCCTCTAGGGTTTTGGCGCCTGCAAGTTTGGGGCTTACACAGGCCTCCGCAACCCCAGCGGGGAAAGAGGGATAGGGAACGTTGGTTGGATAGGTACGGGAAGCAGGAACACCGGGTAGAGGGTACAGGGTTTAGAATTGGATAGGACTCCAGGTGATTAGGGGAAAAAAAACATACAAAATTGAATTACACATTCATCCATGCATTAGTGCACCCCCCATCAAGCCTATGCAGAGCAGTTTGAAAGAAGAACAACAAGACACTTAGCTCTGGTTTTGAGTGCTGGCCTCCTGCCTGCGCACTCTCAGGTCCGGTTACAGGAGCACTTCAATGCTGCAAAGAGAGCCACAGTTAATAATCTGTGCGTGCCCATAACACAAAAACACACCACCAAATATGCCCCATAGCAACAAACTACTCTACAAACAGACAATCTGGTGTAGATGCTTCGTACCCATATGTAACATTACCCCTGTGATGGGTCATACACAGTCAATGCAGTAAGTCAGCCGCCGGTGGGTGCGTGGCAAATGGAACACCAATGTGTCACAATTCACACAACATGCAATGTTCCCTGGGTAAGCAGACAGACCCATATAGCAAGGCATGACTTCAGAACAAGTCGTGTTCCACCATGACCAAAACAAAGTAGGCAGTGCATGTTTCAAAATGTACATGGAAATGAAATACACTTCACCCAAGTATGTTCCCTGCTGTATGTCCCTGTGAGCTGCTCCTTTCCATGTCTCGGAATGCTACATGGTTGATACAAGTGCCTCAATGGACCTTGGTGTACCGGAGGGTATGTGCCACTGCCCCTGCAGGTGCTGCAGACAACCTTACAATCAACAGCCATCAGTCCACCAACACATCTGAGCTGTATTGTGTGCTTCAACACCAATATACGTCCAAGCTCACCCTCAGTGCTGTTACTAAGCCTGCATGTGCAACTGGCCTGGTGGAAGCTTTGCTGTGTTGTGGCCCCCCTGTGCTGCTCACCTTGCCTGGAGTTCCTTGGAACACGTCAGCAGTTCTAGGATATAGGTCTGCAATCCCTGTGCCTCTGCTTGTGCACACATGTGCATGTGGGCACCAACAAACGTGTCCAGAATTCAGACGTCCAATGGGCCATGTCTGTTGGCAAAGGTGGTCTGGAGGCTCATCCCCCTGCAGAAAGGGCATGAAACACATGATTAATGCTTCAAAGTCATCTGTGTGTGTCTCTTCAGGCATCTCATTACTGGACCATGTCAGAGACTTACATCAGAAATCACACCATCAGTCCGTCTTTCACATTCAAAGTGTGGAACACACTATCTACGGCATGAATTGCAACAAGCACGTGTACAGTAAAGAAAAGAAACATACTACACAATGCATAGCAATGAATGTACACATTAATCATGAAACACCCCATCTAGCAAAAGCTGAACAGTGGTCAATAACACCACAATCATCCCCACTAGGGGTGTCAACACAAGTTACACAGCACCAGACATGCCACTGATATGACAGTCCAAAGCCCTTGTGTAATAGGCTGTCACACCGAACCATCCTTGCGAGCCCATGGATAAGGGAGGCAGGAGTGGCATATGGGACCCCAAGCAGCAAACACATACACAAGACAAGCCTGAAGGGCCCAGCTGGAACAGACAGTGGATGCCTTCAAAAGCCACAAAGCACCGCACAGTCACATGAAAGCACAATAGACAAGCATTTTTAAACTATATTAACTATTTACACTAACTATGAAAAACCTACATTACCTAATTAAACTATCAAACAGAAACGTAACTAACTAAACTAAAAGAAAAATCAAAAATGGCCACATATGACCCGGGGGGGGGGAGGCACCCAGGAGGGGGGAGGTACAAGGTGCTGCTCAACACCCACATGCGATGATGCTGAGCCAAAAAAAAAACCTCCATGGGCTCAACGCCTGCACAGCCCGACCTATGTGGGATATAGATGGTCGTCCGAGTCTGGCTCATCCTGGAAAGGAGGATGTGGCACAGTAGCCTGGCCACGCCTAGCCGCAGCTTGCCCCTCGTCGGCAGCAAGTCTGCCGGACGGGTGAGCCTGGTTCTGTGTGGCGATGTGACGTAGGTCTGCATGCAGAACCTCCCGTGATACACGTGCTTCCTCTTGCAAAGTAGCATGTGTAACACGGGGTTCCTCCTGCAAGGCCTGGCTGTACAATGGCTGCACCTCCCGGCAAGCCTGTAGCTCAGCCGAGATGGGACGCTCAAGCTGTGCAAACCTCTCCTCTGCCCGCTGCCTCTGGGACATCATAAGGACACCCAGAGTGGATTTGAGGGAAGCATACTCCTCCCTCAGGGCATCCATGTGCGCCTCTGCGTGAACAGCAATTGCTTGACGCAGAGACGACATTTCAGCCTGGCGTGCCCTGTCTGAGGCCGCCATGCCCAGCCTGAGCGAGCGGGCCGTGGACCGTGCCACCTGCTGCTGGAGAAGCACCTGCCTAGCAGGGGGGAGCACAGATCGGGCCACACGCTCCATGCTCTCAGCGATGTTCTCCATTGCTGCCCCCTGCCGTTCTGAATTGGCAGTCATGTCTTGCTCCCACTCAGTATACTGCGGATGCACGCGGTGACCGCGTTGCTGGGCTTGACCCCTGCGGGACCCAAGGACCGGGTGTCCTCGCTGTGTTGGCACCGCCCGTGGCTGCACGACTACATGCCCCCGTCGACGTGATGTCCCAGGCACATCAGTGACTGGTGTGGAGGGTGACCCTGCGTCCTGATCCACCACGGGCGGAGGAACCAAGACTGTCTGATTCCTCAGTGCAGGTGTCGCGGACAGAGGAGTGTCCACATCAGAATCACTCACCCCTGACACATGGACTTGATGCTCATCCAACTCGACATGGACGTCAGAGTCGTCATCAAGGCTGGACTCATAGGCAGCCAGAGACAAGATGGACTGTAGCACTTGGGGGTTTTCGTGGCCTACCACCCCACGACCCCCACTTGTGCCGGGTTGATGTAGTGGTAACAACCCTGTGTCTGGCATGACAACACCATCCTCCGCCTCCATTGCGTCATCACCTGAAAAATAGAGAGAAAAGAGGTCACTACACATGTCAGAAGCACACAACACACACACACACCGACAACAAACACATCAGGCAGACATGTGACACACAACATATAACCTGGCATGCATGCTGGGTCAACTTTGAATTGCTTCTGTGATCAGACCTGTTGAAAGGTGGCAGTTTCCATGGAAGTGGGTCTATGCAGTGCAGAAAATGTGTACGCCACTCACTACCTACATGTACAAGGACTCCATGGTGTGTGTCAGGAAATGTGAAGGCAGTGCAAGGTCAAATTCAGGCATCACGTGCACTGTGCATTCAATGTGTAGCATATCTACAAGCCAAGTACCCCTCCACCCAAGTACAAAAGCAGGGATGCCTAGCATGGTATCAAAAGGCTGACCATACACCTTTGTATTGACAGGCAGTGTTGACTGGCATCAACAGCTTAATGTGATTTAAGTGACAACACTGAAAATGATGATGGGACAGTAAGCAGGACACATGATGAAAACTCTGGAGGCCGCCCACGTGTGAAGAAGACACTACAACAGTTGGACAGAGTCATTGGCCATTAAACAGGCTGAGGCCTGTGCGCCACACAGATTGTCAGACCCTAAACATGTGTGTAACGCAGTACTGAGCCACAGTTGACATGGGAAGGCTGATGAGATGCCATGCAATGTATGTCACCCAGGACTTGTATTACAGTGATCATCCAGTCAAGGACACATAGGGGCATGCGTGCAATGCACATGGAGCATGAATGGGCACACATGTCCCTGCGGGACATCTGACCTATGCACAGTACAAGTGAGATACCCTGCATCAAGTACTAAGGCTGTACCACACGGCATATGTCTGGCAGATTGTACGCTGGAAGTTAGCATCTACACAGGACGCATGAACAGGAAAGTACACATTGGCAAGATTGAAGCAGACCAGTGCAAAGGTGGAACTGGGGTGCAGAGTGGCAGAGGAGGGGCAAGGGAGCATGCCTACATGGAGTCCCCGCATGCAGGCAGAGGAGACATGCACGTCAGTCATGCAATGACATTGTGCCTGGGCTGAGAGGAAGGTCACCCCACGCCACATGCAGAAGGGCCAGTGAGCTGGAACATGGACCGGAGGGGCATACTTGTAACCAGCATGTCAGTAGGGTGCAATAGTGGTGATGCGGACAGTCCCCGTCTGCTCCACATGTCCACCATCCAGCAGAGCAGACATGCATCACGGAAGCATTGCATTACTTACACATCAGAACCATGTACACGTCACATGTAGTGACAATCATGCACAACACATCCCACAAGTGAAACACACATGTCCTCAACAAACACGCATTAACACTCACTGGACTGGGCGTCAAAGTCCAGCATCCCTCCCACTCCTTCGACCAATTCAGGTGGTATGAACTCCGCAACGAGTGCCTCATGCGGAGTGAGCTCTTCCTCCTCTTGTGCAGGCCCACCGCCAGTCACCAGAGTCAAGTTGTAATTAGAAGCACGCTTAGCCTTAGCGCTGCGTTTGAGGTCATTCCAACGCTTTTTGCACTCTTGCGTCCTGCTCACCTCATGGCCGAATGAACTGACATGTTCCGCAACATGCTTCCAGTGGGTGTCACAGTGGGCAGCCTTAGTCTGACTATTGGCACCCACTGGCATTTCACGGCTGTGGCCCCGCACGTAGTCCATGAGGAAGTCCAGTTCCTGCTTGCAGAAAGGCTTCTTCCTCGACGTGCAGGAGGTCGTGGCTGTGTGTGGGGTCCCAGCCTGTGCTGCAGGTGCAACCTTCCTCCTCTTGGACTGTGGCGCAGACCCTGGCTGGCTAATGCTGCCCTGACCAGTATGGCCAGTGGGTTCGGTGGATTGAGCCAAGGGAGTGGCAGGTGGAGGGACGACCAAAGGCCTGACTTGTGTCAGTGGCATCTGGGTGCCCTCTAATGGACCCTGCGCAGCAACATCCGCTGTGGCAGGGTCATTGACCGCAACGGTCCTGGTTGGCAGACTCACAACTGGGGTGTTGTTGGGTGCATCTGCCCCTGCACTTGCCAACACCCGGCTGTTCGGGGTGGCAGATGACATAACTGCCCCAGGGACACGTGTCTTGGTCTGAGCAGACCTGCGTGCCCCTATGGTTTCCCTGCTGGCCTGTTGGAAATCTACCAAGTGCTCCTCAACTGCCAACGCAGCCTGCGCTGGCAGACCCTGAGCTTGGGTGGTGGTGTTCACAGCTGCACCTGCAGCTACCACTACCCTTGGGCCCGTGGCAGTCGATGGAACGGACTGCCGGGTCACACGGGCGCCATTGCCAGATGCAGAAGCTGCATCCCCCGGAACCACAGGGGGTGGTGGCATGACTTCACCGACACATGGCACAACATTGTGCTCAAGTGGCGCACCCCTGCCTCTTCCCCCTCTGTGGCTGCCCTGGACACCCTGGAGTCCCCCTACTCCCTGGTCACCACGGCCACGTCCCCGACCACGCCCGCCACGAGGAGTACGCCCAGCTGAGGCACCCCTCACCTTTGGTGTCCTCCCAACCATGGCACAGATGTAGTAGTGCTGGCACAGATGGAGTAGTGCCAATGGGAGGTGTACACCACAATTGACCTGGGCAATTGGGGTGAAGGGGGTGGGAAGCAAGATGTTAACAGCCCCCCTGCACCTGCAAGGCTGTGTGTGACCCCGGTGATGCAGTGACGGGTCACGCAATGCTCAGGCACCCCAAAACTGCAGTAGAACCGTGCACGCAACCCTGCAGCCTCGTGCGTGGAATCAACCTCCCGCAGTACGCAGTGGCACCCAGTAACACGAATAACGCTTACGCGTGGGACACGCAGGCTACTATGACCTTGGAAATGGGTGCGATACACAGGGGCACCCGCAGTGGGAAAAATAGCGTGTGCGACTCACCGTCTGACTAGCGCGATGCAGAAAAACACACGTAGCCAATACCCCCGCCAAAAGAAGAGATACGTCCTTGATAGCTGTGAAGTTGTGATGGCGCGCGAAACAACAGGAAGCAGCAACACACGTCGGTCTCCACAAAAGGCACGTACAACGAACTGCTGCCCCCGCTCACCTTTAACCCGTGCTGAGGGAAACGCCCGCGCGCGTCACGTCACTTAGGCGCATGGGCCCTTTCCTCGGATTACACGCATTCCCACGCGGACGTGCAGTTTTTCACACGCGCTGAAACGCCCGTGCATGCCCACGCACATCACATCACAGAGGTACTTGCGCTTGAAGGGCCTTCGGTCCAATGAAATCGCGTATGCGTGCAGACGCATTTACGCGCTAAGGGCCTTTCCTCGAATTACACGCTGACATGCAGAATTTTCACAAGCCAAATCACTCCGTATCAAGCTGGCCACGCGTAAGCACACGGAAGACCACGCTCCTGCCCAAAAGGCCGAATTACTGCCCCCCAGAGCCCTGAGCAGCCTCCCACGAGCCATCTGCTGCTTCCTGCCTGCCTAGGCGCCTGCTGCCACCGTGCCCTGCCATTTGGTGCCTGCACATCAGCCATCTGCAGGGGACCAGTTGCTGTGTCCACCCCTGCTGGAACAGAAGACTCCCGACTGGGATACATCACTCCACAGCCCAGCCCCAGGACCCAGTTGCCCACCCACGCCTGTCTCGGGGGTCGCCATGTCGGGGCAAACACCATCCGAGACCACTGGCGACCCCCAGCCAGAGGGGCAGAGGGCCACCAGCTTCAGTCAGAAGGAAGTTGGTGTCCTGGTGGAGCATGTCCTGGGGCATTATGATGCCCTCTTCGGATCATCACGCGCCGACAAGGAAGGACGGGACAGGATCTGGACGGACATCGTGACTGCCATCAACGCGGAGGGGGTGGCAGTCCGACTATTCCATCTGTCAAGAAGCGCTGGGAGGACTTTAGGTCCAGGACCCTCAACAAGGCCCGGTGCCTCTTGAAGGCAGCGGATGCTAAGGGGCGCCGGGGCCACTTGTCGGAAGATCAGATGAGGGTCCTGGAATGCATATCCCCAGCGCTCCACGTCCAGGTCCTTGAGAGGCAGACCCGTCTGGAGTCGAGCAGTAAGTGGCCAAGCATTGCTGTGTGAGACAGGGCATGTTGCAGTGTGCTGGTTCTCTGATACTTGCCTGTATGTGTGACATAGGCCATGTATGCGTGTGTGTGTGCAGGGACATCATGGCCATGCATGTGAGACCAGTAATGTGTGAAGCACACGGTTGGTGTATGTGTTTAAATGCTACATGGGGATCCCTATGCGGAATGGACACATGGGAGCATGCCAGTCTCTGTTCCTGGACATGGGTGGGAGTGAGGGATGGGTGATGATGCCATGTACATGTATGGTGTCCATGTCTGTGTGTCTGACCTGCGTGTCTGTGACTTGTGAATGCCATGGATGCATGACACATGTCTGTGTCAATGTTCAGATTCACTGATGCAGCCTAGCTATCCTTGCATCCACTGTTTCTGGGGTGTACGAGTCCAGATGGATGAAAGTATGGTGAAGTGTGTGAATGTGATAGGCATGACCCATGATGCATGTGAGTTCAAAAACAACATTGTATGTTTCAAGAGTCCCTTGGACATGTTTGCTTATGTTCATAGCATGTGCCATGCCTGTTACTGCATGTGTTTTGCCTGCACTGACCCATGCGTTGTGGAGGGACATGATGGAAGTGATCTTTGACAGTGCCACTCATCTGCTATTGCTTCCTGTCTAGGGGACCATTGTACAGTACCCTGATGCTTGTGTTCTATGTCTCCCTCTACACAGCGCAAAGTGAAGAAGAGGGCGGAGACGGCGCTGTGGAGCACAGTGGCGGGGATGCCCCACGGCTACAGCGGAAGGGGTGGGTGAGCCCCCACAGGGGCTTGCAACGGCGGAAGACGGTGTGGAGCCATCCAGGTTGGTGGTTTCCACAGAGGAGGAGGAGGCCGCTACTGAGCCGCACATGGGGCCTGGTGGGGGCATCCCTGCTGGTGCAAGTGGTGCAGTCCAGGGGCAGGAGGCAGCACAGTTTGCCGTGGAGGTGCCTGTGCATGTCACTGACCCTGACACTGTGACTGCACCACCATGCACCAGCAGGGATGCCCCATCCCAGGCCCGTCCGCAGGTAGGGGGGATGTCCATGTCATCTGACTCCCCTCCACCTGCGGACGAGGGGACCCCTGGCCGTATGGAGAAGGTCCTGATTGGTGTCGCGTTGCGCATGGGTGTCATTCGTGATGAGGTGCGTGCTTCTCGGGGGGAGCATGCACGTAATCACGAAGAGCAACGTGCCAACGTGGCCCAGTTGGGAGCGGTCGTGGTCGGAGGTCTCGTACATGTGTCGGGCACTCTGGCGACCCTCTCTTCCTCTGTGGAGGCTATGCGCCAGTCGTTCTCCATGCCGTCTTCCGGCCCAGATGCCACCAGGGACCCCTGTGGACCTGCCCCGACCAATGCAGCCAACTCGGTGGGGATCCCATCCCTGCCACAGTCGGGAGTCGGAGGTCCAGCAGGGGTGGACACACCAGCAACTGGACCCCAGCAGATGGAGGATGTGACGGCATCATCGGGCAGGGCACGTGCACGACGACGTCGGTGGATTCCATCAGCCTGGATGCCGTCGTGCTGGCACAGGCAGTTGCGTCGGAGGCAGCCGCAGGCTCGACGTGGGAGGCATCATGGCTCGGGGCCATGAACATCAGGGGTGCAGGCATCGGCCGGAGGGCAGGAGAACCCTGGAATGGAGTGGCTTCCGTGTGGGAGCGGTCGGGCCAGCAGATATGTGCGGAGCGGCAGCGGGCAGAGGAGGAACGGCACACAATGGTCAGGGCGGAGAACTCCATGCGGAGGGCGCTGAGGCGGGCTGAGTGCCTCGAGGGTCTTCGCAGGGAGTTGGAGCTGGACACTGCATTATCCCTGCGAGACCTCGGGGCCAGGGAACATGCCCGCCTCCAAGCCATTGAACAGGAGTTCAATGATGCCCTGGCCCATGACAACATCCAGTGAGCCGTTGGACTAGCCCGCTGCCCTTGTAAATAGTTATGTAGTTAGTGTTAGGTTTCCTTTGCTTTTTTCTTGATTTTGGACCTTTTGGACAATGGACCACATTTTTCTATATAGTTTTTTTATTAGGTAGTATTTTTAGATAGGTTTCATTTCTTCAGTTGGGATCATGGACCCTGGATTGTTTATCTGTATATAGTTGACTGTTGGATTATGTTTTTTTTGGGATTTACCCATGGAGCAATGGTTTTCGGTTTGGTTTTTACCTTGGATGTACTTTTTTGAACTGTGACTTTGGACACCTTTCCTTTGGATTATGATTTGTGGTTTTTCATTATTTTACGGACATGCTGCTTTTTGTTTTTAATTCCCATTGTCGTTTGTTTATTTTTAATCCCATTTATGTTGCTTTTAATACATTTTTTTCGACAAACTTCAATGTGTAGTATCATCTCATTGGTTTCATGCATATCATGATATGGGTTTTGACATTCACTTAAACCCATTGTGTGTATGTGAGGGACATGTGTTCATTTACAAACTTGACATTGGGGTTGTATCATGTAATTGACATTTCTGAGTGGGTGGATGCAACACTTGGGTGGGTGTTTGGCATGTGGAGGCTGCCCATAAGGGCCAGGGATCTAGATTGTGATGACGTGTTGGCTGGGGGACATGTGTCAGGGCCTGCTGGCAGGTGCCCCACAATGCTGGGGGGGTGGGGGTGCAGGGGGACAGGAGTGGGACATGAGTGGGGGCCTGCTGGCAGGTGCCTCGCAATGCTGGGGGGTGGGGGTGCAGGTGGACATGAGTGGGACATGAGTGGGGGCCTGCTGGCAGGTGCCTTGCAATGCTGGGGGGTGGGGGTGCAGGGGGACATGAGTGGGACATGAGTGGGGGCCTGCTGGCAGGTGCCTCGCAATGCTGTGGGGTGGGGGTGCAGGGGGACATGAGTGGGACATGAGTGGGGGCCTGCTGGCAGGTGCCTCGCAATGCTGGGGGGTGGGGGTGCAGGGGGACATGAGTGGGACATGAGTGGGGGCCTGCTGGCAGGTGCCTTGCAATGCTGGGGGTGGGGGTGCAGAGGGACATGAGTGGGACATGAGTTGGGGCCTGCTGGCAGATGCCTCGCAATGCTGGGGGGTGGGGGTGCAAGGGGACATGAGTTGGTGTTCAGTAGTGCAAGGAGACATGTGCCTTTGCTGGGGGGCATGGCCATGTTGGGTGGGCTGTCTGCGGGACATGACCAGGGATGCAGGGTAGTCCCCTGTGGTGTGGGCTGCCTGCAGGGGCCGTGGAGGGTGTACAGGGAACACCTGGGAGGACCCACACTGCCAAATCACGTGTGGGACTCCCCGGCACCCCAGTAATACACGTACCCAGCTGAAATCGCGTGTGAAACTTCCCGCGCACCCCAGTAATACACGTACCCTGCTGAAATCGCGTGTGAAACTTGCCGTGCACCCCAGTAATACACGTACCACGCTCGCACAGGGCCAATCACGTGTGGAACTTCCCGCGCACCCCAGTAATACACGTACCCAGCTGAAATTGCGTGTGAAACTTCCCGCGCACCCCAGTAATACACGTACCCAGCTGAAATCGTGTGTGAAACTTCCTGCGCACCCCAGTAATACACCTACCTTGCTGAAATCGCGTGTGAAACTTGCCGTGCACCCCAGTAATACACGTACGGCGCTCGCACAGAGCCAACCGTGTGTGGAACTTCCCGCGCACCCCAGTAATACACGTACCCAGCTGAAATTGCGTGTGAAACTTCCCGCGCACCTCAGTAATACACGTACCCTGCTCGCACAGGGCCAATCGCATGTGAAACTTCCCGCGCACCCCAGTAATACACGTACCCAGCTGAAATCGCGTGTGAAATTTCCCGTGCACCCCAGTAATACACGTACCCTGCTGAAATTGCGTGTGGAACTTCCCGCGCACCCCAGTAATACACGTACCCAGCTGAAATTGTGTGTGAAACTTCCCGCGCACCCATGTAATACACGTACCCTGCTGAAATCGCGTGTGAAACTTCCCGCGCACCCCAGTAATACACGTACCCCGCTCCCACAGGGCCAATCGCGTGTGAAACGTCCCGCGATCCCCAGTGATACACGTTCCCCACTTGCCGTGCTGGTACAGGGTTAGCGCAGCCCTTTGCGCTGGATTGGAGATTTTGATGGCTTTTCCCTGCGCAAGGGGCGTTCTTGGGGGCGTAACTGGCGCTGCTGCGGGGTCGCTGCGCCACTGTGCGCCACGGCTGGTTTTGGTGGCTGGAATCCATGAATACGCTGTGCGCGGAAATGTATTTTAGCGCACGCGGCTGCCACAGGGATTCGCACGCGCACACTGTGCGCCAGCCACGTGCGCCACTTGTGCGCTGAATCTATGAATTACCCCCAGAATCTCCTCGCTGGCTTGTAGTTCTTGTCCACCAATTCAGTCACTTAGCGAGGACTACTGATCATTGGGTTCTGGACTACTTTACCCAGTTTGCTAAGTCAAAGAAAATGTACCTGCACGGGCGCACAACTTCAAAAAGACCAAAATGGTTATCCTCCCAAAGTCTCACAACCCCCACAAAATATTCACAAGGATAGTTCACAATATTCTTCGGGGTCGTATGGACAGCTTTCAAAATCTTGATGGAAGTTAGTAGAACGGAACTTGCACTTTAACAATGTACGATGGATTGCAATAATGATTTATACGTTTTAAAGTTTTGTGATGGAACCGCTCTTTATTCCGTTCTACTGATTTAAATAGTGAGCATGTCCCTGTGGCAGGCTCACAGTAATCACCCCCTCTGTCCCCTCTGTTCCGTTCTAATCAGTGGTCCGCTGCACTAATTCACAGAGTTCTAATCGTACTGCAGCGTAAATCAGTTGGAGAGCCGCAAGCTCTCTTTTTTTTAAATAATTGATTTGAATGGCCCGCTAACTGTCAGAGAACCAATAAATCTTGAGACAATAGATCATTCAGTAAATGGGTTTACGAAAATACAAGTAGTACAAGAATACTGCGATCGTACGGCTCAGCTCCTCTTGGGGCACAGCTCGCGTTACTTTTCAATCGCTTACCATTTTTAACCTGTTCATGTTCCGGTCCTCCTCGAGCCTTCCAAAATCTTCCTCCAATCAAACCGCGCGTCGAGCGTCCAGAGGCAGCCTTAGCAGCGACACAGTGATGCTGCGACGCAGCAAAGCACAGGAACACGCCAACACACTTGCCGCACTCCGTTGCACTACATTGTAGCAGTATGTTTTTTGTTGTTTTAGCCACCTCCTTCAGCAATAGAGGTTGAAAAAAGACTCAGTAAGAAACGCTTGTCTCGAGGGTCCAGCACACGGCAACACACTCGCAGCCTTCCGCTGCGCTACGCTGTAGCAGTACATTTTTGTTGTTTTGGCCACCTCCTTCAGCAAAAGAGGTTGAAAAAAGACTCAGTAAGAATCACTTGTCTCAAGGGTCCAACACACGGCAACACACTCGCTGCACTCCGCAGAGTCATGACTGTGACTTCTGTCACTCTTTTGAGGTCTCAAGGAAGTTATTAATATTGTTTTTGGAGACAATCTTTCCTCTCCCATTTAAAGAATGTTTTGCAGAATTTTAGAGTAGGAAGGATTTTGTTCGCTGGGTAAGGATGTCTATGCTTCTATGGCTGTGGGCGATTCTAAGTGATCCGACCGTGGCTGATTTTGCCGCGGCCGGAAAGTTTGCATGAGAAAGGTGCGAACTACCAAAAGTTTGCACCTTTCTCATGTGAACACACTTACATACTACGGGGGCTGCAGGGGTTTCCCCCGCAACCCCCGCTCACTATACTATAAAGTATAGTGAGCGGGGGTTGCGGGGGAAACCTCTGCAGCCCCCGTTTTTTTTCTTGCGGGTGTGCTGCGTGAGTGTCCCCCGCAGCACCCCACTCACTATACCACACAGTATTGTGAGCATATCTTTGTCAATTCCTTGAAGTGTCAATAATTTTCTGCATTGTTGTTGATGAACAGTACATATAGGAGTGTTCTCCTTCTGTGTTCCACCACACTCGCTTCCCTTCGTACTTCATCTGATCACAGGGAGTGGCCACCTTTATTACTGCTGGAACCATGTTGCACACCGCTATCTTCTGCCTTAGTCCGGCTCTTCCTTTCACCATGTCTCTTATTTGCATTCCGATAACTTCTTCTGTTGTTCTCTTGCAATGTATCTCTATCTTGCACAATGGTGCTGTGCTCGGTACTCGTCCTTCCGTTATCACCTTCAATCAACCAGGCAGTCATGATGTCATCCATTACCATGCAAGCACTAGCTAGTTCTTTGCTTTCTCTTTTCAGATGCATTTTTTGCTGATCATTCTTTGGTATGCTGGTACTTCACCCAATCATTCTTCTGTCTCGCTCGAGAAGTAATTCCCCCCTCTTTTTACTCCTCTGTCTGTTCCTCTTCTTCCGTTGTTTTCCATCTTTGTTAATGTGTCACTCTTCACATCTTCCTTGGTCATCACCAACAAGGGCATGCTGATGCGCACCAATGAACACTCTCCTCCCCAATTCAGTGGTAGTTTCTCTTGATCTTTGGATGCATGTGCTCAATAGTAGTCCATAAGCAGTGATGTTCCTGCTCTCATCTCGCAACTTCTCTCAACCTTCTCGCATCCAGAATGATTGTCCACTTCTTGTCACTGTTGTGCTGGTAACATAACGTTGGTACCTTAACATTATACGTCCTTCTTCAGTGACCATCTTTGCTCCTTTCTCTCACTCCGTTAGGCACTTATCATATTTTTGTCTCTTTTATTTTATTTTTTCTTCTCTCTTTTTGTTTTTCTTTCTTCTTTTATTATTTATTTATTTTTTTTATTTATTTATTTTTTTATTTTTTTCAATCTCAATGTTGCTGTCTTCCCTTGCAATCTTCTTCGCACCTTGTCATACATGGGCGTCGTGCTCTGCTGTAGTAATTTCTGTTGTAATCAATTCTCTTCCGGCATATGTTAAAGAACAGTCAGGACAGCTCTCTCCAGTGGTGTCCCTACCAATTTTGTACATGTGTGCATGTTGTTGGTCACTTCTGATATGTGTGTTATGTGTATGTTTTACTCCCTTTGTGTCTGCCCTTAACTCTCTTTACTTTAGCAGCAGCTTTTCCTTACCCACTGACGCCGTAACTCTTCCTGCTTAGGTTAGGGAATGTTAGCAGGGGATACAGCGCTAATGCTCACTATTACATATAATTTTCAAAGTACCACCCCCATTATTTCGTTCATCATTAATAGTCCCATCGTGAAGGTAAAAGTCCTTATTTGCGTGCCCATAACCACTTACGCTGCTGGGTCCTTGCAGCTGATGAGATGATAAAGTTGCCCGCCTGAAAATCGCAAGAAAAGCGTTAATACGTTAGTACTTGTTAGTAACCTCAAGCTCCGCGAACTAAACAATCACTAAGGGCAAAAATCAAACCTCCCCCTGGACATTTCGTGTTTTCAAAATTTCTCAATATGGGTAGGGAAAATCTTGGGCTGTTTATTCAATGGAAGCAAGGAAATATACTTCAGGGAAACATGCTCTAAGGGGTCTGAGGTTCTTGATAGGGTGGGCAATTGAGTGGGGAATGCTACACAATGTTTTAATCAGTAGGCCTCACAGTTTCTAATGGAAGATAACATTAAGGAAATTT
Source organism: Ambystoma mexicanum (assembly GCF_040938575.1). Classification (NCBI taxonomy): domain Eukaryota; kingdom Metazoa; phylum Chordata; class Amphibia; order Caudata; family Ambystomatidae; genus Ambystoma; species Ambystoma mexicanum. Next base: position 236,875,947 of record NC_090924.1, read on the forward strand.
CCTACACATTTCTAACAGCATACATACGCAACAACCTGCATGTGCGGGGAAAAGAGAAGAAACAAAACAGTGTTACAGCTGTAGGTGCAAAAAATGTAATATGAAACTCAATTAAACTTTGGAAATGCGTGTGTCAGTCCCTATTCTAGTTGCTAGTGTGCGTTGGACCATAGGATGGCCATGTTTCCCTAACTCGGGAGAGTTCGTGCTATTTTGCAGTTCATGAAAATCTCTTGCGTTGGCCCTGTTGATCGTTGCTCCCTCGTTGCCAGGGTGGCCACCGCTTTGTAGGGCTTGACGCCTTACACTTCTAACAAAGTCTGTCAGGAGGGGAAAATGTCCCACTGTAGTCCATAGCCATTGGGTGTTGGTTGTCCGTTGTCTTCAGGCCTGCCCTGGGTCCTTTATATCTGGCGAGAAATGAAATGGAAGCGCTTGAGACCTGAGAATTTACATATTCTTCAATTTCTTGACCTAACCTCTCTGCACTACTCTCACACTATACAGTGTCCTAGTGGGAGGAGCCAATGGTACACCTATGCACCATACTGTCACCACCTGGTGGCGTTCAATGGCGGTCTGACTGTAAATTATTACACAATTCGAAATGTACCCAGAAAATGGGTAGGCACTTAATTTATGTGAAGATACTCATTACACACTTGGATCATATATATGCAATTTGGGTGCTAGTGTACAAATGGGCCTTTGGATCTTTATATTTACTGTGCTTTTGTTGTAAGCTATTTATAGTGCGTGCCTTTGTCCCGTGGGGCATCAGGCACTGACAAGCTAAATAGGGAAACATCAGGGTGGTAAATTTGTCATATAGGGTGGCTGTGTTTCTAAATTAAGTGCACCATGTTACTTAGTTAAGATAATCGCAGGGTTTTTAAATCTTTTTTTTTTTTTTTTTCTATGGCTCCTCTCTCACTTCTCAGGGCGTGCCTCGCAGTGAACTGCAGGCACTTTAAGCTGGTACTAATGAAATCCGCTACCAATTTACTCCCATTCTCTCTATCCCACCCCATGTCCACTTTTTAAAGCCTACCTACTCTGTTAATTACTCATTTAGTCTAGTATTTTATTACTCCACTACTGTAATTACTGTTACATTTAAACAATATATATTTCTCCCCCCAATATCTGCACTCAAATTTTAATACAACCATCATTCTCCAGTTCGTGCAGCAATTACCTCTTTCCCTATTTGTGTTGGCTAATGCATTTGTGCCAGTGTTATTTTCAAAAGCGCTAGTGGCAGTACCACTTGCACTGTTATTGTGTCGCCAAATTAATTCTGTTGGGAACATGGATCATCCACCCTTTACCCCTATTTCTCTCCTCCTGTGGTGAACTGTCAATGAAATATAGGCCTCCCCCCTCAAGTGCACCTTCTTCCACCTTGTGTGTCTCATTTAATTGTTCTGTGTTAATCGTGTATTCATGAGCCCAGTCTCCTCACTGAAAGATGTGTGCTCAAAATGTAGCTAAATGTACTCTCTTGTGATGCGCTATCATTATGCACCCCCCTCTGTACCGTGCACCCCCATTATGCTTAAACAATCTTCCTTACTTTCAACATGTGTATGTCTGGTGTTTAACAAGTTATGGATGTCTCTGTTAATAAGGTGGTCATATCCACATTGCTCATGATGTCACAAATCTCTCTTCCCTAATGCATGGCCTAGTCGCCCCACTGTCACCCAGAAAAGAAAATGTTTTGATACCTATCACCACCCCTATGCAATTGTCCTCTGCATTATTAAGTGTGCGTGAGTGTGTGTGTCGGCGCGCGTCTCGCCCGCTCTGTCGGGGAGGTGGAGCATGAGTGTGTGTGGCAGAGTGAGTCAAATCAAGGTTGTCTTGGGCTGTCCTATTAGCGGTATAATGTCAATCTATGTCCTTTGAAAAGTTTGTTCCCCATCAGGAAGACCCCTCCCAGTCATGTAACCGGTACCATTGCTATTGTGTCAGTGTTCTGTATGGGTGCTGGCTGCTGTGCAGTGCCCCTGTGTTGTGATTCTAGTCAGTCCTGGGGTAGTGGTGCTGTCATTTGTTGTGTCTGTACATGTAGTGGTGACAGTACCTGCGTTGGTGCTTGTGGTGTCTGCTGAAATGATCCCATCCTGCCCCATGTATCCTCCCCACATGGGCGGTGCATATTGTGGTGATTGTTGACACTGCTATTGTCATTCTTGTGCGTGTGTGTTGAAGCTGTTTTTAACTGCCCCTCCCATTGCATACTTTAATGATTTATTTTGTGCCTACTTGTCCTCATCTCCCTTTCTCTGCCCCTGTGTCATCAAATATTACACTCCCGGAGGTTCAGAAGGGTGAGTCCCCTCTTCCCTCTGCTCGTGTTTGTTCAACATCAGCTGACCCCTCGCATCTTCCCTTTCCTTCGTGCACACAGTTCAACTGTAGCCATGTGCTTTTAAAGCTATTCCCGTGTAAGTGCTGTGTATGTGTGTCCTTAGCGATTGCTGCACGCTTCTGGAGAAGCCGCCTATGAGCAGCCATGGTCTTTTTAATTTACCTTCAGTACTTTTGAATCTTTGCACACTATGTTTTACTGACTTATTTCGGCATGGAAGCTGTGTGCTACACAACAGGTGAAGGGGAGTCATTTCTGTATTGTGTGATACATTTTACCTCTATTCAATTCGAAAATTTCGATAGTCCGCTGTTCAGGGAGCAAAAGTTAGAAGATAATTGAACATTTTTCAACTTCTGTGAACCTTCTTGGCTCCGCACCTTAGCCAGTGCACTCCACGTGCAGCCCATCTTCACCAAACCATTGCCTTCTCCGGCACACCCCCACAATCTTGCGCATGTGTCTTCCACACACCGCCTCTGGGTCACCTATTCTCCAAATCCAAAACCACACCACTATCTCCTTACCATCAAAACTTTGTGTCCTATGCATCCATCTGAGGGTGACGTCACCAAACTAAAAACACAATGCAAATGAACAGACAAATGTGCATACACAGAACAATAACCCATTTCTCCCAACCCCACAAAAATCCCAAAATAAAACCCCACAATCCCTACAGCTGTCTTCCTGTCTCAACTGGAACAAGGTAAACCACAATAAAACTCTTATAATTGGACTGCACACGCTGTGTCGCCTAGCGTGTGATACGCTCCTCACCAGGGGACCTTAACCAGCCAACTATCATCCACTCACTGAACTAAACGCTCAATTAGCAGGGAACCTCATCTACTCATTGATCTATAACGTCAATTCATAGGAAATCCAGACCCCCGTACATGAAATCACCATCCAGACCAATCAGTGCGGCACTCCTGTTCTATATGTAGGGAGTCACTACCCCACCCAATATGCTCAAAAACACAAGAAGGGACCACTGCCACCACCCCAGTCCCAACTACAATTCACGTGCCGATCACCACCAATGCGCTGAATTTTGCGACAATGTACAATCACCCACCACCCAATTTACAATCCCTCCTTCAGTTTCTACCCAAACAAAAGAACTTAACATTTCTGCAACATACTGATCAACAATGCATCATAATACTTTAAACATTTCCCCCCCTCAAAGCCCATGTTGCTGGTTGACTTACATTTTCCTATGCTGCACTGGCAGTTGCACCGCTGCTGGACACCCCCTCAATGCGCTTCACCGGACCCCTTCTCCTGCAGGGCTCTCACCTGCCCTCAAGCGGGGTATTTCCAAGTGGCCCCCGAAGCCTTTAGCCGGTTACGCGTTTTCCTGTGGTCTTCAGGTGCAGGCGAGGGTCCCACAGCTTCCTTGAGTCGGCGGCAGGGAGCTCAGTCCACCGCAGGGCTTGCGCAGGCAGTGCTCATTCACCCATGTTACAATGAGCAATGAGCCTCACAGAGGGCACCAACTTGTTGGGGAGAAGCTGGATCCCCCCCCCCCAGGGCAGTGGGGGGCCAGCAGCCATACCCTCACCAGCTATGGGAGGCCCCAACACCTCCCATATGGCCCCCAGAAATGCAACAGAGTCCCAAGCAGGCAGCAGCATGTTTCAAACTGCATTTATTTCTAGGCAAAGAAAAAAGAAAAAAAAACACAAAGCATAGTGCACACCGCGAATTCAGGCGCCGTCTCCCCCGGGGCTGGCTTGCAAGCCAGCTTTATAATCACACTGCAGGCTGACCTCACAGAATTGGATCAGCTCCTAGAAACCTATCTCCTCCTGCTATTGGCTGCAAAGTGGTAGGTTACCTATGTAGCCCTTATAGAGAGCCTGATAATTGGATATTAACCTCTTGCGTCAGTGGGTTGATTTAGCTGTGCCAGCCCCCATTACTTAATTCTAACTTGTTGCAATGTGACTTTGTTCCCATAACTTTTTAGCTGAACAACCATTTCGCACCTGGGCTCTGGGCGCAGATTGGCTGGGCTGCGCCATTCTTGTTACAAGTTATGTTTTACATGTTGTGCGAGTCCTTGAGAAAATGTCTTTCTTTCCCGGAAAGAAAAAAAAAAGCACACTGGGTTGCCGTGATTTATTCGCATTTGTGGATAATTAAAAAATGTCTGTCTGCAGAAAGCAATTTTATCTTGAATTTGCGGCCTTGGCAGGTCGGATGTTTTGCGAGGAACATTGATGAAGGCTCCCGCAGCCAGTGTTCAGTGAGTGAAATGAACTGTCTGTGCATTTAGACAATGTTAATTCATATAGGCATTTGCAAGCCTTTAAACAGGGATTTTTGTGTTTGTAGATTCTGATATTGCAGCATTGATTCTAATGTAGCATGGAAGTTGCACTGTTGGTGAAGTGGGTGTGTTTCAGCATATTTGTCACCCATGGGTGCGCTGGGGCCTGGTTCAAATGATAAGTGCGCTCCTTGTTCTTCCTGCTGTTCTTCTATATATGCGCTTGGGGTGAGGGGGCATGGGTTTGGTCTCGATTTTCCCTCTTCAGGGGTGTTGCGGGGGACACCCCTGCAGTCTTTTTTTTTGTTTTACTTAACTGCAATTCTACCACCAAACGTTCGAACTTTTGGTGTTTGAACCTTTGATGGTAGCATTTTTCAGTCGTATTGTACGGTCGGGCCTTTTTTTCGGTCCGATCAGACAATACTGCTGTGGGCAGGCACACAGCAATACATGCATATGCCTACATGCTCCAAGAATGCACAGACATCCTTGGAGAATTTTATATTTATAGGATATGATCCTAAGAGCAGACATAGAGTTAAAGAACATAGTAGACTGCAACATATCCTTGCACTAGATGCCAAACTGTGGGCCTGACATTAACAAGAAGCTGCCCAGCATTCTGAGTGCAACAACACAACCAACCTGAAACAAATCGTTTACAAAGTGTCAGATGGAACACCATCCTTTTGGAAAGCATGATGGCATCCAGTTTCAAACCGCCACGATAACCCACAGGACAAATCTTACTGAAAACCTCACACCAACATGCGACGCACATCATGCTACCTGGAAACAAGTCACGCACCTCTGTAGTTAACCACCATGGGGCCAAGATATAGGTAACTCTCTCACCCTTAGCCATCAATCGGGCAATCCTGTGCCTCAGTCCACCCAGTGGCTCACCTTTGCGCCACCCCATGGTTCTCTGAACATTTCTTTGAGGTGCATACTCAGTCACCGCCACCTTGCAGCTCATCTTTGTGCCACAGCCAGAAAAAACAATGAACAACCCAGCAACACCACCTTGTTCTATTTCCAGCAGCTGGTGAACGGCCTGCGACTTGGCTTCTATGTGCATAGTGCGAACTCAACACCTATCCTCGCATTACTACTGCGACATCAACTCTGCTCCTGCCATCAGAGGAGCTACCTGAAAGTATAGAGGTAGCATTTCTCTCTGTTGTCAGGTCCCAGTGGGCCCCTCTTGCCCACCAGAGACTGGTTATCTGCGCCTTTGCCCAGACACTGGTGATTTCCAGCACTGCTCTCCATCCTTAGCTAGAAAGGCTTGACTATTGGTCTTAAGATGTCCTTCCAGCTGCTCTGTGGCTTTTGACATAACTCCTCACTTTTGGGTTTGACCTCCCCATGTGTGTGACCGTAAGAGGAAGCGAGGGTGGGAGTCTAGTAAACGTCTTGTCCCAGCAGTTTTATGGCTTCAGCTTCCGCTGCCTTTGGTGGTTTTCCCACTCTTTTCCTTTAATCCTTTTTCTCAAATGTATTTTATGTCTGTTCTGCTACTTGCTAAACTGTATCATTTAATTTGATCATATAGAAATGTGCGCCGTGGGGGGAGGAGGGGTGTTAGGGGGGCGCATGTCGGGGGATATGGATGTTCTTTGATTTGGGGCAGGAATGTGATAAAAAAAATTGCCAGTAAATGCCATGAGCTAGTGATGATTTATTGATGTATCTGATCAAAACCTTGCAAAATAGAGTCTGCCCCTGATACACAAGAACACGCAAAATGATGGAATATCGAATACACGCTAAGAAAAAGGAATATAGTTCCGTGTCCACGTGCTAATTTGATAATATCCATGTACTTCTTATGAGTATAACTTAAAACGTTATGAATAATGTCTGTGTTACTTGCAGCGGTCACTAATGGATTTGATCAACAATGAATTGACCTTTCGTGTGTTTATTATTTGAACGTGGGCCACTCTTTTCTTTCTTGCATCTTGTTCTCGCTAACGGCCAGCAACCTCCTTGCTCTTTTCACAGCTGCTTAGCAACCGAACAGGCACCTGCCTCGCGAGCCCAAGAATTCAAACTGTTCACTTTTACGCACACGCCAGTCAATACAAGCAGATTGGCAGGAGGCTTAACGGGGCCCATCCGCGCATGGCTCAAGGGGGGTGGGGGGATGGGGGGATATTGCGGCTCAGTGAATTGGCACGCGAGCGCAGAGCGCTTCTCTGCCGAACTGCCTCCGTGCCATGCAAAATAGGGGCCGGGTGAGCAGGGTCCAAAGCCATTAGCATCCTGTGACTATTTAGTGAGCTTTATTAAATTACTCTCACAGCCCCTTAGCAGTTTAAATCACACAAAAGACACAATTGCTCCATCGCAATTGGCTCTAATTAGCAGTAATTAGCACTTTCAATGGCAAAGAAGACCAGAGTTTAAAAGGGCAGAAACACCTAACTACCTATGTCAATTTGGGCCCGTCAATCAACAGAGCAACCTGCGGCACTGCTAGAGAAAGGGTAAAAGTTCACTCTGTTTAATCAGGTTACATCTTTTTAGCATAATTTCCTAAACCAGCCGCTATTGTGAGCTCTGTGAAGCACTGCTTTTATTATGGTTTTGTCTCATCATAATGACACGTGAATAATGGCGTTTTTCGTAAAAAAACAATCCACCTTTGGCTTTCGATGACAAAGTCACATTAAGGCCTCCCTATCTACTGACCAATAGCGAAAGTCCTCTTAAGCAAATTCACAGAGTTTAGAATACGTTTATGCTCTTCTAAGTTGTTGCTGATATTTCGTATCGCTTTACCAATGAGTTTAGTACAAAATTCAGCGCAAACATAGTGGAAGGCTCGATGGTATGAGGTTGAGTCGATAGGTGCTGGAGACGGCTGACAGGAAAAATGCGAGGGTTCAAAGGCTTCAAATGTTCCAAAATGTATAAACAGGAGGGTGACCTTGTAAATAAAATGTCAAGCTCATACAAGGTAGGGCTGGAACTCAGGCGTAAAGAGGACTCACCAAATCCCCCCTCGACTGAAGGATTAGAAGCAGAAAGCTTTGATTCATTGTCATTCATGGCCCCATGAGCCCCCACAAGGTCGGCCCCCCAAGATCAGAGTCCAGGCAGGGTTAGATCACCCCTCACTGCAAGAATTGAGTTTTCTCCTAACCTGTGATTTTTCCCGGGAAGATCTGAGAAGGACTTGCTATGTTTGGACGAGGGGACGTGAGCACTTTGCTCCTAGAGGCACTATTGGAGCCACCCGTACCTGTCCGATTCGCCTCTGTACCACCAGATTGTATGCTGGGGCCGAGAGACGGAGCAGCAGCCGTCCTTTTGGCATACATCAAGTCTGAAACCAAACAGCTACTAGGAGACGATGACAGGGCCAGCACCAAAACAACAAGACACGGGACTGAGCCTTTAGTGATCAATCAAAAGAAATTGTTGACTTAGTGATTGGTTTTAGGAAGAGGTGATTGTTTTATTTCCTTGGAGAAATTCTGATTTGGACTTTCATGGGAACCTGATTCTAGTTTCTGATTATTTCTCTCTAATGGAAAATATATTTATAGCCCAGGATAGACCTTGAACCTAAGCACCTAGGACTAATGTAAGTCTCTGGTTTTGTCAGATCAGTATTTTCTCAGCAAGATGGAGGACTAATAAGTTGGCTTCGAACAGAGGGTCTTATTTACCAGTTAGTAGATTTGACAGCAGAGAAAGAAGCCTTTGTCCCCACAGTCTCTAAGTTCAACAGAGAGAGAAGAGTGCTTGTCTCCTCAGATACCTTCATGGCGGCTGGTGCAGGTATCTGTTTGGGGTCTTTTCTTTATCTTTGGGAGTTTTTGGTCTGTGTACTTCATACATCCTTGTAGCTTGGATGATATTCCATTCAAGCGACCTTGAATCATTAAAATCATGGACTAAATGGGTCACAATATATTTGGAAAAAGAAGCTTTAAATTCCTGACTTTCAATATTGCATGTTGAGAAATTTGAGACAATGCACCCTTGAGTTCTTGAAAAAACTCCCTAGGAGAGTCATACGTAGCACACATAAAATAATACGCTGCTTTGCAGGCTTCATTTGGGTTTCTATGAGTTGAAAAATATTTCAAAATGGGCGCCCTTTAAGTGGACCATGTCCAATGATTTTGGTCTTCCAGTAATTCAAAGAAACTAGAAAACTCTGGAGGACAAGTCTGTTTTATATATTAAATGTTGTTTTTTCTCTTTTCAATCCAAATGTGGCCATCATCTGTTCTTAAAATTCTAGTTGTCCTCAAACAGAATACGGTGCATTTTTATGATAAGGGGCCAAACAGCTTTTTATGGCTTTCTTCTGTTTCACTGAGTTTTTCATGAAATCTAATTGTGGTTTTCTTCTCTTATTTCTACTTACTTGGGTTCAACATCCCTCATCAGAATCAGAGTCACTATTTGAACCCCCCTCTCTGATTGCATGATATGATATGAGAAGATAAGTTATTTATAACGTGCCTGTACACAAGTGTTTCTAGGCACAGATGTCGTCTTTACTTTCCCTGTCTTAATGATTGTAGGAATGTGCCATATGTGCATGGTACATGGGGCCCTCTTTTTTCACTTGCCTCCATTGATCTTCTGGGCTATGGGCCTGAAATCTTTTCTGAGAGCCTGTAGAATATGGTATTTCTTCCCAACGCAGCTTAGAATAAGTGTTTACCCATCTATCTAGGAGTTCTGAGATGTCCTCATAGCCCTGATGTAGAAATGGGTTTTTAGAATGCCCTTTATTTGTTGCATTCCTTGTTTCTCAAGGCTACGTAGACGGGCTAAGTGGTCTATCTGTTGGATGATACATTGTAGTTCTTGTACTCTTAACTGAGTTTGATACATTACTTCAGTGATTCTCTGTTTGGGAGAAATCTCATTTCCTCTCCTGTGCACTCCTGACATACTACATGCGCTGCTCCCACTCCTCACACCAGACGTTCTAGAGGTTACTCTGTACCTCGTAGGGAGCTACGATCTTCTTGTCTACCTGGGTTTGTTCGGGAAGGGGACTATCTGGCAACCCCTTTGTCTTGACTATAGCCTTGACTGTAGTCTTGACTATAGCAGATCCACTAGCAGTTTTTCTGGGACGATCTGGGAATCTGGGAGGTAGTCTCGGGAATAGGAGAGAATCTCCCTTCTTCCATGAAACTTATTTTTCTTTGATATATAGCTACTGATTCGGAATCCAATGTATTCCCTTTAATGCTTTGTCTTTAGTTAGCATTATTGTCCACTTTAATTATCATTTTTAGTTCATATTGCACTATTTGTTCCCTCGATTCAATCAGAGTGGCTTGACTAGACTTGAATGCAGTAGTTTTGGAGGCCAGCATTTCTTGTGTTTTGTAACTTCTTCCCTAAGGGTTCTTGTTCTTGCTGACAGGCAGGTATTTAAATGACAGATTCTTGCTTCATACACTGCCGGCTAGCCAACTCATTCTTCAATTGTTCAATCTGCAACAGTGCAGTACCACGATCCTTCATTCCATTTTTGACGTCTCTCACAGTGTGCATTCTCTGCTCCACTTCTCACTCGCTCTTGCGAAGGCACCTGATTCTGATCATTTTGTGCATGTGCTTGTGTTATTTGTAAGGTGAGTTGGTATATTTGTTGAACAGCAGCATCTCTGTCTTAGGATGACTGGGTTCTTTGCTATTTTATTATTGTTATATTCTGTTTTTATTGATACATTTCAACTTGTGAAGCCACATCATTTATGATGAGTCTTGCAGCTGTTTCCTGACTTTCATTGAGTTACATTTTTATGTCCACAATGCCATCTAGTAATGCCTTGCTGTACATGATATGATCAGTGAATTCATTCTTTAATTTACTGCATGTCTGTAAACCTTGGATATGAGTGTTATCAATATTAGAACTTCCTCTTTCTAATTACTGTTTGGTTTCTGCACACTTTCACTTTGTCTTGTATTGCCACGAAGAGACTGTGCTGTTTCGGTAGTGACACCTGATTGTTATCCAGGGTCTCATTCATTTGTTTTATTTCCTGATCTTGAAGATCACTAACGTGTTGAATGAGTGTTAATTCTGAGGATTTCTATTGAGCAGTTTTCATGATTGTGTTATGAAAGTTTCCCTTTCAGCTAATCTGTCCTTCATCAACTTGAGGTGATAACAGAGATGAGATTAATGATTGATAAGCATATGCCTTTCTTCTCTCTTAGTGGAAGTCATGTACAGCTTCTGCAAGGGAGGGTCTAGTGGGCACTACATCTTACCAAATGTTTACTCCTACTTTACCCACTCTTGCCCTCATTTTCTCTTTCTATGTCTTTAGAGCTTGAAACACTGACAGCCAATTCAGTAAATATCTTAACAGAGAATAATCCTGGGCGGCTTTCAAATCCTTGAATTCTCATGGCATCTTTCGACTGGATTTATGATCACAATTCACAATCAATATTGAATATTAATCTGTAATCAAATAAATTATCCACCTGAATAATGTTTTTCACTTTTCAAATTCAATATTTTATGAAAGCACAAATGCCCGAAAATATAACTCAATTTTGTTTCTTTTCGGTTATCTCTGTTTTATTCCAAAAACAGCCTGGATGCATTATGAGATTGTCTAGCAGTGACCATCCAATGCAACACAGCAATTAAACTTCACATATATCTGTGATCTTGGTCACAATCTATGTTGCACAATTCATTCATGCATTGTCCTCTGTGACATCATAATTTCCACACCCCAGCAAAGAGCCACCATTTCTTTAATGACTCTATAGAATATATCTCAGTTTTGAAGATTTGTTTTATGGAGAAATGTCTCCTGACTTAACACCCCCCATACAACCACACCTCAAAATTCTGGGACGTTAAAGAAGGAGTTTTTAATCAGAATATCCTGTTTTATTTAAAATAATAAATCAAAATAATAAATGGTGATCCCCTAACTTTGAGTTCTGGGCAGGACACTACCATTTTCCATACAGGTAGCTTGCTTACTGAAAAGAAACACAACCTGCCTTCTGTTATTGCACTAATATTTGATGTTAACAATCCACGCAAACACTCATTTGTGTAAAAGCAAGTCTGAATAACTATTCTAGACAAAATATGTAATCTTCCTCAATATTAACATTCACATTATCAGCACTTGTCAGCATCACACTTCAAATAAATCACAAATATTCTCAACAGAAATGCGATCCTCGGGGATCCCTGAAGGCAGAAGAGACACTCTGAACATTCTCACCTGGACTTCTTTTGGGACAGTTGCACTGTCCAAAGCCCTCTGCTGGAGGTGAAGGAGCCCTTCAAGACATTGCCAGGGAACTTTGGGAGTGACCCGACTGTGGACCACAACCATTCTGCAACAATCGTCTGTGCCAGAAGAGCAGACCCTGAATTGGGGTATCCTGCCATTGAGTCCTTTGTGAAGGCCTTACAGCAACCCAGACCAACCAAAGCTCCCTGTTCTACTACACCGAACTGGTTGCTCCATGTTCCCCACATCCTGAAAAGTAGGGAAGGTGCTGGTGTCTGCTTTCCTCCAACCAGGTGAACTATTTGACTGCATCTAAACCAGCTCAACACTGTATCATGTCCTAGCGAAGCACGTCACTTGTTAGGCCCGGCACGACTGCTCAACACTGGACACCAGCCTGAATCTCTGTAGGGTCACTGGCCGACTCTAACCCAGGGTTGCAACCATGGCTCGGCCCAGCTAGCCCCAAAACAGCTGCCTCATTAAGTGCATATCGTTGCACCCTTGATCATCACTTGAAGGACCATTATCCACTGACTCGAACCACTGGAGTGTCACTCACCGACCGATCCCTGTGGCCAAAACCAGACTCAGCTTGGTCAACTGTGAAGTGTTCTTCGGAATGCACTGACATGCATCATTGAACCGCTGCCGTTCGACTGCACAGAGCACCCGCATTTGACCCTACTTGACACATGCTTCATGCCAGGGCCTACCGATCCTACACGCCCAAACTGAGCCTGATCAGCTTGCATCATCGTTCGACACTGGGTTTGATGTGTCAGCCCACCAAAAACGGAATCCATGTACTGTGACACTGAACTGCCCTCTTGGTCAATTGGGACCCTAGATAATTGATAGGTCATGATCGCCCATATTTTCAAACCTATATCCTTTTTATGGTAAAGTGATTGGCCACACACATTAAAAGACTGCACCATACTTGATAGGTGAAAAATGATCCTTTTTAGTTTTTAGGGTCATGTTCAATAGAAAATAAGGAATGAAAACAAACACGACGCGTGGAGAGAGAACGCACACTTTGAAGGAGGGATTTGTCCCGTGAATACTTTGCTCTTTGGATTTGAACTCATTTGTGAAATTTAGATTTAATTTGCTCTGATTTGAAAAAGACACTGATGTGTTGAAACACGTGTAATCTGATAGGGCATTGTTTGTTTTCATTCATTATTTTCTATTGAACATGACCCTAAAAACGAAAAAGGATAATTTTTCACCTATCAAGTGTGGCACAGTCTTTTAATGTGTGTGGCCAAACACTTCACTTGGTTATGTTAAGAGGTTGGGGTCTTTGCCTCTTTCTGCTTCATGCACCAGCGACACCATTTTGAGAACTCAAGTTTAAATCAGGCGCATGGTTAAATCTGGGTTGGTAACAAAAAACGCAAAACTTTTTCAAGTCCTTTTTATGGTAGTGCCTTACCTACCACCCCTGGAACTACACTCAGAGTGCTACTTTCTCGAGTCTGTTGCACCTTCTCTGTTCTTTCGTTTGGGGTGGGAGTTTGTATAGATATAGAAATCTATTTCTGTTCAATGTGCAGATGGTGTGTTTTATTAAAGTATTCATATTTTTGTAGAACCCTTGGTAGGACATTCCCTTTATTTTGGACTGTGATCCCCTGTTGTTTGGGTCACTACTGATTCACCTTCGCACCCCTCTTAAGAGTATAGCTTTCCCTTGGTTCGCGTTACCACAAAAGTCGGAGGTATATCTCTTGTTCGTCCCTGTTTTCCCTTTATGATTGTGTTGTGTTTTAGTGGGTAGGAGTGAGAGGGCTGTGTGGCCCATTTTACCCCTACTCATACTTGTACTCCTCCGAGGCAGAATCTAAATCGTCACAGTGTCCTCTGCATTTATTTTACTTCTGCGATTCTTTAGAATCGTACCCGAAATGTTGTGTTCCCTTCTATATCTCTCTCTCCTCTGCCCAACACTCTACTCTGGGTTGGTGCCAGTTGATAATCGGATTGTGCTGTTTCTAACGCAGGGCATTAGCAATGATTTCCGCCGAGTTAAAGCATGCATCAGAACACCCAGCATGCTAATGGTACTGACTGCCAGGATAAACCATGCTGACTGGAAAACAGAGCGTTCACACCGTGGGCAGCCGCGCTGCAATTACACAGTTGATAGATATTGTGCTTCTGCGGATCGCTGCCCTTATTCCCAGCACCCAGTCAAGAAACAGACCTCCACACTCTAAGAAATACATTGCAAGGCAGAAGGTATTTCCCATCAAGGAACAATAGCACATACTTGTCAAAAAAACATAAGTAGTGCTGTCAGTAAACCATTTATTCTAATGGTTGGTGGGGCAATCTTATGCAATTCCTGTATGACCTGCAAAAAGGGTATAGTGAAACAAGTCTTAAATCATGTTTTTGAGTTAGCAAAATTTAATAAAAAACGAGGATATACTGCCGAAGGTGCAATAACATTTGTTTGAAATGCACTTAATTTGAGTGATTCTATACAAAAAAACATGCTATTCCATTGCACTTCCTAAAATTGGTTGTGTAAAACGAAAATCACCTAGTCTTCATCACTGCCTGAAAAAAAGATGATTTAGGGTGCAGCTGCCCTTCACATCGGAAGTGTTGAAAGGTAAACACGGGTGTTTGTATGTGCACGCAATCATGCATTATAGCGCTCTCTGGCAGAGAAAAACAGGGATGTGATTCGACTCCTTCCTCCATGTCCAAGGGCCCGAGATCACAGCTCACAGCTAGGCTAGTGCTGCATTCGTTTATCCGACACCAGCCACCTACGCAGTCCCCCACCGCCCCCCTGGAAGTCCCTGGAGCCCGTCGGCCATTACCTTCCTGTCTTCACATTAAGCAGTCTCTTTCCTTTGAGCCGCAGTCCCCCACTGCTTTTCTCGCAAGCACCGCCTTTTCAAATTCAGAGTCCAACTTCAAAGCTGCCCCTTTGCGCGCGTCACTTACCAGTTAATGGGCCTCATTACAACTGACCCGGTATGGAAACAACGGTGGCGTTAAACCCCCTGCCACCGTTGTTTCCATGCCGGGTGATTACAACTCCTGCAGGCGGAGGCGTCAAACCCGAGATGGTGCCGGTGTTTCCATGATCCCCGTTCCCATTGAGTCCGTTAGGACTCAATGGGAATGGGGATTACCACCATTCCGCCTCCGGAATTTCCGGGTCACCGGGGTTGTGATGCCCTGGTAATTCCGGGAATCACAGAGGCGAATGATAATACGAGTCCGGCGGTAACCAGGCGGTTTTACTCGTAATGAGGCCCTATGTCTCTTCAAATTGAAGAATTTTATGTGACTCTTGTTCTTTGCCGTTGCTTGCTATATGCTGTATTTAGAGAAAAGAATATGCGGCGGGCCGCCTTTTTTCACAAATGAAAGATGACGTGAAGATGTGGTCCATGCTCAATAAAAGATTATTTATAAATTTATTTTGTTTTGTGAGGTGCCTTATTGCAGCACTGCCACTTCAAAACACCCGTCATAGGAAATGAGGGGGATGGGGGCAGGCAAAGAACAGTGGAGGATGGTATGGCCAGGGGTTGGGCAAAAAACAATCACAGTACAGACCGAGGGTATTCATGTGTACCAAGCATGAAACAGAGAGGGGCGCATTTTGAGTTCCCCATTGGCGGGACCCATTACGTTTACACTGTAACATAAGCGAGTCCCTGCTGCCAAATTTTGGTAATTTGCACTACAGCTTGAAAATGTGAAGGGCAAAAGCCAGTGTACAAGAATGTACACTGCCTTTTGCCCGTCACTTTTGCACTGTGCAGTTTAAAGGAAGTAAACACTGACTGGCATGAAGGGCACTGTTTACTTTTGATTGTGAGCACTGCTTGCCATGTTTTCATTGCAAGTGGTGCTTCCAATTTCAATTAAACGATTGTGTTTCATTTTCAGTTTTGAACATTGCTTACCATACGCGCGCGGTAAGAAGTGTTCACAATGAAAAATACATGTCAGACAGTGTTCATTTGTAATTGTAAACGCTGCCTGCCATGCAAGCGTGGCAGGCAGCATTTACAATGGATCTACATGGGGTAGGTTTGACATGGAGGGCAGAAAGGCACCCGCAAGCACAACTCGCAGTTTACCGTCCGGGAACGACGGTACCAGCAAGCTCACCGGTACCGTAGTGCCCGGACCAGCAAACTTGTAATGAGGCCCAATGTCTCTAAAGCAATGGCCATGGCCTGTCATTCTACAGCATTTGTTTAAATACATTTCCCCATTGACAGACACAATATGATGGAAGTTAATGTATTTGATCACTTAGGAATACGATTCCATAAAAAGATATGCTTCTGGACTTTCCCCTCATACTGTAGGCATTCAGCAACGGAGGGCCGGGCTATATGCTGAACCATGGGCTGGGTGGGTCTACAGCATGGCGATCATCACGTTAGACCACAGCCTTTCTTACTAACGTGGCAGCAGGATTCAGGTCTGACCATAGGTGTTGCGTGCTGTGTCAATTGCATGATATTTTTGTGGCCAGTAAGCTCGGCTGGTACTACTTGGCCCCTCCAATCTTTTCATAACCTATGTGACAGTACCCAGATACTCAGAATGAGCCTCAACCGGACATCTCCTCACAGACCTCTTTTGTAACACAACTCTCGCCCCAGAATAGATTGCCAGGGTCATGGCTCAGGCCCTCCACCTAAGTGCACCTTGCCTAGAAGTGAGCAAATATCCCCCTCATGTGTGGGAACTATGACATTGCTGCACCTACACTGAGTGGCGTCCCTGAGGAGTGGAAGACTGTGTGTAATAGTCTCACCATACAATGCAAAGTGCCGCCACCGAAAACCCATATGAACACCTGCCCACACCCTCAGTTGGACCCAGCACGATTTCAGCCCCCAATAGCTTCCATAGAGAGTCAGATAGCTCTACAGTAACATAAATGGAGCATTCTCTGTCTGCTGCAGGGGCTGATCAAGAGCTGTCCACGAAAGTGGATATTTGCCTACTTTTGAACGATATAAGATGCATAAAGAATGGCTTAAGATTGGCTTTCCTGGACCTGATTGGGTGGGTCGAAAAGGTTGAGGAGAAAGTGGAAGTCTTTGAGAGTAATCAACTCTCAGTAGATCTACTGGAAACGAAAATTGATGGAGTGTTATGGACCTAGAGCAGTGTGAAAGGGACATTGCGCTGAAAATCGAGGACACAGAGAATTGGGAGTGACGCTCCAACATTCGATTCATGGGGCTGAAAGAACATTGTGTAAAAGACTTAATTAACAGTCTTTTTGATAATCACTCCAGTCCAGATATATCGTTTGACAGGATTCATCAAGGAGACCCCCCCAAAGGCCTGCATTTGGTACTGGCAAAGTGCAATTTCTTCACGAAAAATCTGACATAATGCAAAAGGTGCGGCAGAAAGGGCAACTGCTCTTTGAAGGCTTGCAGATCAGAATTTTCCAAGACTTTTCAGCCATGACTCTAAGAGGAGGGAATGCCATCCACTGACGCAATGGCTCCAGGAATGAGACATTTGATACCGCTGGGGCTACCCGTTTGGATTATCATTTGAGTACCAGCGAGGACTACAGAGTCACGTCTCTTCGGGAAGCAAAAGAAGTCCTGAAGCAAATATCTTCCACAGATCATATCTCGGAACTGTGGGACGTAAATAGAGCACCTAACCTGAATGCTGGGAAGACAATATCCCATCCAAGAAGGGGTCAGCCCACAGGCACTACAACATTTTGTCGATTCAATACACCATGACCAAGAGACCTTATGAGGAATAGAACACCATCAAGCCAATAGCAGACAATGATCAAGCCACAGAGTGTCATCATGGCCACTGGGCCCCACTTGTATCTTATAAGTTAAAGTTTGAGTTGTTGTTCCTAAGTATTATTGTGCATGTTCTTGGTTTTCTTATCATTATGTTTCAACTGCTACGGGGCGAGGGGTCTAATCGGTCGCCTCAAATTTAAGAGCATCTGTTTTGGGTGCCCCACTGACACACTTGTTCGTATGGTGGGAGCTTCAGAGTAATTCAGGGTACAGGGGGAATGATGGAAACATGGAAATATTTCTTTGTTGGGGATAGGGGGTCTTGGGGAAGAGGTTAAAGGGATTGTCATGCAGCAACCTTTGGACCAAGTTCAGGAAAATGTGGATAAGGGCAGCAAGCTGACGGATTGTGGGCATGACACTTGCATGACCATATCATAATGCAGAGTAGTGGCATCAAATTTGGCTCATTTAATGTAAAATATCTACATTCTCCACAGAAACGTTCAATGTTGTTACATGAATTTTGGCAATCTAGGCTGTATCTGCTATTTATCCAAGTGACCAAGTTCAAGACATGCGAGGAACACATGATAAGAAGGAGAGAGTTAGGAGGGGCTCCATGGGCACCGGGCCCATCCAAAAAGTCTAGGGTAGGCATATTAGTACGGAAAACACTGGGTCTTGAAATTGCACAGACTAAGAGAGGCAAGGAGGGGCATTTCCTGTTGGTAAATGGCACTACAGGTCACACAACAATTACGTTATAGAAATGTTATGCTCCTAATCAGCAACAGCTCACAATTTGCACTGAAGCCCTTCCTTTTCTGAATTCTTGAAAGGCAGGTCTTCGCCTATGTGGAGGTGATCTGAGTTTAGTAATTGACCACTTAAAACATTGGTCATCACTCAGAGTAGGTGCTGTCCCACCATCCACACAAGATGGTGACGCAGTGGGGGCTCCCTTACAAGAGCACTTCCTGTTAAATACAAGGAGAGCTGCCCACCCACAGACCCAAGCATCCACGTTTTACTCAACACCACACAACATTTTTTCCAGAATTGACTACATCTTAGTAGATGCCACTCAGGAATATATGGTTCGGAATCAGCAAATCCAGATCATCAGATGGTCAGACCACGATATGTGTAGTATCAACATAGAGACCTTGAGTTCCAATACACAGCAGATAGATCTGTAATGAAAATGTATTTAGCGACCGGGTCTTCAGGAAATCCATCCATAATGAAATTAAAGATTTCTATCGATGCAATGATACTGGGGAAAAAAAACACTTCACACTATTTGAAATGCCACCAAAGCCACTTTTTGGGTCCTTTTAACATCGAAGGGGCAGCAAAGAAAATAGAGAGTACACTGCGAAACCAAGTTTAAACAGGCAATTAAAATGACTGACAGAGATATAGAGGAGAGACCAGAGATTTGCAAGTTGATTGATGGATTGGAACATGGGGTGTCTACTTGTATGCAATTTCTGAGTATGGGACTAGATTATGCAGATTCATGGTTAAGATTGAAAGAAGTATGGTCGAATGATGTTAATCTGCAGATATATAAAAAGGAATGGGAGGATCTACTTAGAGTGGGATCCAAAGCAAAAATGGACATGAACTTGAGGCTCAAGAGGCAAAAGATTAATGGAAGATTATACTGGACCACAGAAAGAATGCATAAGCTTAAATTACTGGATAATGATATGTGTTGGAGTTGTGAAAGGAACAGATGAACATTATTGAATTTACTCTGGGATTGTCCGAGGGTGCAAACCTTTTGTAAGGAAGTTTTAGACAGAATAGATATCACTCTGAATATAGCTATCGCTAGGTCAGCTGCGAACATGATTCTGCCAATACGTAGAGGAAGATGTCCAATTGCGAGAGAGTTTGATGCATGGGTTGATAAAGTAAAGCTTTGATGGTTGCTGTTAAGTTGTTTCTTAGAGTCTGGAAAAGTAGGAAAAAGCCTGTGGTGGAACATTGGTTAGTAGAAATGCAAATGCTGTCCAAATATGAGAAAGTGGCATTGGAAAATAATGATTGTACACAAGTCTATCTTTCATTATGGAGTACTTTCAATAGTTTGTATGAATCGTTTTTTAAATGTATTTTTATTTTTCTCTCTGTCTTGATTTCGCTGTGTTGTATTGACTATGTGTTATTTCATCATATTCATCTTTAGATTGGATTATGTATGAGAATAATGTTATTGGCTGTGGGTTCACTGTTCAAGACTATATGATGTATTCAAAACTGGTATGGATATTATGATACTATGGCATGTTAATATGGTTTATAATCTGCAGCCCAAAAATGTATTTGTAATACATATGTATTACTGATATGATATATGTATTACTGATATGTATATATTGTAAAAATTAATAAACACATGTTAAAAAAAAGATATCCGAAGATCTATTATTCAAGATCAGGGGCCTACGGCAGGAACTGGGGGATATATGGAAAGGGGATACAATTGCCCAATTGCGTTTTATAAAACAGAAATATCATGAGAAGGCAGATAAGGCCCACACGTTATTGCCAGCTCACCTGCGCACTCAGAGAGCTGAACGATTGGTATATAAAATCAGAGATGGGAGGGGCTTACTCTTAGTGATCCGTTGGAGATCGCCTTGCGCTTTAGTTTGTTCTATACATGACTATGTACTGCCGAAAGCAGGAGTGACGCAATAGAGGCATTCAACTAGTTCCAGACACTCCCCCTCAGTAATTTAACACCTGAGGAGGTGGCGGCACTGGATGCTCCAGTTACGGGTGAGGAGTACCTCAAGGCCATATCAAAATTGAAAGCAGGATCCGCACTGGCACAAGATGGATAGACCCCAGTTTTTTATAAGAGACGTGGTCCGTTATTGGTGCTGTATTTAACTAGGCTGTTTAACAACATATTAGATGGGGCGAGAGCAGCAGAAACATTCATGTACGCGTGGATCATTGTCCTTTCACAGGAAGGTCGGGAAAGGTTGAATTGTGGGTCATATAGACCCATATCATTATTAAACATAGATGTCAAAATATACGCAAGCACCCTGGCGGAGCATCTGTATGAAGTCCTGCCGCATCTTATACACAATGATCAAGTTGGATACATTAGGGGCAGACAGGCAGTGGACAACAGCAAGACTTTGGATATCATTGCAGGGATTGAAGATGGAGATCAAGGCACTCTTCTTCTGACAGTCAACACAGAGAAATCCTTCAATTTCAGGCAATTTGGGATGGGTCCCAGATGGCTCGCAGGAGCCCTGGTGCTCTACCAAAATACGAGAGCTAGGGTTGTAGTTAACAGTGTAGCATCATCAGAGTCTCAACTATCTCAGGGAGCCTGCCAGGGGTGCCCATAATCTCCCTTGCTTTTTGCCCTTACGTTAGAACCGTTGGCTGTGTCTATTCGATCCAATAGTCAGATTCAGAGTCTACAAGAGGGAGAAGGGAATTTAAACTGGAACCATATGCTGATGATATCCTGGCATACATAACCCATCCTGATGTGTCTCTCGCTGCATTCATTACATCTATCTTAGAATCGGCAGACTGGCAGGTTTCAAAATGTATTTGACTAAAACGGTGCCACTGCCTCTGATGGTCTGCACCTCTTCATTAACTGGGACCTTGGCCACCCATGGGATACAGCTTCGAAATGACAGCATGAAGTATTTAGGGGTGTGCATCACGGCGCAGCCAGAGGGCATGTATGACACAAATTACCCACCGATATGAAACAAAATTATGAAAGACCTCTTTTCCTGGTCCGAAATAATGTTATCCTGGGTGGCCTGCCTCATAGCCATCAAAATGAATGTGTTACCATGTCTATTATTTCTGTATCAAGCCTTCCCCATTATCTTGCCGGCCGCGCTCCCTGCTGAGATTAGAAAAATGCTCCTTACCTTCCTTTGTACTGGGAAGCAACCACGGATAGCATGTAGTACCCCAACCCCGAAATTCCCATATCTGTATGAATATTATAGAGTGGCCCCACCCTGGGTCCTGGTCGACCATTTCAGGGAAAACAAAAACCTTCTTTTCGCTCCTGTTACACTGGAGTCTCTGGGTCCCTTATTGACACATCCCACATAGGATTGGTTCACCTCTGGTGCTGTCAGTATTACGGCCTCTATGGAGGAGGTCGAAAGAAACAGAAGGTATCACATCCAGGCCATCGTCACTGAGTTGTATTTGAGTCCCGCCATTGAGTGACAAATTAATAGACCTCTTACGGTTTCAGCCTTACTATGAGGTGGGACTGAGAAGGGCAGGCCAGCCTTGGAGAATGCAATTGAGCTAGAGGCCACCCTTGGGGTAACAAAAACACCACCATTAAAGTATCTTCAACTAAAAGGGGTCCTGACTAAACCTTGCTGTGCGATTGAGGTTCGGTACCCCCTGACACAATGTGAGCAGATCCTAGACACTAATACATATACAAAGGGCCTCATCTCTGAACTATACTCCACATTACTGTTGAGGGGTCACAGAGATGTGCCTAACACTCAGAAACACTGGACCGACGGCCCCCAGCTTGGTGATGATATAGATGTATGAACAAAGATCTATAAGGTTGTCTGATCCTCAGCCATAGCAGTCAAATAAAAAATACACAATGCCCAGGCTCTTATTTAGATGAAATTTGAACCCATACAGAGTCTCAAAAAATGTACCCTAACATCAGCCCCCTCTGCTGGAGAAACGGTGGCACAATTTGTACGTACTTGCCCACAGGGTGGGACTATCCCCCTAGCTCAGGCCTACTGGAAGGAGGTTCTGGGATGTATCAGGGACATCGACAGCATAGAGAGAGCACTATCTCCACTGCTGGTGATATTCAGCATTGTGGTGCAGGAGTGTTCTTTGCTGCCCTATATGCAAAGGAACTTGCTTTTGGCTGCAAAGGTGGGTCTTACTCTCTATTGGAAGAGGACATACCCCCGACTGTTACAGAAAGCCTGAATAACGCACATAAGTTGTACGACATGGAACGATTGACTGCAGTATTGGTAGAATCACACGCCCACAGCATGGAAAGGTTACCTTTGATCAAATACTACAGGTCTCACAAGGCGATTGAGGAGGAACGAACGGGGCCAACTATGTAATCCAGTTATACAAACAAGGAGCTGACCTCATCCCGGTAAAAATATTCTTGTTATTATAACACACACTATTTCTTCCCGTGTGGTACTCTGCGAGCAGAAGGTTTAAGACTAATTCACCTATAAACCAATGAATGTTGAACCCAAATACTCTGGATATCTGATTAATTTGATATCCCAGACTACCCCGAAGCATCCAGTGTTGCTGCCTTGGAGAGAAAGACAGTACATAAAGGAAAATACTATAATAGCTCAATGGCTATTTATTAGTTTTACAGTTGTTGTCTAACAAATGAACATGATCTCCCAAAGGAGCATTTACAAAGATGATACTTTCCAAAAGAAGCAGTGGTCATTAAAATGCACAATAAATTACATCAGATAGTATAGACCATATACTCTGATGTTGGCACGAAATAAACATTTTCAAACACAAACCATCCACAAGGTGTATAGCTGAACGAAAAGTCTATCTAATGAAAAATAAAGCAAAACAAAAGAAAGGAAAAACAAAGCAAAAACCCCAACACGTCCTGGTTGTGTATGATAGGGCAAAGCAACCAAATGCGACCCCCACCAGAGTCTGGTGTGTTTGTGGCCATGGCCAAAAAACCAAATGTCAAGTACTAAGGTTTGGAGCCCAGGGCATACGTGGTTCCAAACCAGTGCCAGCGGTCAGGTCCTCCTGGTGACTTGGAGGATCAGCTGATGGGAGTTTACAAAGAGATCAATCCTAGGTCTTTTGTTTTGCTTTATTTTTCATTAGATAGACTGTTCGTTCAGCTATACACCTTGTGGATGGTTTGTGTTTGATCATGTTCATTTGTTAGACAACAACTGTAAAACTAATAAATAGCCACTGAGCTATTACAGTATTTTCCTTTATGTATTGTCTTTCGCTCCAAGGCAGCAACACTGGGTGCTTCGGGGTAGCCTGGGATATCAAATTAATCAGATATCCAGAGTATTTGGGTTCAACATTCATTGGTTTATAGGTGAATTAGTCTTAAGCCTTCTGCTCGCAGAGTACCACATGGGACAAAATAGTGTGTGTTATAATAAGAAGAATATTTTTAACGGGATGAGGTCAGCTCCTTGTTTGTATAACAGCATTTTTGATGCCCTTAACCTGACCTTCCCAATACATGGGGCCTTCCCTTTGGTTTACTTCAACTATGTAATCCAAACATCTTTGTACAAATCTAACTACTGAGGGATGGGAAGCCGACTTGCCCACCTAAATATGTAATCATTGATACCGAAATTCCGAGGCCCCATCGGTGACAGGTGTAGAATCCCTGTGTCCTCAAATTTGTTAATCCCCTTAAATCTATCATCCCATGCAGTTGAGGGTGGGTGGGGTGAGGTACGGGAAGAGTGAGGAACAGCTGCACAGAATGACTGGAATGGTAGCAATGTCGATTTTTGTTTTGACAATTGTTTGGTATTTCCAGATTGCAAGGTTCTAAAGGGGTCAGAGTATTGGACACGAACAGTTATGTAACTTTTCCGGGTCTATTGTTTTCCTGATGTTATGCAATTTTCCTCTCATGAAAACTTTAATGAAAATGTATTAAAAAAAGAAAAGAAAAACCTGAACTGGTTTTACAGTGGCATGCTGGGTTGCTGCACCAACTCTCAGTTCAATTAGGAAAGATAACCCCTATGGCCACCCTTAAAGCTTATAAAGCGCAAGCAGCTGCCGCTTCATTGCATGGAAGCGAAATGTGGAGTTATTCTGCAATGTGTGATGTTATTCGTTCTCATGTAGATACTTCCTGGAGACGTTATAGGCATATCAAATGTTACTTAGTAGGATTGGTTTACCACTCTTACTCTATGAAACTGTACCTATTTCGGATTCAGCAGTTTGTATGGTCAAAGAGACATTAAAGGTGCTGCTTGTCAAAACTGGGAACCTGAGAAGATTACCAGGGCATTTGTTCTTCAAAGACTTTTTGCTCTGTGTCAGATATGAATGTTAAGTTTCCAGAGGACATTATATATTACATTTAATTTCACTCTCTTCCCTGATGCTGAATTGACCAGTAGTTGGCCACTCTTACATTTCTAGGTTCTGCCACGTCTGCTTCCAGGTGGTGGAAGCCGACAAACATTTTTTGAAATGTTGTCCACGAATGCTGATCTAAGGAAAATGTGGTTCAGGTCAATCTTTTATAAATTCTTGGTGTGCACATGGCTTGAGACCTTCACATTTTGTAAAGGGACTGTGGCCGCAGATGTGACTTTTGCTGTTTTATTTTTTCAAAGCATGGATACTGAGATGAAATTTATAAATGAAGTGATTTACGGATATTGTTGGATGTACATATTTAAAAAGTTGTATTTATTGTTTGTGTATTAATGTCATAATAATGTGTGCATTGTGCTTTTAGGGCATGATCCACAAATACAGTTAAAAATAATGTCCTTCTTTGAAGGTTTGGGCACAGCATGGTTAGTCACGCAATTTGAATGGGAAATTAGCTGTTGTTGGTGAACCAAAAATAATTATTTCAGTTTTGTTATGAATCCAGGCACATGTTGTTGATGATCTGGAAATCCTGACTTGACTGGTGGGTAATCTAAAGTGGCTTGACTGGATGCTATGCCAGCTTCTAGGTTGGAACTTTAGATCATATTCTCCAATGTTTGGCACTAACATAGTATACAAAAATAATGATGAAGGGTTAGATCTTCAGCTGGAAAAATAATCAAGTCTAGTTCTGAATTTTCAAAATCAGATCTTAATTTAGTTTATATTCCAATATAACTTTTTTATCAATTACAAGCCATTAACCAAAACACCCACCTTCAAATGTATTATCCCTTAGGGACTTTTAGAGTCTGGATTTAAGCATTCAGAATTTGACATGTTTGGCAGTAGCCTGAGAGTTTTGAGAAGGTACATTCCCATTGTGGAGAGTATGGGCCTCATTTTGTTTTCTGCAGTGCAGTAAAAAAGTGGGGTTAATTCTACTGATGCTAAACAAATGTACTGCCACTTTTACTGCAATACTAAATTCTGAGTTTGGAGGAAAGTTGGAAGATTAACCTCCAGCTCTCCTTCCATTCTCATCCTTCTTGGTCAATCATTGACTTTTTTTTACAGTGTTCAGCAAGCCGCTCCATCCCAACAGTCCATTCTGCGCACAAAAGCCATATTTCACCACCCTGCTCTGTCTGTGTAAATGCTTTCCCAGCAGCACCTGCCGTAGAGTCCTCTGGCTTATTTCCCATGTGGGATAGAGGGGGCCACAGTCTCTGGCTCCCCGTCATTTGCACCATCCACTAGATGGAGCATTGCCCCAAATGCCAAACACCTTGAAGACACTTACCAGGGACTGGTGGGGGCAAATTAGCTACTGTGTGT
The DNA here is from genome assembly GCF_040938575.1 of Ambystoma mexicanum. Taxonomy (NCBI): domain Eukaryota; kingdom Metazoa; phylum Chordata; class Amphibia; order Caudata; family Ambystomatidae; genus Ambystoma; species Ambystoma mexicanum. Next base: position 236,902,161 of record NC_090924.1, read on the forward strand.
GCCCCATGGACCCCAGGGGACTATATACATTTAGAAAAAGACTTTCCAAATGCAGGGGAAGAACCAGAGAGATTCATAGATGAATTGCAGACTGCTTGCCAATGTTACAACTCATCATTGACAGATATGAATAAGCGTATGAGAGTATATTTGCTAGTTGAAGTAGGACAGTGTTTAACTGAGTGAAGTATCTGGCCAGCAACAGACCCAGGTATATGTGGACAACCAAATACTGTGAGAAGCAATTTACTGACTGCATTCGCTGAGGTTTGCCTCAAGAAAACCGATAGGGTGAAAATAAATAACTGCAAATAGAATTAGGGAGAATCTCCTGTCCACCTCTTAAGCAGAATAAACATCACACATGCTCAACATACCTCATTAATAAACCCAGAGACACTGCAAGAACCAATAGCTGCACCTTCGCCCACAATTTGCAGCCTAAGCTGCAACAATAGTTGAAGGTCCTCTGTGTTGGTTGGCAGACACAGACGCTTCCTGAACTTATGACCGTAGCAGATTTGGGCATCATGTTTGTATTTGGCCCCATTGTCATAGTGACGCCTGATTCAGGTATTCGCTTGTGAATTTGGGTGATTTCTTAGGCAGAAAACAAGTTCAGCATTAGGTATAAAGAACCATCAGTTTCCTGTTTCCTGTGTGGATTTAGTTTAGATGCAGGAAGGCAAGGTAGGGCTGATTCACACAAGAAGTTGGAGAAAGAGAGATTTTTTATAGGGTTAGGCCGGATTTATTTTTTCTTTGGGGATTGGGGGTGTTATTTCTGATTTGAAAACTGAGGAATCTTTATTTTTGTTTTCCTGTTTTATGAGCCAGGCACTGTGTCAGGTTATTTGGCAAACCATTTTCTTTGTGTGTTTTGAAAATCTTTTCTTTTCTGTTGTGATTTGAATTTGAAAGCTTTGTTACTTAAGTTTGTGAAAACGTTATTTCTTTCATTTGAAGCCAGTTTATTTGGGAAGCTAGTGTTTTTGTGGGGGAAAGGTTTGATATTTCAGCTGAGAAACGTTCATTTTTTAGAGAAAAATAACATGTATTTTTATTTTGTTTTGGAGAACCTCGTTTTGTATGTTCGGAAAAATGGCAGGGATGCAGGAAGAAGAATAAGATGTGGCGAAGTCTGTGCAGGAGGAGCATAGTGATCTGGCGCCCGCGGACATGGATCAATTGTCCTCCTACTTGAAATCAAAAGAGAGGGAGGCACTGTTTATGAGCATTCTCGGGATGAGGTGCACAGCCAATCTGGCTATTTAAGATTGTGCTTAGTACTTACATTTCCAACATATTCTTCAAGATCCCATTCTGCTGTTGCACTACTCTTACTGATTAAGGATTATGTGGCCATTGGAGCTTTTGTTGAATTTGTAATGCTGCTTTGACTTTAACTCATAACCTGTCCTGTAAAATGCGTTCCTCTTTCACTGCTCATGCTCATAGGGATTCCAAAACTTGCAACAAAATCCTTAATAAGAATCTTTACGACTGCTTTTTTATGTGCTTTCCTGAATACGTAAGATTCTATCCATTATCAGAAAAGTGTCCAGGGAGCTAATACATATTCATACTCGCAGCTATTCATCATCTGTATGAAATCAATCTCAACATTTTCAAAGCATCCCCCGCAGAATGGGATGCACTTTAATTGTTTTTCCAATATAATACACTGTTCTCAATACTGTTGGGCTAACTAATCTTGGTTAAAAGCAGCAACCATTCCTACTTTTGTCATGTCTGCTAGCCCATGGTGGATGTGGGAAAAATCAAGCAAGTGACCATCTGAGGAATTCTAGAGGTAATTTGGTTGTAAATGTCAACGTGCATCATTTCATTACCATTTCTCAATGCATGGTGCATTGTTATGTATTTTATCAAGGTCCTCCGGGGATGCAAATGGTGGCTGCTACAATTAGTCAATTTGTAAAAATGTATGTGCAGCTTTGGAGCACAAAAGACCCCCTTCCTTAGCTGCTGTATTAACTAAGGCATTTCCTTTTGAACCTCACATTAAGAGATTAGGAGCAGCACACTTTACAATAGCAATTTCTTTGGGCAACATAAGAGCAGCAAGAAGGGTGGAAACTTAAACAACATTATTTATGGTTGATTCTGCTAGGGTTAATAATCTCTAATGTTTCCATAATTGACCATGATCATGTACAACTCCAAAGGCATTGCCAGTGTCACTATATTTAGAAACAGCTTGCATGTTTGCTATACTACAACATCACGCTAAAACGGCAAATACAGATATCTGAGAACACATTAGAAAGTTGTGCACTTCCTATTACAATTTGAATGGAAAACAAAGCATAGCCAGAAACCCATATACCTCGAGTGCCATGGTGCCATAAACCACATACAAAATAGCTGAGATCAGGGTTTTGTAAAGGCCATACAATCCCAATCCTAGGAAAATGAATTCCATCTTGAATCCTGAAGTAGGACACCTACTTTTCAAATGTCTGCCCTCAATTGAATGTTTATTCTTAAACACAAAAAACGTAACATCAAAGTAAATTGAGCAAAGTATTCTTCTCAAGTTGATATTTTGTAATGTTCTGCTATTTGCTGAAACATAAACAGCCCCAATCCAGAAACAAAACAAAAACTATTTATAAAATGTCCCTGTGCTACGCCATCATATAAAAATTCCTAGCATGTTTAAATGCACTTTGGGTTGGTCCTCTCAAAATTGTGCTCTGCACTGGCCATTCCTGCCTCATGCATCAATTCCTCCTAGCTGAAATTCTGCCTGCTTGCTAGGCACAATATCAATATCTTCTGGGCAATGTTGTCCATGGCACTAATATGATATGATATGTCATTTATAATGTGCCTGTACACAAGTGTTTCTAGGTGCGACAAGACAAGGGAGGGAAGACAGAGGGATGACAAGACAAACAATCTTGCTAGGCCTTGTGTCATTCAGATCGTGCAAGTGTGCTGACGTAAAGTCCAGGGGGAAGGGAGAAGTCCGAGGGAGAGGGAAGGGGGAAGTGCAATCAGGGTAGCGTTGCTATGAGTAAGTGCAGCCAGTGTAGCCCAGCTCGGGGGAAGTGCAAGGAGGCAGGAGACTGTAGGTAACAGTACAGCCCCTAAGTGCATAGTAGGCCCAGATGCAGTGCAGGTGAGACTGATCATGGAGGAACCTGGCACCCAGTACATTAACAATTACTTCCATATTCCCATGAATGGCAATATGGAATGTACCTAGCCCTTCATTGTGTAGGTACCAGTCCGTCAATGCATGATAATGCCCCTCTCACTGCTGGGAGACGACTGTGCTTCTGACTAATGTGTCACCATTCCCCTGTGCCATTCTGGGAGGTCCCTCCTGCAGTAGCATCGCAATGGGTATGGGTTTAGGGTGGGTGAACTTGTCATAGACATCCTAGTGCAAGCACTACAGGTGGTTCAGAGGGGACGTGGTATCTAATGAATGGATAGCAGAGATCTTCCTCCTGCTAACACTCTTTGAATCTGGTTACATAGTAAACTAAACAGATTCACCTACTGATGTGGAAACCCCATCAGGCAACTTACTGTGTTCCCAGGCCTTTTAGAGGAACTACTGGGCCTTCCTTAAATTCTTTTGCCACTCCTGATCACTGTGGAATTTGTTCTCCTCTTGACCCCTATGGTATTGTCTCTCCCCTGACCCCTATCGTATTGGCTGTGCTGCCAACTCTGGCTCCTCCTTGCCTCTCTGTGAGTATCCTCACCATCCCCACCCTCATCATCACCGCAACATTTGCACATAAAAGCACATAGTTGCACTCCACCCATTAGCCCTCTTGAGCATATAAAGCATGGTAACTGGAAAACTGGTCTAACCCCACAAGAATACTCACGGTTCATCCAATGCACCTTCCTGCACTGACTGACTGACACAGCTAACATTAATGCACATTAACATTTATTTTGCTGAAGAATCAATATTATTGCAAGGCACAAATGAAATGACCCCTCCCAGGGCAAACTCTTGGTGAATCTGGCCATTTCCCAGCTTATCCACCATACTGAATTTGTTGGTTGTCTCCACGACCACAGTCTGGCTTTAGAGCTACCAGAGGCATGGAAACTGCTCTTCCAAACACCTGTGAAGACCTGCTCTCTAATCTCGAGTCCAGCTCTCCTTCCATTCTCATCCTTCTTGACCTTTCCTCTGCCTTTGATATGGTCAATCAATCCACCCTGACAACTCGGCTCCGGGATACCCTTGGCATCATGGACCTGGCTCTGGACTGCTTGACCTCCTTCCTCTTGGACCGACCTTCCCCGATTCAACTGGGCCCTTTTCTCTCCTCCATATCACTCTTCACCTGTGGAGTCCCTCAGGGCTCTATCCTCTCGCCTTGGCTGTCCAACATCTACTTGGCTCCTCTAGCCCACTTGATCTCCACCTTCTCTCCTAACTTCCAGTGTTATGCAGATGACACGCAACTCTCCCTCAAGCTTCCCTCCTCTGCTTCCTCCACTTCCTCTCTCATTCCTGACTGCCTGTCTGCTATTCAGTCATTGTGCTGTGCTAAGGATCTCTGCGTTTATGCCAGCAGTAAAATGGAGATCCTTCTCACCGGGACCCGCGCTCCCTCTTTCCCTCCCACATTCTGACCGCCCTGCATGGACCCCATCACCCTCACTGTCCTTTGAGGCAAAAAACCTTGGTCTCATCTTCAACTATTCTCTCTCCTTCTCTCCTCAAATCACAGGCCTTGCCAAGAAGGCCCACATTCAGCGAAACCTCCTCAGATGCATTGTCCCTTTCCTCAACTTCACCCAGAAACTCAATGTCTCCAGAGCTCTGGTCCTCTCCAGGCTGGACTACGGCAATAGCTCTTCCTTAATCTGCCTAACTCCTCCTTTCGCCCCCTTCAACTAATCCAGAATAGGACTGCAAGACATATTCTTGGTCTCAAGCCCAGGGACCACATCTCTCCAGCCCTAAAATCTCTACACTGGCTCCCGGTTGCCGTAAGGATCAAGTTCAAAACCATCTGCATCATCCACAAGGCTGTCTGCGGCTTGGGACCCCTCTACATCCAACTCTCTCTCCCTGAATACCTCCCTGCTAGAGCCCTTTGGCCTTCTAGCTCTAACTTTATGCAGATCAGATGCTTTTCCAAGCAGAGAGTGGGGTGTAGAGCTCTCTCCACAGGTGCCTTCCTCTGGGATTACATCCCTGGCCCTCTCAGACTTGAGCCAGATCTCATTAAGTTCCAGAAGCTTCTCAAGACCTTGCCTTTCTCTTCTTCCTTCCCTCTCCCCCTCCCCTGCTAATGTCCCTGCTTGCTTCTTGACTGGCTGCCTGGTTCCTTCAGAGTCTTCAGGGCGCCAGGCCCCTAATTCCAGTCTATTCCTGCACTTTGTCTCCCCGGGTCCCCTCCGCAACCTACACTTGCCCTTCTTGGGACCCTTCCTCTGCACATAGCTGGCTGGGCTTGCACCCTTGTAGCCCTTCCAGCCCTTTCCTCACACTTAGCACATGGACCATCCTTCCCTTGCACTCTCTGCTTTCCCCTGGCTCTGTCCACCTGGTCTCCCCTGGCACAGGCCCTTCCGCCCTGACCAGAAACCCCCCCCTCTCCCCTCTGTGTTGCATTTCTCTTACTGCACTTGCATGTTCCAGATGTCACAAAACCTAGTAGGATCGCTTTTGTTTTATCCTCCCTTCCCCCCCCCCATAAATAAAATAAAATAAAGAAATGTTCAAGCTCTATCGACCCATAGGCCAAGGAGCCACCACCAAAGGAACCAAAGCAAGTTTGTCATTCCCTGGTGCCTGTACAATAGATGTACATCAAAGTACATCAGCAGAAGGCTGTACTTGTACCACACTAGAAGCCAGGTTTCACTAACAGCAAACATGTCTGTCAAGTGCCCAATGAAATAAAGACAAACCCCTAAAGATGCTATAATTCCTACAGAGCAATAATTTTCTGTTTGAATTATTAGTCATAACTGGAGCAGGTGAGGATCACTGATGCATGCAAATGCTTTCAAACAATGGTGCATGTTACAAAGACTCACCATAACAGACCTTGGTGAACTATTAAAACCAGAACCACAAATACCACACTGGATGCAAGGAACTAGCCATGACGGAGAAAGCAAAGGGTTGTGTGGTAAGGGTGTGCCTTCAGGGTTGCCTGCTTTTGTGGAGTCCAGTATTTTTCAGGGTTTCTACATGGTGCAGCTGAATGTACTATTGGGCAAGTTACCCAGCATATTAAACTCTCCCAAACTGATGGTCTTCTCTTGTCTGTAAAATGTAAGGTATTCGTATAATATAGCATCAAATCACTCAAGTAATAGAACCTAGGCCATTTGATTTCTTTTTGAAATACAATAGAAGTATGAAGGGCACCAGAAGTACCAATTGTATGGTGGACTGAGTCAGGTAGGCAGTTGCAAACAACATCTTCTGATAGTGATTGATCAAGTGGCACACAGATGGGAATGTAGGAGCAAAAGTACGTGACCTAACAAATGAGAGTTGACCTTGGCAAGTTTGGGTTTTCATTCTACTCTCTCTGGAGGAGTATGCATTGTAACTATTACTGGTTATGGAGAGCCTGATGATGAATAGGGAGCTTATTTATTTCTGAAAAGCCACCTTATGCAGAATGTCATGTCTACTGAAAGCGCGTGTTCCAATTGCCCGAGAATCTCCCTGTTTTGAAATATTGTCGGTTTCAGGTATGACTTGCACTGGTACTCCCTCTCCTATATTCTGAATGTAAAAAATGTCTTGTGTCTTTCTACTTTAGCAGCCCAGCAATTGGGTTATGTACCACCGACCAAAGGAAATATCATGGGGCATTGATGGACCATATTGAATCTTCAATAGGTACAGTCACATTGTCCCTACCCTCAGTATTCCAGATACTTTCCCAGTGCTGCCATTGTTAATATGGTGCTGCTATTTGTCTAGCTCTACAGAGAGCTGTAGTCTTCACAAGAAGGAGGAGAAATTAAGACAGGCATAGACAGGATGGTGCTAACTGTTCTATTGCAGTGCAGAATGTCTATAAAGGCCAACTACATGATGGAACATTAGGACAACAGGCTGCATTACTGGGGCACAATTTATTTTTGTTGAAGTGAAGCTTGCCAAATTGCATATTATCTCTGATATGACTGTGAGGGACTGCCATCTCCCTTGCTCCTCGATTTTCTAAAAACCAGCTTGCCTGGTCTACTAAATTAAGTCCAAAAGTAATTCTACATTTTAGGTGTGTACCTGTTTTCCCCCCTTTTCTCCTCAGGAACTGCCATCTGGCAAGGGTGCAAATCCCCTTTTCTAAACTGTATATTGATTAATAAAACGATGCCGGTAGTTCCATCTCAGAAAGGGTAATCTGTTGATCAGATTCCTGTCTCGCCAACTCCATGCCAAAAGCATAGTCTGCATCTGTGTCTTGCTACATCAGTATCCTGAGTTGCAGCGCCGGCTCTACCCGTGGTACTGAGCAGGTCCAGAGGTCTCAGATGCCCATGTGACAGCGTCAGTGACAGAAAAGTAGCTGTCACACCAGGGCGGCATTTAAGATATGCACCACTTTACCCAAACGACGATGATCATAAGTAGCCCATGATGGTGGTAGGATCAACTCCAAAATAAATATATGCCTGAGTTTAGGCATGGGCTTCATTATAAGTTTGGTGATATCTTGGCAGATACTACCAATAGGAATTACTGTTACTGCTACTTGTTCTGGTGGTATTACTTCCAGATTACAAGTGGCAGTTGAGATGCAAGTCCCCATCTATTTGGAGAAATTGGGGAGAAAGTTGGGGGATTTACCTCCAGCTCTTAGCAGCAGAATACGGTAACAGCACAGTATTTAACCCACACTGCCCAACTAGTAATGAGGCCCAGTACGTGGTATTACTTATGATCACGGCCGCCACATTCCAGTCTCTGCTGTGTAAGGCGATGTGTGTTCTGATTAGCCGGATGTAGCCCGCCAATTGGAAGGAGAGGAACCAGGAAGGGCGGGTGGGCTCCTCTTTGATCTCTTTGTGAAAGCAGGTAATACCCTACGCCCACGACAGCCCCACATCAGGCAGCTTTCCTGGGCCCAGGCATCAAGGGAGCACACCCATTCAAAAGGAGAAGCCTCACGCCAGGGTTCTGCATCTCTACAGGTCTTTGTTCTCAGAGAGAAGGGAAGGGGGCGGGATTATGATAGGCAGGAGGCTCTGGTAGATGGCAGAAAACTTCCAGCATCTTGATTATCACTGTCCCTCTCTCTGTTTCCTGTCCACTCCACTTCCTCTGTAGCGGTTTGGGTCTGATATCAAAAGGGAAAAGTCCACTCCAACCAAGAGCCTGGATTGGAACATTAAAGCAGGCTAACTTTAGTCCAATCTCGGAGGGCTTTTGCCTCAAAAAGAAGAGGTCCCTCACCCCTTCAGCAGATTCACTCAGATCCTCTCGGGTCCTTTAAGGCTGCAGAGTTGTTCTAAAGATCTCTCTGGACTTCCTTTAGGAAAGTTGCACATTCAAGAAAGCCCCAACACAGAAGAAGGATCTGTTCCCTATCCTCTCCTAGGGCACATCGGGAGTGACCTCTGCTGTGGATCAGGACCTACCCCTCTCCACCAGAATCTCCTGCGCTGGGAGAGCAGACCCTGAACAGAACCATCCTATCCTCGAGTTCCCCTGAGTGGCCCTTACAGAAACCAAGATCACCTCTTCAACAACCTTCACCTGCAGACTTGAACTGCTGGAGCGTCACACATTGACCCCTCCCGGCCGTTTAAGGTCAAATGACCTTTTTCCAAAAGGAAAAAAGACCGATTTAGAAAGACCAATCTGTGACCGCACTGAGCGGTCTTTCTAAATCGAACTGTCAGGCCACTGCCACACACGGGTGCATGCAGGGGCTGTCAGGCTCTGTGAGCCCCTGTGGAGTCATCGCGGGAGGAAGAGGTGAGTTTCTGTATGTATGTGTGTGTGCGTGCATGTGATTGTGTGCGTATGTGTGGGGAGGATGCATGTTTTGGGCCGGGAGGGAGGTGTGGTTCGTGAAATGGGTGGTTCGGGGGGATTAAACCCCCTAATAAATGAGAGAATGAGTGGGAGAGGGTAGGAGTGGGGAAGGGTGAGGGCAGCATGTAATATGTCTGCATTTTAAAGCCAACACAAAAACAGCCCAAATAAATCTGTTTTTTTTTTGTTTTGTGTTCAGGTTTTAAATGCAGAAATATGATATATAACCCTCCCGGCAGCTAAAGCCTGACTCCACCTGGCAAACTGCAAAGCATTCCTGGGACCTGGGACCACCTGACCTTCATCATTCAGAGCTGCCTTTCTACCGCACAGAGGACCTGGCTTCGCCCCTAGTCAACACTCGCTTGCTGCTAGGGCCCAAATGATCCAATGTGCACGAACTAAGGTTGATCTGCTCGCATCTATGTTCAACACCGGGTCTGACTGCATCAGTCCACCAAGAACTGGAAGCAGGTATTGCTGACTCAAACTGCCCTCTCTGTCCACTTGGACTTAAGAGACTGGTTAGGTCACAATTGCCCCTGTTTTCAATCAATATATCCTTTTTGTAACTAGTGATTTACCTACCATTCTTGGAATTATGCGTGGTATTTTCTCCAGTCTGTCGCATCTTCTCTATTCTGCCTTTGCGGTGGGTTTTTGTACAGTATTTTCGAATTGTTTTACATGCAGATAGTGTGGTCATGTTTTTATATAACCTTTGTAGGACATTCCCTTTATTTTGGACTGTGATGCTGTGTTGTTTGGGTCACCACTGGTTCACCATCAGACGCCTCTTAAGAGCACAGCCTTCCTTCGACGAACATTACTGCAAAAGTTGACAGAGGAATATCTCTTAACTGACCCTGTATTAACTTTATAATTGCATTTTGTTGTGAGCTGTAGCCGTGTGAGGGCTGAGAGGGCCAGTCTACCCCTACTCATCCTTGTACTCCTGAGGAGCAGATTTCAATTATTCACACTGATCATGATAACAAAGAACCTTCTCATGAACCTGGCTTTCAATATCAAATCTGCAGATGAACAGATCAAGTGGGACGCAGCATGAACTGAGATAACCAGCTGCAGAAAATCTGTAATGACATCAGTCACCAAGTTTGGGGCAAGGCTCTCAGAAATGGCTATGAAATACCAACTCATCTGTGACCATAGCTACTGCTCTGGAGGTACTCTGGGTATTAGTGCAAGTGCTCACAATGCTAATTTCAAACATATGGACCCATTCAAACAATGTGGGCCAGAACCTATCCAACGTAGCCAGGACCCAAGTCATAATGCCTAAGTTATTGTGTACGACCATGCCTAAGACCATGATGTCTAGGAAATAAAGACCTCTGAAGAACCAATCAAGTTTATCATACATGCCTCACAGATAGCTCTGAATGTCTAAGTAGGAGGAGGAAACCAGTGGGAATTCTGGGCAATGGAACTTCCACAGCTGCATTGTCTCAGTAACCCTAGTCCAGGGCAGATAGTAACAGTTGGTAACAAAATGTTTTTGGGAAGGAGTTGGTAAAGGCTTTACCTAGATGAACTATTTGAGGCATCAAATAGCTGTATATGGGTGAATGGTGCAATTACACACACTATCCACTTAACAATAAACACCTGATACAAAGTACATTGTTCATTGGCCAGCAGAAAGGGTCAGATAATGAAGTATAAAGTATGGCATGCCTTTCAATTGGACCACCCCTGCACCCCAGAGTTACCAAAATGTATTTGTACTTCTACCACAGTTAGAGAAGATTTTAGATGCATTGAAGAAGCCATGTATGCAATGGATAACATATGACACAGAGAAACAAGCTTTTCAGGCAGTATTTAGCATCGCCTTCTTATGCGTCCCAAGTGATAACCTGTGTTTCAATGCAAAGGCAACAAGTCAGCATCAACATTTCCCCTGGCCCATTCTAATAATAATAATTCCAACGCTTCTTCTATATTTTTGAGGCATATGTGCTGCCAATAGTACATATTCATAGCCTGCCTGAAAGACATGGAAAAAATGGTCCATGGAAATAAAGACATTTTTCAAACTATTGAAGATGGAAATCCTTGCATCTATATAAGCAGACTACGTGTAGGCAGGGTCAGTAAAATTAAGTTCACTCAATGAATATTGGAAATAAAGACGTCATGCATTCTGATCAATGGTTATGAATGAAGCACAAAAGGTGGGACTTGTAATAAAGCTGCTATAAGGGAAGACATGTCTACTGGCACTGGGCATTGAGAAGGACCGCAAGGCATTGCGATTAGAAAGCAGCAGGTGAGACGGTTGTTTAGAGGGGCTCATAAACTAGAAATGATACTCTGTTGATAAAATCTTACTTTTACAAGGTCATGAGAACCATTGAAGTAAGGAAGTATTCCTTGTTTGGTAATATAATGAAAAAGCTATACGAAGGTTCTCCATTACTTGTTTGGGGTTAACTTTTTCTGATGGGAATACTTTGTCTGGTTGTTTCCTTGCATTGCAATGAAAATACCCTTACTTTGTTACCTGTTGGACAACCAAAATTGCAGAGTGAAGCTTTTGCTTCAACAATGCCAACGATAATGACATTTGTGATGTCACGGGCAAACATATTTAGCAACATTCTGAATCACCAGAACCTTTGACATTTCAGTGGAATTGAAATTCCCAGGACTTTACCCAGTGTTCTGACAGGTGCTTCAGGCTAAAATAATACAAAAGGGATATGCACGGTTCAAGTTCGGGATCAGTCTTGAGGGCAGAGGCTTTGGTGGGAAGATGCTAGAGCCATTGAAGAAAAAGGCTTTGGTTCTGGGAGAGGATTCCTGTTTGTCCTGTTGGCGCCCTTAAGCCTCCGGGTCAGTGGCATTATTTGGGGGCAGGCAGAGATGACAGTCAGTGCCTGTGACTGAGTTTGTCACCTTCTGGAAAGAGAAAACACTTGCTGGAAGGAAACTGTGCTCTTAGTTGAGTGCGCCATCGTTTTGTAATCGACTAGTTTCCAATAAAACGTATTAGAATTCTTTGGAAGCAGGTGTAGGGTATTTGCAGTGTATATAACTGAGCAGGCTATCTTTTTGTGCAGAGACAAAAAATGTTCTCCTCTGGATTGTTCAAAGGCGGGCAAGTACATTCAGTGGCTGTAACTGAGAGTGCAACACACCTGCCATCATCTAATGGTCTGTCAGAAGAGAAACAATCATCTTAAGTGCCATCATTCCTTTAACACCAAAACCTATCATGTGGCGTGGGGACATGCAGCCAGAGGGATTTTTACGTCAGCAACAGCATCTGTTGTGGACACCACGTAGGCCAGGATAGTGTGTTGTAAACTGAAAGCATTAATTTCACATTCCACAGCACCAGCTGCATCAGAGCTAATGGAGCATGTTCAGGTGTTTCAATTGTAGGAGACGGAGGTTCAGTTGACTAGCTCTAGACCAGAAGTGGAGAGGTGCAGATTGCCTCCACTGATGAGCTGGGGGAATAACACACAATAGAAAAGCATGAAGTGCCAGGCAAAATAAAATAGCCACAGCTCTGCTTCCTGCAGTGATGATAAGATGGAGGGGAGAGTAGAATGGAGATTAACTTGGTGTGCTTAATGTGAGGCTGTGGAATATAGCCCTTTACAAAATGCACTTTGCACTTTATGGAAATCTTTAAACTTTTTGCTTGTGTGAGCGAGGACCTTTGGGCTTGGATTCCTGCTTTCATAAATCACAACTGATCACCTCTATTAGATGGGACACAACCTCTCCACTATTTAAGAAGATAGCTCCAGACATGGCTCGCATCTTTCTTTTGCAGGGGTACACCCACACCATCAAAAATATAGTAAAAAACCTAGGAATCCTAATAGACAACGTGCTAACATTAGAACCACAAGTAAATGCAATAATGAAGGAATGTTTGTTTATCCTAAACTCAGTAAAAAAGACTCCTACCCTATCCTTCACCCATAAGACACTGCCAATCATTGCCCTCATCATGTCAAGATTGACTATGCCAATAGCCTCTACCTTGGAATGCCAGAACACCTACTGAAGAAACTGCAACGCATCAAAAATACAGCAGCCATACTCCTTTTCAAACTATTATTACCCCAGTGCTACAAAATGTTAAACCGGCTTCCAATCAAACACCAAATCATGTTCAAAACAATGTGCATCGTGCACAGAGAAAACCACAGCTAAGGAGCAGAATTCCTACAAAAGTAAATAACGATTTACCAAACGACAAGAACATTCAGATCAAGCAACAACAATAGCTTAGAACCAAAACTGTACACAAGGAAAACACCAGGGGGATCCTCCTTCTCTCACCTTGTAGCAAAAACTTGGGACACCCTCCCAAAAGACATACGAAATACAAAGGACCACCCAAAATTCAGGAAACTACTCAGAACCTAGCTCTTTGCCACAGAAATGGAATGAATCATGCACCTCCAAAGACAAACCCCCTCGCTAGGCTAAAACCAAGTGACAGAGACCGTTGCTAGAGAAGAAGGAGCTGTAAAGATTAGCTTGAGCCGCACCTAGACAGAATTGTAAATGTCACCTTGCACCACACCTAGACAGAATTGTGAAGATTAGCAATGCGTCACATCTAGACAGAATTGTGAAGATTAGCTTGTGTTACATTTAGACAGAATTGTGAAGATTAGCTTGCGTCAGCAGGCATCATATGTAGACAGAACTTTGGAGACTAGCATGCACCACGTCTAGATAGAAGTGTGAAGAAAACCATGCTTATAGAACTGTGAAGATAATCATGCATCACATCTAGATAGAACTGTGAAGATTAACATATGTCACATTCAGATAGAACTGTGAAGATAATCTTATGTCACATCTAGATGGAACTGTGAAGATAACCGTTTCTCAGATCTAGATAGAATTTTGGAGATAAGCGTGTGTCACATCTAGATAGAAGTTCGGAGATTAGCATGTGTAACATATAGATAGAATTGTGGAGATTAGCATGATTTGCATCTAGATAACATTTTGGAAATTAGCATGTGTCACATCTAGATAGAATTTTGGAAATTAGCATGTGTCAAATCTAGATAGAATTATGAAGATTAGCATGAGTCGCATCTAGATATAATTGGGAAGTTTAGCATGCGCCACATCTACATAGAATTGTGGACATTCGCATGACTCGCATCTAGATAACATTTTGGAGATTAGCATGCATCACATCTAGATAGAATTTTGGAAATTGGCATGCATCAGATCTGGATATAACTGTGAAGATTAGCATGAGTAGCATCTAGATAGAATTTGGAAGTTCAGCATGCACCACATCTTGATAATGATGCCATTAACCAACCCTACTAAAAATGTTACCCTTCTGCATACACCTCTCATATGCAAACCAAACACAACCATTCCTCCAAGCACAACAAACTGCATACACTTCAATACGCTGCAACAAGAAAACAAACCACACATCGTCTTCCACAACAGCACATGACAGCAACTAACCTACAAGCACACTTAAGCTCAGCGAACAGTGTTAACCGAACTGATGCTTTCAACAGCATATCAGAGCTCTCTTGATCTTATCCCGCTCAGTCCTACTAGCCAACCCCACATTCTTTCCCTTTCAGATCCGCTAGAGCACCAGGGGACAACTCTGGTGTTGATAGTGCATGGTATAAATATCCGTTAACATAACATAACATAACATCACATAACACAGCATGTCCTTCTCCTTATGACTTGTCAAGCAATCTTTTGCTGTCTGAAGCTAGGTCTGTGCTCAATAAGTACACCAATAACAATAACACACGTAGGTCTTGCAAGTTATTAGGTCACAAACTATCTAAACAATATTTAAAGTGGATTTATTGGCTGATATAATGATTTTCAAAACACTAAAATGAATCCAGTTTTATTCATTATGTTATCAGAACAGATTTTGCTTTAGAACAAGTCATTTCTAATGGCAATAGAATGTGCACAATAAAATCGGACACTATCACCATAACTAGCTCTAAAAAAAAACCAGATTGATTAAAGCATTTAAGTGCTGACTTTCATATTACTATAATATCTACATTGATTCCACCAACTGAAATGATCACTTATCTTCCTGCCATTAAGAAATATTCAGGTGTACATCGGTTGCACTATGTAGCCATGTGCCCAAAATTCATTGGCTGAACCAGTCAAAGATAATAATAATCATAAAACCGTAGCTGATCTTCCTCGCTTAATCCGGGATCTCACTGTAAAAAGCAAAAAGAGAATATCAAGGCTGAGTATCCCAAAAGAAAATACACCAAACAAGGGCTTACAAAGATCTTTATTCTACAACTGAACAGTTTTCAAAGGAACAAAGTATCAGATAGCTATCTGGCCCTCAGTACATCACAGCGAATACCAGCCCTTTCAGTGTGAGAAGTGAGTGGGGCTGTACATCAGAACACTCACTCTTTTTATACAATTTTCTAACATGATGTCCAGCCCATCTACAGGTTAATCATTTCTCCAGCTAGGGGTTTGTGCCGCGTTCGCTTCTAATTTATTCACCTATATGCATATGGATTATTCCTAGTTTATACACAAATAAGTCACAATGGCAACAGCGTATCTTTGGATCCAACATTAAGCCTTCGTACATGTTTTATACAATGCAGTTCAACAAGTGTTCACATTCAGTATTTAAACAAAATTGTGCTTAATATATGCTCGCGGATCAGTTTCGTTGGCACAGGTAATCCTCAATCTACAGGTCAACGAAGGACAAGGTCTCATTACATGACCCTAACATTTGGCCTGCGGCCAGTTTAGACATTAACTTACATGTACAGGTTAGGACGGCCAAGTTACAAACAGAAGAACATGTCCACCATTTTAGAACACAGGGTGACTTTGGAGTGAGAATCAAAATGGCGAATGAACCTAAAATGGCAGCTAAATCGATCTGAGATCGGAACTTTGCAACGTGGATTTCTTCTCAGAGCGACTGGGCTTAGGCCAATATATACAATAAAGGAGGCGCGATATGATATCCCTTTTAACAAACCCTCCTTTTGGCCTAAGCCAAGCACTAAACCACTTCTTGTGACTTTACGAGTAACTCCACGTCTCAATGTCCATACATCCTGAATCACTATCGGAGATATCAATTGCCATAAGATCAGATACTAAGATTTCTTTCAGCACATATTCGTTGGAAATCTCCTCTGAGGCGTATACCTTATGCCCTAATGTACCCATCGCTTGTGCACAACATCCTCATAACATCGAAAACATACCAGGAAGACATTGTACACAACAACAAAGAAACAACAGAATACCTAAAATAATCAGCAAGACCGAAAGTAATTTCCATCCCCAAGATCGCAAGAAGTCCCAGAAACAAGCGCTAAGATCCCAGTTTCCCTCAGGACCATGCACTTCTGAACTCAGGACATGCAGATTCTGTATTGCCTTAAAGATAGTTGGGGAGGAATCTGGTGCGAAAACACAGCAAGCGGACCCCACCAATTTACATACCCCGCCAGGCTCTGTCAGAATGACATCTAATACCATCTGGTTCTGAAGAGCTACTAATCTTATCGCTTTCTGTTCTAACGTCATATTATAGAGTATGTCAGTGGTCCGGTTGATGGTCCTCTCCAGTACTCTCTCAAGTCTCCTGATATCCTCAGAGTTCATTATTTGCCCCCAAAATGGCACAAAGAATTTAGCTACATTACCCAGAACTTGTGCTGAAGTGTCACCATTCTCGTCTCAGCACGGACGGGCCTTTTGAAATCCCTAAAGTACTTGCAATGAATACCCCGGGTAACAGAATCACTAAATAACAAGTTCCCTGCCAATCCCTGGGTAACCATGGAAATGCTATATTACCGCAAACAAAGTAGACAGGTTCGCCTACATACAAAGGTCTGTCCTCGCCAGTCAAATTCGCAACGTTGGCACAACCTTTAAAATCACCCATTAACTGAGTACCATTCATTTGTGTGCAGAAAGAAACTGAATTGGGGCTATGGTTAACAGTATAAGAAGGTGGCGTGGCATCCCTATTGCCTATAGGAGCCATCTTGAAAGAGATCAAAGATTGAAAAGGACGGGACAGTCTATCAGAAGGCCTAATAGAATCAACATTAAGCTTACTCCTATTTGCGAAAAGCGAGCATCCCAGTGGCATCAGAACACGTTTTTCGAACTCGTTCAAGTTAGTCCCATCGAAGTTCTCTGAGATGCTATCGTTCCATCGGCTAAAGAATAGTGCTCTAAGATGTGAACAGACCCAACAATTAGATTTGTTAAAAATGCCATGTGTAGCATTCATGATGAGTAATAGTGTATTGTTGTGATAACTCTGTCTGTGCTGAGAGTCTCTAGGAGATAAGAGTATGCAGATGCACGAAAGGAGTGGGAACAATAGGTACATTTTCAGTAGGTAACAAATTCTCAAACGGATGTACTTCTTCTAGATACCAGAAACCTAAGACAATGATTATTGTGAAAACAATTAACATTATCAGCAATACGTTTTCGGGGCCCAAATATTGGATGGTCCATTTCTGCAGCTGGTCACACATTTTCTTACCTGTTCTGTGCGTGCGGGAGCAGTTGCAGGCATTGTATTCTTCAAATGAGAACACCAATGTTATTTGCTGGCGACCTCCAGGCAGAGCGTTTTCTTAGTCCCTCCAGAAACCCTAGCCAACAGAATCCCCTTATGTACAAATGATCGGGCCAAAAAGACAAGCCCTTCGATGATTTTCCTTGATGGCACAGCCGAACCGTGCAGTAAGTATATTTCCTTGGACGCAGATCGTACTTTGTGGTACCTGGTACTGAGTGATCTGTGAATAACGTGTCGTCACTTCCCACTGGAAGTGGCGAATGAACAGAAGCAAGATCAGAAACAAAATCCAGAACTACTTCCGGAAACAAAACTGTTGGAGAGTGTGGAGATGAAATTGTGGAATCAGAAAATACAATATTAAGGCTTTTACACCATGCAAAGAGAAATACACCAACACAGGCTTGTAAAGATTCCCAGAATCTTTATTGCAATACTGAACAGTTTACAAAACAAAGTACACAAATAGCTATTTGGCCGTCAGTACTTCACAGAGACCACCAGCAGGTTCAAAGAGAGCAGTGAACAGGAATTGCTAGCTGGACATCAGCATATTTATACAGTTTCTTCATAACGATGTCCAGCCTCCTACAAGTTAATCATGTACTGGGCTAGGGTTCGCGCCAGGTTTATTCCTAATTTACATATCTTGTGCATGCGGTTTACTTCTTTATACATTTACCAACAAGCACTATTATTCTCTGGGTTTAACTTTACACTCTTTACACATTTGCTTCAATGCAGGTCAAACAGATGTTTCGCATGTCATGTTTAAATAGCGTTATTGTTCTTGTATACTTGTAGGTTAACATCGCCGATTCAAGTAATCCCCTGATCCTGAGGTCAACAAAGGACAAGGTCTACATGACCCTAACATGTAGCCTGCAGGCAGGTTGGACATTAACTCGCCTACAGAGGTTGAAGAGGTTAAGTAAGAACAAGAGAACGCAGGTCAGCCATTTTAGGCCACAGGGTGACTTTGCACGACAAACTAAAATGGCGGCTTTAACCTAAAATGGAGGCTTGATTAACTTAAGGTCACACCTTGCGATGCGGATTTCCTCGCAAAGCGACTGGGTAAAGGCCAACATATACAATGAGGACGAAAAAATATTATATCAGTTTTAACAAACCCTCCTTTTGGCCTATGCCAAGCGCTAAACTACTTCCAATCACTTTACGACTAACTCCACATTTCAACGTCCATACACCCCAAAACATTATCAGACATATCTATTGCCATTATATCAGACACTAGAGTTTCTTTCAACACGTACTCCTTGGAAACCTTATATGGGGTGTATATTTTATGCCCTAATACACTTGTTGCTTGCGCGCAACACCCCCCTAATACCGAACATATACCAGGGAGACACTGTATACAACAACAAAGGAATAGAAAACTACCCAAGATAATCAGCAGGGCCGAAAACATCTTCCATCCCCACGACCGTAGGAGGTCCCAAAACCAGGCGCTAAGTTCCCAGTTTCCCTCAGGAACATCTACTTCCGAACTAAGAACATGTATATTTTGGATCGCCCTAAAGATCGTTGGAGAGGAGTCTGGCCATAAACGCAGCAAGCGGACCCCACTAATTTACATACTCCTCCACGCTCTGCCAGAATGACATCTAATGCCATCCGGTTCTGAAGAGCTACTAATCTTATCGCTTTCTGTTCTAACGTCATATTATAGAGTATGTCAGTGGACCGGTTGATGGTTCTCTCCAGTACTCTCGCTAGTCCCCTGATATCTTCTGAATTCATAATTTGCCCAAAAAATGGCACAAAGGATTTCATGATGTCTCCTAGAGTTTGTGCTGGAGTATCCCCCTTCACATCTCGTTGTGGACGAGTCTTTGAAATTTCTGCAGTACTGGCAATAAATACCCCAGGTAATAGAATCCCTAAATAGCAAGTTCCTTGCCAATCCCTAGGCAACTATGGAAATGCCACATTACCGCAAACGAAATAGACAGGTTCACCTACATACAGAGGTCTGTTCTCACTAGTCAAATTTGCAACATTGGCTCATCTTCTAAAATCACTGATAGACCGTGTTCCATTCCTCTGTATTCCGAAGGAAAGTGAATCAGGGCTATGGTTAACAGAATAAGATGGAGGCGTGGCATCCTTATTGCCTATAGGAGCCATTTTGAAAGAGATCAAAGACTGAAAAGGACGAGACAATCTATCAGAGGGTCTAACAGAAGCAACGTTTGGCTTACTCCTATTTGCAAAAAGCGAGCATCCCAGGGGCATCAAAACACTTTTTTCAAAACTATTCAAATTTGTACCATCTAAGTTCCCTGAGATGCTGTCATTCCAACAGCCAAAGAATAGTGCTCTAAGAGAAGCATAACAAGCAGTTGTCAAAGGTAAAGGATGAATGTACCAACCTAGCCCCTTATCCCCATGTTGCGGTAAATGCGAGCCGATCCAGCAGTTGGTCCTATTAAAAATTGCATGAGTGGCATTCATTATTAACAAAAGAGTATTATTCTGATAGTTCCATCTATGCGAAGAATCTCTAGGCGACAAGGTATGCAATTGCACGGAAGGAGTGGGTATAACAGATACATTTTCAACAGGTAAAAAGTCCTCTAGCGGATATGCTTCCTCCAGGTACCATAACCCAAAACCAATAGTTACTAAAAACCCAGTTATTATTACAAAAAGGCAACAATACATTTTCGGGGTCCCCTTACACGCTTGATCATTGTCTCTGCTAGTCACATATTTATCTAAAAGTTCGGTACGAGCGGTAGCGGGTGCAGGCATCGTAGTCTTCAATCGAAAAAACACCAATTGTTCGTTTGCTGGCGACTCCAGTCGCACGTCTTCTTAATGTCTTTCCCACAACCCTTAGCCAACAGAATCCTTTTGTACAGTCGGGCCGAAAAGGCAAGCCCTCAAATGATTTCCTCAATCGCACAGTCAGACCGTGCCATACGTCTATCTTATAGGACATAAATTATATTTCCCAATTTTCGGTGCTGAAGGATCAGAAAACAGTATGTCGTCACTTCCCACTGGAGGTGGCGAGTGAACGGAAATGTGATCAGAAAATGGATGATCCGGAAGTACCACTGTTGGAGAGTGCGGAGACAAGATGGCCGTTTTGTCTGGCCTTCAAACTCTGGAACGGTCTCCGATACTCTCTTGTCGGTTGTTGCTGTTTCGGGCACGTTGGTTACAGCATTGGAAAGGGATTCTGTGCCTTCTGTATCGTATGGCACAGGCTGCGGGATCCGTTTGGTGTGTGTTGCGTGTATCTGTTTCTTCCGCCCTGCTACCCACACCGCAGTCTGGGTGACTAGCAGGACCTGGTAGGGACCCCTAGACCGAGGTGCAAGGCAAGAAGACCTTTCAAAAAAACCTTCATGAGGATCCAGTCCCCCGGTCGTAGACT
Source organism: Ambystoma mexicanum (assembly GCF_040938575.1). Lineage (NCBI taxonomy): Eukaryota > Metazoa > Chordata > Amphibia > Caudata > Ambystomatidae > Ambystoma > Ambystoma mexicanum. The sequence goes on from NC_090924.1 coordinate 236,923,203, forward strand.
GTGACCGGGACCCTCGTACCGTACAGGTAATGCCTCTCGCACGTGGTGATAAATTGAAAATAGATTTTTAGTCAACTGGTTACAGTAATCTGAAAGAAGCACATTCTCTATATCCCGCAATGAGCGACTCTTTGGCATACCCCAAATATTAGCAGGCCTCCCCATTACCACCTCAAATGGAGAGAGCCCAGTCCTAGTTTGAGGGGTTGTTCTCATCGACAGCAACACGATCGGTAAGGCGTCCGGCCATTTTAGCTTGGTGCCAGCACACGTCTTAGCAAGCTTGTTCTTTATAATGCCGTTATGCCTTTCCACTATTCCGGCACTTTGGGCATGTCTGGCCGAATGGAACCGTTTATCAATCTGCAATCCTTCGCATATTTGTAGTATTACAGCAGCGATAAAGTGTGAGCCATTATCCGACCAGATGACTCTCGGCAGCCCGAACCTAGGAAAGAACTCTTTCAACAGAGTTTTTACCGTGGTTATGGCCGTTGCATCTCTAACAGGGAAGGACTCAACCCACTTGCCAAATGCACAAATGACAACCAACACGCATTTAAGATTGTTGCAACGTTCCATCTCAATAAAATCAAAGTGGATGACCTCAAACGGAACAGAAGGTGGAGCAAAACTTCCTCTAGGAGTCGAGGTACCTTTTCCTACATTGTGCTGCAAGCAGACCATGTACCCTTGGACAAAGCGCTCTGCAATTTTGAAAATGTTATCATTGGCCCATACTCTGTGTAACATTTTAGTCAATTTACGCGCACAGACATGGGTCGGCCCATGAGCCATAATGACCATCAGTGTAATATAGGCGTCAGGGAGTAACCATTTTCCTTCAACATTTTCCACCCAACACCCATCACCAGCCAATCTCCCTGCACCCTCGACCCATTTCTTGGTCTCCTCTACAGTAGCTTCTGCTTGAATGTCTTTTACAGAATCAATACTTTCACCAAAGGTGCAGTCATTTACAGTTTCCCTTACAGCATACATTTCTGAACTAAAACCAGTGGCAGTTTGTTTAGCTATCTGATCAGCGAAAGCATTCCCTTTTCCTATATCATCTGTAACCTTTTGATGTGCTGTACATTTTACAACGGCTAACTGAACAGGGAGTGCGAGCGCTGAAAGTAATCGCACTATTAAAGTGCCGTGCTTTATTTTTGTGCCATGTGAGGTCAAGAAACCTCATTCTTTCCAAAGTCTACCGAAGTTGTGAAGTACCCCAAAGACATACTGACTGTCGGTATATATATTTACTGTAAGCCCTTCAGAAAGTTCACAAGCTCGAGTTAATGCTATAATTTCTGCGGCCTGCGCGGAATTCTGCGTAATTCTTTTGGTTTCCACAATCGTGCTTAAGGTAGTGATGGCATAAGCAGCCGTGGATGTACCATTCAGAAGTTTGAAACAGGAGCCATCACAAAATAGCTCTCCTTGTGGGCTATTCAAAGGCGTGTCTTTCAAATCGATTCTACCTTTAGTCTCTTGTTCTGTAGTGTAAAGGCAATCGTGTGATCGTCACCATCAACAGTATCTTGCAGGACAGGTAAAAGTTCAGCCGGATTTAATATACAACACCTCTGAATTTGAATGTGGGGAGCAAATAAGATCAATTCGTATCTTGTCAATCATGCAGAAGTAAGGTGTTGCGTTTGAGTTCTATTTAATAGAACATCTACAGATTGAGGTACCATTAGGGTTAACGCATGACCCAGGACCATTCCCTTGCTCTGTTTTACAGACACAGCAGCAGCAGCGACAGCTCTCAAACATCTCGGCAAAGCGCATGCAACAGGATCAAGAACGATGAGAAATAGCCGCACGGCCTATTCTTCCCTCCATGTTCCTGCGTTAACACAGCCAAAGCACATCCATCATATTCATGCACATACAACACGAAGGCCTTTTCATAATTTGGAGTTCCTAAAACCGGTGCCGAACACAGCATGATTTTGAGTAAATCAAATGCTGTCTGGTGTTCCAAAGTCCATGGCAATGGCAAAGAAATGCCCTTTTTTGTCAAAGCCAGCATTGGTTTAATCGTTAACGAAAAGTTAGGGATCCACAATCTACAGTAAGAAGCCATACCTATCAGGGCTCTAACTTCCTTCTGCGTATTTGGGACAGACATGCCAGAAATAGTTTTTATTCGTTCAGGTGTCAACCTTCTTCCCTCCTTTGACAGGAGATAGCCTAAATAGGCGACCTCCTGACAACAATATTGGAATTTTTTGAGTGAAGCTTTGTGGCCATGTTTTACTAGATGACAAAGCAACAACATGGTCCCTTCTTTACAGGCATTCTCAGAATCAGCAGCCAAGAGGAGACATCTACATACTCTAGTAACGTGCAAGTAGTAGGCAACTCGAGAGTATCAAGTTGCTCTTTTAATGCTCTACTATAAATACTTGGACTCTCAGTGTACCCTTGTGGTGCACGAGTGAATGTGAACGAGCATCCACCTAGGGTGAACGCGAACAAATACCTACTATCCTTATGTATAGGAATACTGAAAAACGTGTTTTTGAGGTCAACAACGCTAAAGTGAGTGGCAGAAGCCGGAATCATAGTTAGTATTGTTGTAACATCAGGTACAATGGGAAATTGAAGAGCCACAATTTTGTTAATAGCACGCAAATCAATTATAAACCGAAAAGGAATTGCATTATCACCTTTTTTGTACACCAGCAAAATCGGGCTGTTACACAAACTACCTGTAATTTCCTCAATTACTCCACGATGTACAAAATCAGATACTATGCATATCAAAGCCTGTTCGCCTTCAACTGAGATTTTATATTGTGGAATGTGAGGCAGTTTTACTCCATGTTTCAGAATAATTGTAACAGGTTCAATTTGAAGAATGCCCACATCATTATCATCAATTGCCCATAAGCATTCCGGAATGTTACTGAATTCTGGCGGTAAAGGTCGAGTCAAAAACTGAGAGGCGAGTGATTGCTGAGGTGAAATTGTTAACCGAACTCCGTCCGAGGAGCAATGTATTACTGCATTCAATTCCTTCAACAAATTTAACCCCAGCAAATTCTCCCCACAGTTTGTAGTAAGTAGAAATGGACACTGCTCCGTGAAGGGACCCACTGTTATCGGTACCAGCAAAGAGACTGGACAAACTACAGCTGTGCCTGAAAACCCTACGGAAACGTTGGACTGCCCTGACAGGGGAATGTTTGGAACCCGTGAATGGTCAATGGAACACTTTTGTGCTCCCGTATCTACTAAAAATAGATGCTTCCTATTTCTCACCGCCATCTCAACGGTAAGGACCTTTCTGATGAACGGGAATAGGCGTTGGTTCCAAATCCTGCTTCGGGCAATCCTAACGAAACAGAATGTCGTCAAAAGGAAGTTCTTCAGAGAGGTACACGGCAGAAGGATGATCAAAAATGTTTCTATTATCCAAATTCGAAATTTGTTTATCCTGTGAAGAAGGTTGCTGTGATTCTGGTGCAAACTGACCTCTGCCAGGGCCCCCTACACCTGGGCGACCTCTGGATCATCTATCCATGTTCCCAAATGACCTTTGCTGCAAGGTTGGACATCGTGCGCACCAGTGACCTTCCTGTCGACAATAGGCACACTGGTTAATGGTTACCGGAGCCAGGGGCGTACTTCCCTGTGGAACGTATTGACCTCTAAATTGATTACCCCCTCTAGGGCTTCTAACGATCTGTTGTAATAGTAGTTTTGTTTTTAGGTCACCCTTTCTTTTCTCAAGTTTTTCCTTTTCATTATTCACACGATTTTCATAGTACTGAGCCATGTGCAGTACTTCTGATTGAGACTTCGCCTGCCAAGCGCTTTCGGAGGACATAATCTGTAACTGGATATCAGGCAGCAATCCACGTACAAATTTGTCGACAAACAGCCTTTTCCCTGACTCTGTGCCTAAGTCTTGTCCACTGAAATCTGAAAATACCTGTTCTAATCGATTGAAGAACTCGGTAGCACCCTCAGACTTTCCTCAGACACAGGCCGTAAGCTTGTCCCAAATAATTCTTTTTTCAGGAACTATGGTTTTTAATTTTACAATAATCCTATCAGGCAAAGTTAATATCACTTGAGGCGGTCGCTCGCCAGCTGATCTTTCTCTGTCGAGACTAACCATGTTATCCCATGTATCTCCTAACCCAGGTACATCATCTACAGTCCTAATCTGTTTCCACAAATCAACTGGCAGGAGTACAGGAAATAATAAATCAATATCACTTAAGGTGAATACCGATGATTGTAAGACCGACTCTATTTCTTTATAGAACCCCGTCGGATTCTTTCTTATATCAGGAATAGATTGCTTTATGGTGTTCACTTCCTGTCTCGAGAACGGGACGTGAACAAACTGCGATACATAATGTGCAGGAATGTCCACAGCGACTATACCTCGTGCAGCATCGGCCGCAATCTCAACTTTTGGGACAAATGTCGGAGGGACCTCTCTCATGGGCAACTGAGAAGTAGGTAGCTCCAAACGCTTACTAAGCAACAGAGCCAAATCAAGCGCTAAGGCAGTCGAAGAGGTATCAATCAAAAAGGCTCTCTTATAAACACCCAACAATTCTGCGGGACAACAAATCTTTCTTTTTACACACTCATTCTGCAGGTATTCTACCATAACCTGTATCACTTTCTTTTGCATTTCTAACGTATACTGACCATGCGTGTCATATACTTCATCTGGAGTTATCGACATATCCGAAATCCATCTTATCACATCCTTTGTACAAATTTGCGCTTCCTCACCTACCAATTCACAGCGAGGAGAAAACCGTTTCTGTAAAAATATAGTACTTAAACTATCACCATTAGTTTCTTCATTCTGTAATCTTCCAACGCCTTCCTATACACAAAAATCTTCTTGACATGCTCATGTACTTTCTCTGCAGGATCCCTAGACAATGCTAAGGTATTCAAATCCTGTAACCCTTGTGGAAGATCTACATTGTTTAATCTATTCCACATTATGCTCAAATGAATTCCTAACCCTTCAATAAAAACATTTTTCTCAGGAATACTTTTCAGATTTTCGAGTGTGGAAAAAACATCAGCTTGTTCACCCTTCTCCATACAATGTTTGACCCAAGCAATTAATTAATTCTTTTTATCTGGGGACACAGTATTACGAGTCACAACCCTTGATCCCGTTCCCTGGTCCACTACAAGCGATGCGGAATCACTTGGAAGAGGAAGAGTAGGCACATTCTGAATGTCAATAGGTGGAGGCAAGGGGGCAGGCAAAGGAGCGACCGGCAGGAGGAACAACAGGAAGAACAATAGGAAGGACCGGAGGAACTATAGGAGGAGGAATAACGACAGGAAGGGGCAAAGCACCAGGAGGAGGGACATACGGGGGTGGCACAGAGGCATCGGGCCTTCGCTCATGCAAAAGTGTGTTCATCAATTCATCGGACAAATGAAAATCTTTTGAAGGGTACATTTTCTGAATGCCTAATTGAAACGCTCTGTCCGTGTTTCTAACTGATTTCAATTATTTATTTTGATCATATAACAGTGCCTTTTTGGCATTCGTCATATGTCGACGCATATGTTTCTCTCTACTCTTTTGTTGATGCAAAGCTTCTGTTTTCCAACTGTGCAATCCGCCAAATGCTGCAGTTCTAGCCTTTTTCTTTACCAATACAGACTCTAGATATTCTATACGAGGGATTTCAAAGCTACCATTGGTTGGCCACTGAAGATTAGAGTTATGTCTGGTCTGTCTGTGCCAAATATCATTAAATGCTATACTACCAAAGCCTTTCTTACAGTACGTAGTACATGCCGGCGACCCCTCCTGTGGTGCGGGACAGCTATCTTCCAAAGATTGTCTGTCGCTGCGGAATAATGCTCTGAAGCAGGCAGACAATTTCCCAGGCATATCAGAATTCTGGTGTTACCTGGTCAAATAATTGTGCTCGCGAGTACAATGCGCCAAATTCAAATTGTCAGGGTTAAATTAAGAATGGGGTCACGATTCACCTGACCAAAGGACTGGGAGGCCCGATCGGGTTACTAAGAACAATTCTAAGGACCCACGTGTCTGGTGATTTCGGCAAATTTACCCACCTCGATATATGGACCCTCGTCAAGACGTCGTCTCGGGCTACAGCTCACCGTTCAGGGATCGGATTGTGCTGTTCTGTCGAGGAATTTGCTTCTCGTCCAGAGGGGCTGTTTTGTTGGCACCGTCCGATCCTGGTCTGATAGCCGAGCCAACCTTCAACGAGACAAAGTCAATCTTGAGGATCCCTATTCGGGCGCCATCTGTTGAATAAGAAAATACAATATTAAGGCTTTTACACCATGCAAAGAGACATACACCAACACGGGCTTGTAAAGATTCCCAGAATCTTTATTGCAATACTGAACAGTTTACAAAACAAAGTACACAAATAGCTATTTGGCCGTCAATACTTCACAGAGACCACCAGCAGGCTCAATGTGGGCAGTGAACAGGAATTGCTAGCTGGACATCAGCATATTTATACAGTTTCTTCATAACGTTGTCCAGCCTCCTACAAGTTAATCATATACTTGGCTAGGGTTCACGCCAGGTTCGTTCCTAATTTACATATCTTGTGCATGCGGTTTACTTCTTAATACATTTACTAACAAGCACTATTATTCTCTGGGTTTAACTTTACACTCTTTACACATTTGCTTCAATGCAGGTCAAACAGATGTTTTGCATGTCATGTTTAAATAGCGTTATTGTTCTTGTATACTTGTAGGTTAACATCGCTGATTCAAGTAATCCCCTGATCCCGAGGTCAACAAAGGACAAGGTCTACATGACCCTAACATGTAGCCTGCAGGCAGGTTGGACATTAACTCGCCTACAGAGGTTGAAGAGGTTAAGTAAGAACAAGAGAACACAGGTCGGCCATTTTTGGCCACAGGGTGACTTTGCACAACAAACTAAAATGGCGGCTTTAACCTAAAATGGAGGCTTGAATAACTTAAGGTCACGACCTTGCGATGTGGATTTCCTCGCAAAGCGACTGGGCATAGGCAAACATATACAATGAGGACAAAACAATATTATATCAGTTTTAACAAAATGGCTGTTTCCCCAGACCTCACGGGCTCAGGGAGAGTCTCTGATGCACTCTCGATGCTGGTTGCTGCTTCGTGCTCATTGGCTACAGCATTGGTGAGGGGTTCTGTGTCTTCTGTATCGTGTGGCACTGGGTGTGGAATTCTCTTGGTGTGCGACGCGTGTATCCAATGATTCCGGCCTGCTACCTGCACAGCAGTCTTTGTGACCAGCAAAACTTGGAAGAGGCCCCGCAAGCGAGATGCAAGGCAAGAAGATCGCTCAAACGATTTCGTGAGGATCCAGTCCCCTGGTCGTATGCTGTGACCGGGACCCTCATACCGTACAGGTAAAACCTCTCGCACCTGGTGTTAATTCAAATACAGATTTTTAGTTGACTGGCCACAATAGTCAGAGAGAAGTACATTTTTGTCCTCTCGTAAAGAACGAGACTTCGGAACATTCCAAATATTAGCTGGCCTACCCATAACCACCTCAAAGGGAGAGAGCCCAGTCTTAGTTTGAGGGGTCGTTCTCATTGATAACAACACGATCGGTAAGGCGTCCGGCCATTTTAGTTTGGTGCCGGCACACGTCTTAGCGAGCTTATTCTTAATGATGCCGTTGTGTCTTTCTACTAGTCCAGCACTCTGAGCGCATCTAACCGAATGGAACCGCTTATTGATCTGTAATCCCGCGCATATCTGCAGAATTACAGCAGCGATAAAGTGTGGACCATTGTCCGACCAGATGACTCTCGGCAGCCCAAATCTTGGAAAATATTCCTTTAACATAGTCTATGCTGTGGTCATAGCTGTGGCATCTTTGACAGTATAGGCTTCAACCCATTTGCTAAAAGCACAGATGATGAATAATACATACTTGAAATTATTGCAACGCTCCATGTCAATAAAATCAAAATGAATAACCTTGATGGGGACAGAAGGTGGAGCAAAACTACCCCTAGGAGTTGATGTGTCCTTTCCCACATTATGCTGCAAACAAATCATGCACCCCTGAATGAAGCGTTCAGCTACTTTAGGGATTTTGTCATTTACCCACACATTTTGCAAAATTTTAGTGATTTTGTGAGCACATATATGAGTGGGACCATGAGCCATAACAACCATCATCATAATATATGCGTCTGGCAGTAACCACTTCTTTTCAACTTTGTCCACCCAACACCCATCATCATCCAGTTTCCCCAAACTGTCAGCCCATTTTTTAGCTTCTTCTAATGTGGCATCGGCTTGGATATCCCTTACAGAATCAATACCCTCATCCAAAGTACAGGCATTTGTGGCTTCCCTTGAAGTATACATTTCTGAAGAGAGATCAGTGGCAGTCTGGCTATCTGGTCAGCAAAAGCGTTCCCATTTCCTCTATGATCTACAATCTTCTGATGCTGTGCGCATTTTATGATAGCTAGCTGAGTAGGGAGTGCAAGCGCTGAGAGCAACCGTACTATCAAGGAGCTGTGTTGAATTTTTGTACCATGTGAAGTCAGGAAACCTCTTTCTGCCCAAAGTCTACCGAAGTTGTGAACCACACCACAAAGGCGTACTGACTGTCAGTATATATGTTTACTGTAAGCCCTTCAGAAAGTTCACAAGCTCGGGTCAATGCTATAATCACTACAGCCTGCGCAGAGTTATGCGTGATTCTCTTGGTTTCCACGACCGTGCTCAATGTTGTGATTGCATAAGCAGCTGTGGATGTACCATCCGGAAGTTTGAAGCAGGAGCCATCGCAAAACAGCTCCCCTAGCAGTTTATTCAAAGGGGTGTCCTGTAGGTCAATTCTGCTTTTAGTCTCTTGTTTGGTAGTGTAAAGGCAGGCATGTGACTCTTCGTCACTACAAGCAGTACCTTGCGGGAAAGGTAAAAGTTTAGCCGGATTAAGAACACAACACCTCTTAATTTGTATGTGTGGTGAAAACAAAATCAATTCATATCTCGTTAATCATGCAGAGGTGAGGTGTTGCGTTTGTGTTCTATTCAGTAGAACATCTACATCTGAGGTACCATCAGGGTTAAAGCATGGCCTAGAACCATTCCCTCGCTCTGTTTTACGAATGCAGCAGCAGCAGCGACAGCTTGCAAACATCTTGGCAAAGCGCATGCTACAGGATTAAGGGCAGAAGAAAAGTAGCCGCACGGCCTATTCTTCCCTCCAAGTTCCTGCGTTAATACAGCCAAAGCACATCCATCACATTCACGCACATACAACACAAAGGCCTTTTCATAGTTTGGTGTGCCCAAAACTGGTCCGAGCACAATGCAGTCTTGAGCGGATCAAATGCTTGCTGGTGTTCCAAGTTCCACGGCAATGGCAAAGAAATGCCCTTCTTCGTCAAAGCCAACATTGTTTTAATCACTAGTGAGAAATTGGGGATCAACTGCCTACAGTAAGATGCCATACCTATCAAGGCTCTAACTTCCTTCTGCATATTTGGGAAGGACATGTTAGAAATTAGTTTTATCCGTTCAGACGTCAACCTTCTTCCCTCCTTTGACAGGAGATAGCCTAAATAGGAGACCTCCTGACAACAGTATTGATATTTTTTAAGCAAAGCTTTATGTCCATATTTAGCCAAATGAATAAGCAACAACACAGTGCCCTCCTTACAAGCACTCTCTGAGTCAGCAGCTAAAAGCAAGTAATCAACATATTGAAGCAGTGTACAAGTAGAGGGCAACTCAAGGGTATTGAGCTGCTCTTTCAAAGCCCTACTATATATACTAGGACTTTCCGTGTAACCTTGCGGTGCATGGGTAAAGTTAAACGAACGTCCCCCTAAGGTGAACGCAAACAAGTATCTACTGTCTTTGTGTATAGGAATACTAAAGAAAGCGTTCTTTAGATCCACGACACTAAAATGAGTAGCTGAAGCCGGGATCATAGTTAATATTGTCGTCACATCAGGTACAATTGGAAATTGTGGAGCAACGAGCTTATTGATGTCAAGTAGGTCAATTATGAAATGAAAAGGAATTGCATTATCGCCTTTCTTGTACACGGGTAAAATCGGACTATTGCACAAACTACCTGCAATTTCCTCAATCACCCCTCGGTGCACAAAATCAGAGACAATGCATTTCAAGGCTTGCTCGCCATCGACCGAGATCTTATACTGGGGAATATGTGGCAGCTTTACTCCATGTTTCAAGACCATCTTAACAGGTTCAATTTGCAAGACACCGACGTCATTATCATCAATAGCCCACAAACACTCCGGGACATCACTAAATTCCGGTGGCAAAGGTCTGGTCAAGAATTGAGAGACAGAAAGTTGCTGTGGTGAAATCGTCAAACGCACTCCATCAGAAGAACAATGAATTACCACATTTAATTCCTTCAACAGATTCAACCCCAACAAATTCCACAATTCGTAGTCAAAATGAATGGACAATGGTCTGAAAATGGACCCAGGGTAATCGGTACCGGCGAAGAAACCGGACAGACAACTGGTGTGCCAGAAAACCCTACAGAAAAATTGGTTTGCCCTGACAGTGGAATGTTTGGAACCCAAAATGGTCAATGGAACTCTTCTGTGCCCCTGTATCTATCAAAAATAGATGTTTCCTATTTCCCACTAACATCTCAACGTAGGGACCTTTCTAATTAACGGGAATAGGCGTTGGTTCCAAACCCTGTTTCGGGCAATCCTAGCGAAACAGAAAGTCGTCAAAAGGAAGTTCTTCAGAGAGGTAAGCAGCAGAAGGATGTTTCTATTATCCACACTCAATGCCTGATTGTCCTGTGAAAAGGGTTGCTGTGAATCCTGTGAAAACCGACTTCTACCAGGACCCCCTACACCTGGGCGACCTCTGGATTGTCTACCCATATTTCCAAATGTGTTATTTGACCCCTGCTTTGAGGTTCTGGCATTGTGCACGCCAATGACCCTCTTGTCTACAATAAGCACACTGGTTAATGTTTACAGGACCGTAGGGCGCATTTCCCTGCGGAACGTACTGACCTCTAAATTGAGAATTACCTCCTCGAGCGCCCTTAACAACTTGCTGCAATAGTACTTTCGTCTTTAAGTCTCCTTTTCTCTTTTCAACTCTTTCTTTTTCATTGTTGACACGATTCTCATAGTACTGAGCCATGTGCAATACTTCTGACTGAGACTTTGCTTGCCAAGCGCTCTCAGAGGGCATAATTTGCGACTGGATGTCAGGCAGGAATCCACACACAAATTTGTCCACAAATAATCTTTTCCCAGACTCTGTGCCTAAGTCTTGTAAACTGAAATCTGTATATACCTGTTTGAACCGATTAAAGAACTCGGTAGCACCCTCAACTTCCCTTGGACACAGGCAGTAAGCTTGCCCCAAATAATTTTCTTTTCAGGAATTATAGTTTTCAATTTCGTAACTATTCTGTCAGGCAAAGTTAGTATTACCTGACGCAGTCTTTCGCCAGCTGGCCTTTCTTCATCGAGTCTAACCATGTTAGTCCATGTATCTCCTAGCCCTGGTACATCATCTACAGTTCTAATCTGGTTCCACAAGTCGACAGGCAGGAGTACAGGAATTAACAAATCGATATCACTTAAGGTGAATACCGATGATTGCAAGACAGATTCTATTTCATTGTAGAACCGTGTCGGATTCTTCCTAATGTCGGGAATAGATTGTTTAATGGTGTTCACTTCCTGTCTTGAGAACGGGACGTGAGCGAACTGTAACACATAATGTGCAGGAATATCATAAGCCTGCGCACCCGTTCCGGCATCCGCTGGAACCTCGACTTTTGGGACAAATGTCAGAGGGACCTCTCTCATAGGCAACTGAGAAGTAGGCAACTCCGAACGCTTACTAAGCAACAGAGCCAAATCGAGCGCTAAAGCAGCTGAAGAAGTGTCAAATGAAAAAGCCCTCTTATAAATACTCAATAACTCTGCGGGACAACAAATCTTCTTCTTTACACACTCATCCTGTAGGTACTCTACCATTACCTGTATCACTTTCCTCTGCATTTCTGGCGTATACTGACTATAAGTGTCATATACTTCTATGGGAGTTATCGACATATCTGAGATCCATCTAATCGCATCTTTCGTACAAATTTGTGTTTCCTCAGTTATCGATTTCCGACAAGGAAGGAACTGTTTCTGTACGAACATAACGTCCAAGCTATCACCTTCTTCATCTTTATTCCGTAACCTTTCCAGCTCCCTTCTATACTCAAGAATCCTCTCAACATGCTCTAGCACCTTCTCCGCAGTATCTCTAGAGAATGCTAAAGTATTCAGATCCCTCAGTCCTTGTGGGAGGTCTATATCATTCCGCCTGTTTCACATTACACATTAATGAATTCCTAATCCTTCAATAAAAACGTTTCTCTCAGGAAGATTGTCTATATTAGAAAGTGTGGCAAAAACATCAGCTTGTTCACCCTTCTCCATGCAATGCTTAGCCCAGCAAGTTAACTCACGTTTTTTCTCTGAGGACACAGTATTACGAGTTACAACTCTCGATCCCGCAACCCGATCTACTACAAGGAGTGTAGAATCACTTGGAAGAGGGAGAGTAGGCAAGTTTTGAACATAAGGGAACAGATGTGCTATTACTGGTACAGCAGGCAAAGGTGGAGGAACAAGTGGAGGAGCAACGACAAGAGGAGGAACACCGACTGGAAGCAGAGGAACAGCAGGAGGAACGATAGGAGGAGCCGGAGGAACTATGGGAGGAGGAATAACAGCAGACAGAGGAACATACGGAGGTGGCACAGTGGTACCAGACCTTCGTTCGTTTAATAGTTTATCGATAAGTTCATCAGAAACATGAAAGTCTTTAGAAGAATAGATTTTCTGGATACCAAATGAGAAAGCCCTATCCATATTCCTAACTGACTGAGACTGTTTATTTTGGTCGTACAACAACCCTTTTTTGGTGTTCGTCTTATGACAGCGCGTATGCTTTTTTCTACTCTTAAGCTGCTGCAAAGCTTCTTTCTTCCAATTCTGTAATACATCAAATGCTGCAGGTCTAGCCTTTTTCTTCAATAAAATAGATTCTAAGTATTCAATACGAGGGATTTCACAACTACCATTGATTGGCCACTGAAGTTCGGAAGCATGTCTAGTTTGTCTGTGCCAAATATCATTAAATACTATACTACCAATGTGTGCTTACAGTACATAGTACATGCTGATGACCCCTCCATTGGTGCCAGTCGGCCAAATTCCAAAGATTGTCTGTCCTTGCGGAATAATGCCCTAAAGCAGGCAGACAATTTCCCAGGCATATCAGAATACTGGTGTTACCTGGTCAATAATTGAACTCGCGAGTGCAATGTGCCAAAATAAATTATCGGGATACTTAAGAATCGGGTCACGACTCACCTGATCAAATCCTAGGAGGTCCGAATGGATTACAAAGTTTTCTAACAAAGATTTCCTTGTGGCTGGTGATTTCGGCAAATCTGCCCACCTCGATATATATGGACCCTCGTCAAGATGCAGACTCGGACTGCATGCTCACCGCCCAGGGATCGGGTCGTGCAGCGCTGCTGAGGTGTCGCGTCTCATCCAAGGAAGGGGCCCCCTTTACACCGTCCGATCCCGTTCCAATAACCGTGTCAACCATCAACGAGCTGGCGTCAATCTTGAGGTCCCTATTCGGGCGCCATCTGTAAAAAGCAAAAAGAGAATATCGTGGCTGAGTACCCCAAAAGCAAATACACCAAACATGGGCTTACACAGATATACAGATCTTTATTCTACAACTGAACAGTTTTCAAAGGAACAAAGCATCAGGTAGCTATCTGGCCCTCAGTACATCACAGCGAAACCAGCCCTTTCGGTGTGAGAAGTGAGTGGGGCTGAACATCAGAACACTCACTCTTTTTATACAATTTTCTAAGATTATGTCCAGCCCATCTACAGGTTAATCATTCCTCGGGCTAGGGGTTTGCGCTGCGTTCGCTTCTAATTTATTCACCTATATGCATATGGATTATTCCTAGTTTATACACAAATAAGTCACAATGGCAACAGTGTATCTTTGGATCCAACATTAAGCCTTCATACATGTGTTATACAATGCAGTTAAACAAGTGTTCATATTCAGTATTTAAACAACATTGTGCTTAATATATGCTCGCGGATCAGTTTCGTTGGCACAGGTAATCCTCGATCTACAGGTCAACGAAGGACAAGGTCTCATTACATGACCCTAACATTTGGCCTGCGGGCAGTTTAGGCATTAACTTACATGTAGAGGTCAGGACGCCAAGTTACAAACAGAAGAACACTGTCCACCATTGTAGATCACAGGGTGACTTTGGAGTGAGAATCAAAATGGCGAATGAACCTAAAATGGTGGCTAAATCGATCTGAGATCGGAACTTTGCAACACAGATTTCTTCGTAGAGCAACTGGGCTTAGGCCAATATATACAATAAAGGAGGCGCGATATGATGTCCCGTTTAACATCACATGCTGGACCTGCCACTAGCAGCTTATTCACTTCTGCCTGTAAAGTGTAATAGTAATAGTTGTGTCTGTAATAGTGGGTGCACCATTCTTCTGGGAAAATGCTTGGGAAGGCACTAGGCATTTGATAAACAAATCATCACATTGGATCAACCCGTGGATTCAAGGTCACAACATCAACTCATCTACTTTGTTGATGGTCAGAAAAATTCCCTGGGTAGGTCATATTGTGAAGACTGTTATTGGTGATTTTATCATACTAACCTTTAAGAGCCTGGAGTGACATCTATTCTTTTGAGCTCCAACGACCCCACATTGAAAAGGATGTGAGCTGAAATATGGCTATGCCCCTCAAGCCGCTTTCATCCCAGGCACTTGAATGGCCAGCACCAACATCTTTCATTTTGAGTCACCCCCAGAATACACAAACCTAGGTTAACATACTCTTATGGGAAAATCAGAGGGATACAGTTAGTTGTTCAAATTGTGATGCAGTTTGGGGGTCAAAGGATCTATCTTCTTTGCCACTGAAAAATAGCCATGAGGTTTCCACCCCAGTGGAAGACAATAACAGAATTATGGCTCCACCTCGAAGAATGTAACCTTAAATGCCATCAGTCCAGCTAATATGCATTTTGATACGTCAATCACCAACCCAGTGAATCCTGTGCCAAAAATGCTTACAATCTATTCACAATAGTTTTGTTTTTCTTATCGTTTCATATTGAGCAGTAATTCCCTTGGACCCATTAAAAAGCAGTCAAAAGACCAGCAGTGCAAACATTCTATCTCAGAATCTGGCAGACCTTATATCCAACCGAGATGTGCCAACATAGATAGAGTTTGTTTCAAATGAGGCCATCATTGCCTTCCAAAAGACATGATGACAGGACCCTATCTTGATTAATTTATCCTCATAAGCAGTGCCAGTATTAGGGAAAATATGCAAGGCCATATTTCTGAAGGATTTTGCATCTTGGTGGCAAACCATCTGAACTACTAAATCGAATGGTTTGCACTTCCGCTGCTTATTAAGTTATCTTAAGACTGCCTACAGTAAGCGGTAAGCGGTTGTTCACAGTACATTTTATAATTCCATAAAATATACAGAGATTATTTCCCTCTTAGTATTATTACAGGGTGGACTCTTCAAAAGTCTTCTCCCCGAAGTCTTAGAAATGGTGGCAACTTTAACCTCAAGCTTATAATTGTCTAGTAGGTGGATCAGTGGATGTAAAGGAGGATAACCCCTGGGCGATTCCACATGCAGGTTTGAGAGAACCTCGAACAGAAACCAAAGGATAAGTATTACATTACTGCCTTTAAAAAATGTGTCTCTGCTTGTTTGATTGTCCTAGCAAGTCAAATTCCTGGACTATTTGTACATTTTTGGGCCCATGTGTTAATTACAATATTGACTATTTTATCCTTTCCTGCTCTTATTGGAATCTGCTCTTTGATAAGGGAGTAATCCTTAGAGCTGAGATGGCTCACATTCCTCTTGACCTCATTGCCCCACAAAGGTATAGATAAGATTGTGGTAACCACACTTACATATGAGAGTGAGATTTTCCAAGATGCATCATAGCGGAGAAACTTGATCACAGCTCTATAGAAAGTAACATCATTACTAGCTCCTTGGGAGAAATCTATGCATTCTTAGACTTTGATCTAATGCTTCATGAGATTTTAGTACCCTGGGTGGGTGTGGAAGCCAAACAAGCTACATTTAATGATGTAAGCCTGGCTTTGGATCAGGCTATGTGCTGCTGCCTGCCATCTTCCCCCCTTTCCCCAACGCTTCTCATCCCTTTTTCCCTAGCTAGCTGCCCCTTACCTATCAGTGTTGCAGCCCTACTGCACCACACCTCACTAACCCTCGGGCCACCATGATAATGGAAGAGGGGTTCGGCACAGGGTCTCATCTTCTATTTCCCAAGTAGCCATGATGGGTGAGCATGTGTATGGAACAACTGGTCGACGATCGAAATACGTTGCTGTGAACCACCCGGTCGGACACCCAGGTGCTAATAGCTAGAAAAAACCCTCACACGGGTTTCACCAGACCTTCATCTGAAGCCCGCTCAGGGGGTATTATTGCTTACATATCAGAATGTATGGCTTTGACCACAAGAATGTGTCACTTCTTGACTACTAAAGGTCGATATAAACAGAGACAGCAGACATATAGCCTCTTCAGAGAGAAATAGAAAAGCAAAAACAGTCTAATTGCTTCCCTCAAGTCACTTCCCCTTGACAATACTAACATTAGGATGGAAAAGGTAAAGTATAACCCTGCTTGCAAAATTCATAAGACCCAAATAGTAGTTGTAGTCATGTTTTGGGAAGAATTTGAACTGGTAGCGTTATCTCGTAAAGCCTGACAACTTAGACGTGTTGCTAAGTACTCAAATATAAAGACAAGCTCTTTATCAAATGAATCTAATGTACTGTCTGACTTAATGATGGAATACTTCTTGAAAATATAGATTCTTCATCCGATAGATAACTCAGCCCATGATGTGTACATTCATTTAACAAATTAACTGGCTAGTAGAAATAAATCACCAAAAATAATATTTGACTGTTATAAAATAAAAGTAACATTTAAAGCACATTCAGGTTTTAACAACAGACACAATTCCATATGATATTTACAAACAGAAGTCTTATCGTTGGATGATAGTTCTGTTACAAGTCTTAAAGGCAATTGCACCAGTTGGATCAATTTCCCTGGAGCAAAGCAGTAAGAGGTAATCCCAAATATAAAAAAGGATGAGAAATCCCCTTCCGGATCTTAAAGACCCATATAATTCCTTGATAGTTCTGCAAAAGTATATGGTAAACTGATCATTGACATACTTCAAGGCTGGAGGACGGCAGTATTCTGTCAGAAACATTTCTCAGCTTTAGATGTGATCGTGGCATGACCGAACGAGCACTACATTCTTATTTTTTCAACGCCAAATTGTCCATGGTTAGAAAGGCTGTCATGGACCTCTGCATGGCACCTAGCTGTGTGAATTGTGGTAAGCTCTACTGAGCCCGAGAACAGCTAGGGATCTGTCAGGGATAGCTGAAGCTCCTGATTCATTTTACAAAGCTGTTGAATGATTTGGTGAGATCTGAGGATAAAGGGGCATGTACAACACCCATTTCAATAGAGATATGCTGTGTTGTTTAAAAGGCTCTGTTATTCAACCGCTACAAATTCCTTTCATGCCTCTTCCCTAGTCTCCACAGGCAATGCTCCTACTACCCTGGGTGAAAAGAGTCTGGTATTTTCCGATGCAGACTATGGTGTTTTGTTCTCTAAGACCTCAACGATGCTACAATCACAGTTGGGTACACATTTGGGTCATATGAAATCGATGGATCAAAATATGAACTTGAAAGAATCAGCCATTTTAATGCCTAGCCCAACCTCAAGTAAGTTCACTACCTGCAAAGTTAAAGGTAATGTATTTCCGCAAGTTCAATAACTTGACTATCTCAGAATAAGGTCCATTGAGGCAATCAATGGGCGACATACTAAGAACATGTAAGATTTTGTAATCATAACTCTTTCAATTCACAGGGGGCCATTATGAGTTTGGTGGCATCCTGCAGTTAAATCTGGCGGGATACCACCAAATGGTAATACCTTTACTGCCACTTGGTCCCATACGACTCCATGGGAGGATTGCCGGTATTACCAGTACTGATGATACTGGTGCCAGTAATACCAGCTGGTTTCTGCTGGTGGGGTGCCTGACGTACCTCCAGCACTTGGCTGGATGTATATCAGGCCACCCCACCAGCAAAATTGTCATTTGCTGTTCCGGAAACAAGGCGGTAAACGTTATTACCGGCACGTTAATTCTGGACTGGCAAACTTGTAATGACCCCCATAGACTCAATTATTAATGCTAAGAGGCTATCTGCACTGCTGTCCACCTTTCATCTAGCTGTTATTACTTATAGACATTATGAATTGTTGAACTTTAACTATGTATCTTAATTCAGCTCTATGCTATAGGTGAAATGTATTAGCATGATTACAGGACAATTCTTATCTAGCACCTGTTAGTCATACTACCTTCATGATTTACTTCAGGTCATCTTTATTGTTTTATCTTGTTATGGTATGTGTGTCCATAGTAAGTGCCATGTCATTGCGATGGAGCCCTGTGAGGGTGGACACAAATATAACAGAATTCAAGACAAGTTGTGCTTACTCAACACTAACCTGGCTGCAATATTATTTGTCAAAAACTCAAAATTCCATCCAGTTTCATGCGTCAAGTTGATCACTTTAGAGAATTCCGCAGTTGTCTGAGTTGTAGGATAGGTTTTACAGTTGAGCAGGTCCTAGATCAGCAAAAGGGCTAGAAAGTCCACTTTGCCATGGACATGAGGACCAATGGGTAGAGCATTCTCTATCTGGTTGTAAAAACACACACTTCAATACCTTCCCTCCTTCTGCCAGCAAAGAGTGTCCGTATCCTAGAGGAGAGGAAGGATATGCAATTTGGTACCATGCTACTTTGTGCATGCTACGATTTCAAGACTGTGCCTTCAATGGAGGTTACATTTTGCATCCTCAGAGTCTTACAAAGTACAAAGACCACAGTTGTTCCTTCCTTTTCATGTGTTTTTCTTGATAACATATTTAATAATCAATTGTCAGCCTGTGACAGACATTAATGGTGTGGGCTAAAAGATCCATTCACACATTAGCTGGGCCATCACTGAAACAAATCTGCTGCACTAATCACCACAGTTCAACGGCCACCCACTAGAATTATACTTTTACATTTTGGACTGTCTAAGTGATCTTTGCAATTCCAACATGCATCCTCATTCTACTTCAAATATCACTGCCCTTTACACTGTACATAATTCCTGCCTACTCCTAACTCTTTCATTTGTTGGCTTCAAGGAAAACATTCCTGACTTGGAGGCCCCTTATCCATAGAATTTCTCTTGCTCCATCCCATGGAACTCAATCAGTCCTTGGACCATTGCTCTTCGCCCTCTTCACATTCCCCACTGTGAACTCATATCATCCACCTGCTTTCCCTACCACCTCTTTGCTGCAAATATCCAGATCTTTGGCTCCTTTCCATCCTCCACCTTTGCTATCCCAGAATGCACCAAAAATTGCCTCAACACTACCTATCCATGGAGGTCTCTGCACTGTCCGATATTAAACTCATCCAAGATGGAAGTCATCTTTCTGCCAGACTTCAAAGCTAACCCCATTCTCCCAGCTCCTTCATTACTGACCTCCTACTGCCATTACCCATGGCACACCACCTCAGGGTACTGTTTCATAGCAATATTAAACACCATCAATTAATCCCAGTCACTGCCAAAACAGTCAGGTGAAACCTTCTGAACATAGGAAAGATTTGCCTGCATCTCACTCAGCAATTGGCGATTTCTTTGATCTCCATTCAGGTGTCTGGAAAAAACAGTCTACTCATCAATCGTATTCCTTAGCCTGCCCAATATTCCTAAACATTGTTTTACACTTTGCTACATGCACCAACCACAATCTAGCTACATCCTCGGCCACCTTAACACAGTTTTGCCATGATGAGTGCTCTCCACCAAATCTATCTGATGCCTAGCCCTCCCTTATGTTGCTCATTGCATGTCTCCATATTCTTCCTCTCGGGCTGTGCGATGCTCATCCCTCCCTCCACCTGTACTTCCTCCCACTCCCCCTTAAGTGCCTTCTCGCTATTTTCCAACCCTTCATTGGAATGCTGTACCATGGCCATCAATGCCATTATTTTATTGGAATGGTTCAAGAGCAGTCTCAAGGTCCACCAAGTGGTGATTGCACCTCATCTGTCCACCCAAAATGCCCTTCTTTTAAATTCCACATATGAATGTATAGTTGTAAATTGTATTTTTTTAAATACTGACCCAAGGCGCCATTTGTCCATCCAATATATATTTTGTAACCCCTCACAACCACTCACCCAACGCCAAACCCCCAACACCCCTATATATATATTACCAAACCGATATATATATATATATTCGGTCAATTGTGAAAAGGTCAATTGTGACCCTTTAAATTCGGTCAATTGTTTATTCGAACAATTGTAAACAAACAATTTGGGTAATACCTCAGGGACTGCTTCTGCACCATGCAAAGCATCCTCTGTACATCATAACATCTCTGAGAATGCAAATAAAATTATGATTAGTGCAACCGTCAAAGTCAAGCTTTCAATAGGACAAGATAGTGGTATCTGCAGTGGGGTGCCTGTTGTATGCTGCAGATTTTGAGTGGGACACCAAGCGTTTTTTTCCAGCACAGTAAGGTAATGCCAGTGGTACACCTGCTAGAAGTCAACTTTTCCAATATGAAATGGGCCGATGAGGTCGATATAGCATGGGAGGTGAGGGATGTACTCCCAACATTGCAAACTCTGAGAACTCGGCTGATATATAAAGATATCAGCCCAATCTCCATCACTCCTTTCCTGGGCAAACTCTTGGAAAAGATGGCCATCTACCAGTTAATCTACATACTGAATCTGTTGGTTGCCTCCATGGCCACCAGTCTGGCTTCAGCGCTGCCAGAAGCACGGAAACTACTCTCCTGAACACTCATGAAGACTTGCTCTCCAATTTTGACTCGAATTGCCCTTCTGTCCTCATTCTCCTCGGTCTCTCCTCTGCTTTTGACATGGTCAACCATGCCATCTTGCTCAATCACCTCCGCGACAACCTTGGTATTACTGATCGGGCTCAGTCCTGGTTGACCTCCTTTCTCACCGACTGACCCTCTCAGGTCCAACTAGGGTCTGTGCTCTCTTCTATCTCACTCTCTACTTGTGGTGTTCTCCAAGAGTATAACATCTCTCCTTGGCTCTTCAACCACTACCTGGCACCTCTTGCCCACAGCATTGCTACTTTATGCTCCAATTTTCAATGTTATGCAGATGACTCTCGTGTCTCTTTCAGGCTTTCCGCAGCCACCTCTTATTCTTCTCTCATACCAGACTGTCTGGCCACAATTCAGGAATGGTGTTCTGCCAATGATCTCTGCCTTAATGCCGGTAAGACTGAGATCCTCCACATTGGGACACCCACTCCCTCCTTTCCTCACTCTCTCTGGCTGCCCACTCTGGACCCTCTTCCTGCTCCTTCCTGTGAGACTAATAACTTTGGTGCCATCTTCAACCTCACCATCTCCTTCTCTCGTCGAATCTCTGATATCTCTAAGAAGTCAAACTATCAGCTGCACCTCCTCAGAGGTATTCTTCCCTTTCTCACTTTCCCCAGAAGCTCACTGTCTCCAGGGCTCTGGTCCTGTCTAGGCTGGACTATTGCAACAACCTCTTTCAAAATCTTCCTGCCTCTACTCTTTGACCTTAACAACTTATCCAGAACAGGATTGCTAGACTTGCCCTTGGCCTCAAGCCCAGGGATCATATCTCTACAGCTCTGAAATTGCTTCACTGGCTCCCTGTGGCTGTAAGGATCAACTTCAAGAATCTCTGCATCTTCCACAAGGTTTTCTGGGGCCTGGGACTGCTCGACCTCCAACATTCTCTTCCAAAACATCTTCCTTCTCAAGCTCTCTGCTCATCCACCTCCATCTCTCTGAGGGTCAAATGCTTCTCCAAGCAGAGAGTTGGGGGAAGATCTCAACCCTCAAGATTAGGTATGATAATCCACTGCAGAAGTGGTTCAGTAAACATTCAATCTGGGCAGCACCACTTGTGAGAGTTTCCATACAATCCATAAGCATCCTCAATGCCAGTGTACAATCTGATTTGGTCTTAAGTGCTGCCAAGGCTATTGCATATGACTACAGGAAAAGACTCAGAGTGTATCATTAAAATGAACTAGCACCTGTGTTGTTTAGTGGGCCTGTGCTTGTGACATGAATATTTCTAGTGATTGACTGCTGATGTGACTGTCATATCATGATGGTATTCACCTAAGATTACAAAAACTAAATGCTGAATGCACAAAAATGTGTGGGTCTCTGGTCTCCATTGTCACTACCTGCACCCAGGCCTTCTCTGAGGCCTGCTAATTAACATTCCTCAGTATTTGCCACCGCCAGCAAGGTGTAACAATGGCGATGCAAATCCATGGGTCATTGAAATGCTAATCAGGATGGTCACGGCCAGAGGCTTTTGATGTACCCACATCTGTCAGGTGTCAGCTACACATGACAGGGAAGGGCAGGGCTGTAAGCTGTGTCCTCCAAAAGTACACAACTATTTTTCTGCTGTGCGGTGAGCATGGAAATTATGTGCAGGAATGGCCCCACATATTTTCCGGGGGTTGATCTCCCATCATTCATTCTTTTAAATAAACAAAAATCAAAAAGCCCAGGTGAGCACACTCTCCCTGTGCGGATGATCGAATTCCTTACACCTCCACATCCATTACATGGTAACCGGGTGACAATTGACATTTGAATGCATTCAAGTTTTTTGTAGTACAAGGCTTCGAGCGTTGGCATACACTTCTGCGTTATTGTCTGTGGTGAGGTTTCAACCTAGAACCATCATGACGTGTGTATCCACCCGGAACACTACCCAGGGGATACATAATTTACGACTATCATAAAATGACTTAACATGTATTTGTTCAAAATAATTTTCAACTTTAGCTCATATGGATACCTAGAATATATTTGACTAGTTATGGTGGCAATTACATTTTTTTCAAAGGGTTTACTTCAAATGCAAAGTCACAAAAGTCTACATCT
Organism: Ambystoma mexicanum; assembly: GCF_040938575.1. NCBI lineage: Eukaryota > Metazoa > Chordata > Amphibia > Caudata > Ambystomatidae > Ambystoma > Ambystoma mexicanum. The sequence goes on from NC_090924.1 coordinate 236,946,450, forward strand.
AATTTTCATTGGCATCCTGAAGAAGGCTTGCCTTGAATTTAATTGCCTCCAAGCCGAAACTTAAGTGTGCTTAGGTAAATGCAATGCATTTTTTCGTACTGGATCAGAATACATTTAATTGTTCGCTCCCCTCATTCACCTAAACCTGTGATGGTTCACAAATATAGTCAACCTGGATATTTTACAATGACAGCATTTGTGTAAGGATTTGTTTATTGAACAATTTTAGAAACAGTTTGTTACCATATTGTGGCTTCTTTCATGTACTCTTGGTTTATGCATATGAGGTGTTGTATTACCATCTCACATGTTGGGTTTTTGTTTTGCAATTATTCCTAACACTGTTCTAAGAAATTTGCGGTACCGTAATTACTGCCTTCCCCATTCCCATTGAGCCCTATGGGGGCAAAAATGCTAATGGGGAAGGGCCAATGGTGAATGGGGAATTACCGCCCCGCCAACCTTGGAATGGGGCGGTAATTCCACCATTCACCATGGCGGACTTGGTAAAATACTGGGATCAAACATGGCGCTAATAGCGCCATAGTTAACGCCAGGGTCGTAATGAGGCCCTATATCCTGGTGGGGATTGACTTGGCTGGTGAACTGACCTGGTGAATGGCCTAAGGCTATGAAATACAAGTTCATGTCACCACAATATGTGTTTATGCACTGTATTTGCGTCCAGCACATAATGATGTGTCTTCTGGACCCAGACCTCTTTGGGGAGTTTGGACAAAACTGCATAACCCTCTGTATGAACCTTCTCCTCAGGCAGTGGGAAGACCGTTGACACTAAGGAGGGCCTGGCCTTGAAAGCGTTGAGGCAGTACACTATCATTTTTCTCATCTTAAGGCTGCCTCGATTCTTCCAAAGGGTTGGAGCCGTCAGCATCAGCTCAGCCAGAGCTTGGTATTGAACAAACATTTTTCATCTAGCGAACCGCATGTGAGAAAATGCCAAATGTGGCAGTGTAAAACCGCAAACCCAAAATGTGGAAGAAGCGTAGCTGGGGTTTCGAGGGTGTGTCCCCCGTTCCCATTCTTTGACATTAAGGGAATTCAGGGGTGGGGGTGTCCCCTGCTTCCATAAAAAAGAAAAACAGGGGGATGAACAGGATTATTCAGAAAAAAGGGACCCTGCAGTGGAAGATCCGCCCCTCAAAGGGGAGGAGGAACTCGCGTTGCAGGGACGGAGCCGTGGACGTGCAGATGGAAAGTGAGGAGCAGGAGGTACCTTTTTAAGGTTAGGGGGTTGTGGTATAGTGGGCAGGGGCCATGTATGAGATTATTTTGCTACGGCATCGAATTCGTGATTTACGAATTCAACATTTTCATATATGAAATAATCACGTACATCCAGAATCCTCCTCCCTGTCTTCTAGTTGATCCTCCTCTTCTTCCTCCTGCCCATCTACCTCCTGACCTATATCTGCCTACTTTTCTTCTGCTTCATCTATCTCGAGTTCCACCACCTGCTGCCCCGCCTCCACCTACCCCTCATCTGCCTCTTCCTGCCCCGAATCCATCTCCTTTTGTTCCATCACTTCCTGAGGTACCACCTGCTGCCCCTCATTTCCCTTCTTGTGTGGATCCTCTTGAACTTCATCCAGCCCTTCATATTCGCCATTCCTCTGCCTCTCGGTTTCCACCTCCTCATGTTACACCTCCTGCTCACCTTCCTCCTCACCTCAACCTGACATGCTACCAAGAGACCCACTTGTTGCATGGCAGTTTTGGGAGGATCAAGTGAAAGGTTTTCACCAAAGGGTTTCTAGAGATGTAAGGAAAACAGATGAAAATCAAATGACAATCACAGAGAGATTGCAAAAAGGGATCAAAACAAATAATGACAATTGGGTTCACAGGAATTTCTCTAAGGAGGAGCCAGACTTCAAGGAACTAAATCATATCAGGTCTTGTTAAATCGAGATATCATAACGGACCAACAGTAGAGGTGCTCCTGCCCATCCCTCCATCAGTTTAAAGCACTCCATGGTCTATTGCCACATCAGCGAAGATCTATCATAAGAAAGCCTCACTTTTTTCCATTTGAAGTGCTGCCATATTAATGCCATATTAATGCGGAGGCTCACCCTAAGGGGGCCGACGCACTTTCAGAGTTATTGTGGAGCAGATCGAAACTTGGGGCCCAGTTGTTATGTTGTGGCGCCAAGTACAGAGGGCTCCATGGGCCCCAAACTGTAGCCTTTAGCCTTCGACACTTGGTCAGATGTGAATATAATGATAATGATGTGTTATTTATATAGCGCTTTAATCCAAAGTGCTTTACAGAGCATATATTTGCATACAATATCACCCAACCGAAATTGGTACTCATTTGTCAACCTTGGAAGGATGAAAGGCTGAGTTGGCCTTGCCGGGATTCGGACCTGCGACTCTGATCGCAAAAGCGAGCGCTCAACCCGCTGGGCTATCTTACCGAATATGTGGGAAGGGGAGGCAAGAGAGGAGAAGGCACCTTCAGCAAGCAGCGCTTTTGGGAATCGGGTTGGGGGTGTTCATCGTGAAGTGGAGGAAGCAAGCTCAGGATGTGTGTGTTGTGCGCTATACGTCCAAAACAAGAGAGACTTGTGCATGTGAACATACAGCAAAATCAGTTTATTCAAAATTCACCATAATCATATTATAATGTTAGGTAAGCACAGGTTTTCAAACGTATTAATGACAATCACATAATAAAATACAACTCCTAGTCAGTTCCCTCCATCGCACACATTCACTCAATCATTCATCCTCAATTCATACTTCTCCAGATTAGCAATAGGTTTCAACATATTTGCAGCCTAATTACAGATATTATTTACAAAATGTTTATACACCCCTGTCTTGAAATGGTGTGTCTATCTGTAGACCACAGACGATATTTGGTGCGCTGTAGGTACATACCGATAGGCCCCAGGGATTCGGGGACATGCATTCCGCCAATAGAAAAAAAAGGCAACTACAAAAGCCCATGAAAACAAGAAACAATTGACCCGCTCCAGCAATCTGTTCAGCTGAGAAAGGCAAGACATAAGAATATATATATATATCGGTTTGGTAATATATATATATATATATATATATATATATATATATATATATATATATATATATATATATATATATATATATATATATGGGTTTTGGGGGGTTTGGCGTTGGGTGGGGGGTTGTGGGGGGTTTCCCCCCACATATATGGTACAATTGACCTTCACAATTCGGTCAATTGTGAAAAGGTCAATTGTCATTCGAGCAGTTGTAAAACAATCAATTCGTATACAATCCATGTGTGGTACTCCCTACTGCCCCCTTTTAACGCAAGGGGGAAACTACATCTTAGGAGGGACATTTTATGAAAAGGAGCCTCGCGCTAAAAGGACCCCACCTTTAGAGAACCACTAGATCCCCATACACATAGATGTAATGTTCGCAAGACCAGCATGCAAACAGGTCATCTCTGAGCTGGGAACTTTGAAACATTATCCCACCCTGACTTAAGTGTCCCTTGGCATTCCATCCATACAACATGGCCTTTCTGGGCATCCAGAGATCCAGAGTCTTACAGTAATTCCATGAATACTGCCTTTCCTCATACCATTGCAGCATGCGACTTTGTCTGAGAGTGATCAAAAGCCTCCCACAAGAAGATTAAAGATCCACAGTGAAATACTCCCGTTTTAATTGGTTATGCATGGGGGTATGAACCCCTAGACGTTGTGCAGTGCTGCGGCTTGAAGCAAAGCAATGGGAACCTTTAGGTAACATGTTAAGGAAGTGAAATGCACGTGTTTTTATTAGTTTAATGCCATGTCTCAAGAAGAACTGCACACTCATACACAAAATAAAAAAATTAGGAACATCATCAGGCTTTAAGTGAACAACACAGGGTTGGAAGTGAAAAGGGGTATACCATAAACAAAACCAGCCCATGCGAGTGTGTATTTATACTAACAAACAATGTCTACCTTAACACCAAGTTGGTCTAACCTATAGGAATCTATAGCTAAGAATGCATTTACATAATCCCCAGTTTCAGTGAGGTAGTTTTCCACCTTATATAATCCTTTCCTTGAGTAGTCCAGTATACCGGGATAGGTTTTATCTCTGGGCAAGCACACATCACCCATCATTGGCGTACATCACAAGGCAAGAGTGGAGCAGGTACAGTCCACAAAAAGTAGGAGGAGGCGTGAGCGAAGCAATGCTGGGCTAGCAGCATCAAGCAGGGGATTTACACATGCTGTGTCGGCTGTTGGTTTCCTGCAGCGTGGCATGCATCTAGACCTGGTGCGGTGCATGGAGGCCACCAACAGGGTGCAGGAACGTCTCACCACTGTGCTTGACAGACAGGACCAATCACGCCAACAGACCCTTTTACAGCTGCAGCAGGCACAGTCATCCATGCGACATGTGTCCAGCATGACATCCCATGAAGCTAGCCCACCTCACACGTGCACACGCTCCACTCCCACATCACTTTCTCCCTGTCTACACCCGCTGGCAATGACACACCCCTCTACATTGCAAGATGCAGCATACCAGGATGATCCTGCTCACGTTTCCAGGGGCATACATGAGCGTGCCACCAGGACCTTGCATGCAGTGCTATCAGTTCTTTATCATTGCAAATTCACGTTTTATAACATTGCATGTCCTTGTGTGTGCTTGATTATAGCATAGGTCTGCAGCACGTTGTTGTTCATGCATATGTATCAGTCACCATGGTCTGCACGGATAGGCAACATCACCTGTGGGTTAATTGGAGACACATTTGCATGGTTATGTTGGATTTTTGGCATGCTCATTGACAGTAGAGTACAATTATGCCCTGCTTGTGTTTCAATAATTACCTATCAGCCTTGTCCTCATGTTGGTCATACTGCACCCCATTCGTGGCACACTACTGTTCTGCATTGCCATGGCATCATGTGTGGATCCAGGGAATTTTGCACATATAAGAGTGAATATCATGTTTGCATCACACACAGCCTGGACGTTGATGCTATGGAAATCCTTTCGATTACGATTCATGCATTCATGTGCCCTGCGGAATATGAAGGCAACATGTGTCCCATCTATTACACCTATCACGTGCTGTAGTCCAGCAAGACTGAAAAATTCTGTCTTTGTGTTGTTGATGGTGCGGGCATCTGTTAGGAATTTGATGTGCTCCCCACCATGTGCAGTGATACTGCGCAGCACCTGGTTGAGGATGCCACTGAATGCTGGTTGTGGGATGCCAGAAACATGCCCCACAGAGGTCTGGAAAGATCCACTGGCACAGGAATGCAATACACTCATCACCTTCAGAATAGGAGGAACGGATGTGATAATGTTGATCTGAGCCTCTAGGTCAGCAGCTATAGTATCTATCAGGTCCATGATGGTCCTTTGGTTGAGCCTGTATATGGTGAGTGTATGCGCTATTAATAATTTAGCATTTATATAGCACTACAAACCCTCAGGCATCTGAGCGCTGCTTATTACCCACGTTGTGTGGTGCTCATTTATTGACCTCAGAAGGATGAAAGGCTGAGTTTGGCCCTGCCGGGATTCGAACCTGTATCAGCGGGCTCTGCACAGATGTCAAAGCGAGCACTCTACTCACTGTGCTATCAGACCAGCTTCACCTGGGGACATGCCCTTGGAAGATGAATATGTCGTCTTGGACAACCTGTAGGGTGCACAATGTTGAGTGTCAATTTCAATTCACCAGTGTGCATGTTACTGTGCATCACATGGTTTTCATGCACACCCCATTTCTGCCATTTCCCCAGGTGGTTTGCAATGCTGGCACTGAAGCTATTGGGGCTGCACAGAGATGGGTGTACTGTTCTTTGCATGTTCAACCTGCCCTTCTATTGTTGTATGCAGTATGCCTGTCTATGGCCTTCCTAGCACTTTCTCCCCTAAATATGTATGCATTTCCCACTCTGCACTCACCGCCCATGTTGTGCTGCATTGTCACCTGGCTCTGCTCCATCTTCAGATGTTTCCTCTCCATTCTGTGCTAGTCTTCCCACTCTTGCTTACTGTCGCCTGCATGTCTGCAGGTGGGTGGCTGCTAAAGCTAGGTGCGCCACTGCAATTGCCATTGTGTGCTCTGGGAGGGCAGGATGTCCTCCCTTGCTTTTATGTCATTTCCACCATATACATTGTGGTGCACATACCTGGCGTAATCTACGACCATTTAGTGGTGTAATTACCGCTCCTTATTGGCAGATGCATGTACGCCAGAGAAGTGACTTTCCGACGTCAGACCGCCATAGTTTTATTGGTATTGTGGCAGTGCAAACGGCGGTTTGGCGTTAGTTATGTTGGAGTATGTTTCACTGTATTCGTGCTTGGCGGAAATATATGGAGATGCGATACCGCTGCTCTTCCGATGGGTTTTGGGCAGATGTGTGGCCACACTCTAAATGAGCTCCATTTCGTCCTCAGTCCACTGTCCAGTTGCCAGACTATGTCACAGGCTCCTCGGTTGTCTGCATCCAGTAAAGGGTCCTTCAAATCACAGTGTCAGAGATGTTGTAAGTGCTCCAGAACACTGCCTGGCGTAGCCTTTCCAGATGATTAGACCTTTGCAGCCTTAATGAACTCCAACGAAGGCAAACAATCTGTTCCATTACTCCTCTTGCCCTTAAAGGTCTCTGGATACTTTCCAGAGGTAAGACAGGTAGCTTCCCTAATCCGATAGGGGTCCTTGATGCATTACAGAGGCAATAGCTGCAGCCTTCTCCCTTTCACTCAGAGTACTTCTTGGTGGGGTATACCCCCCACACACCTTTTGCTATATGTCAGGCAGTAGTCATTATGGACCTCAGCCAAGGGTTTATAAAGTGTGCAACCTTCTTCAGTTGGAGCCACAACCTGTATCTGAGCTCGAGCCCACAACAGGCTACTCTTAAGCGTCTCCATCGCAAGCCATGACTCCTAAATGATCACACTATGCTCTATAATTTAATTTGAACTCTCAACCTGTGAAAACCATTGTTTACATTACACAGAATGGAATGGAGTTTTCTTCTTGTTAAAATGGACAAGGAAAGGTGGTTGGGTTCTCTCCTTCAGTCCCAAGATAAAAATGCCAGTTTAAGGGCCAATGTCAGTTTTTTCAAAATTCCATTATACACACATACAAGGTCATTACGACCCAGGCGCTAAGGATTAACGCCGTCGTTAACCCTTAACGCCTGATTCCAATTTTAACGGCTGCTTTTAGCAGGCGTTAAAATCCATGGCGCTAAACCGCCTTGGTGCTAATTACGGCACCGTAATTTACGGTGCCGTAATTAGCGCCTTCCCCACTCCCATTATGCCCTATGGGGCAAAAATTGGAATGGGGAAGGGTAAATGGGAAATGGGGATTTACCGCCCCACTCACCTTGGAATGGGGCGGTAAATCGGCCATCCACCCTGGTGTAAACGTAATTTACACCATGGTGGTAAAGTTGGTGTACTTACCGCCTGGGTCGTAATGACCTCCATAGAAACATGTTCCATTAAGTGGACTCCTAATGCCAATTAAAATTAATTTGTTGATTGCTCTTCCATTTCAATGTTATAATTTCACCTCTGTGGGAAACGACGAATCAAGGCGTTTTTGCTCGTTGCTCTCCAAAATAAAGGCATATAACCTGGTAGTGATTTCCAGAAATTTCAACAGGAAAACCTGAGTCATCACCAAAGGCCTTCTCAAGGGTACGGGTGTCAAAACTGCACAGCTCCCCGTAAACTGGCAATACAACTTGTCATTTCTAATGAAAACCATTTAGAAATTAATGTTTGAATTATCAGGAACGTATCTGCTTCTAATGAGGTACCGTATTACATTGCTGGTACACATTGATAAGCGAACAATAGAATTATTTCCCTCCTATTATTGAACTGTTTCTTCTGAGTGATGTATTATCTAAACAGAGAACACTATTTAGTTTTCAGTATCGACAGGTATTAGAGAACCCCATTTTTATGTGTAATTGGGATGCATAACTGATTATAAAGATCTGCATAGTTATTGATGTGATTGTGCAAAATGAGTTCAATATTGTAGTGTAAATGCCAGTACAAATGAGATATCAGCAGGCAGGTTGCATTTTCCTTTGTGTAAACTAGATGTCAGTCTCTAATGTTTTTGTTTCTTATTTAAAATGAAACAGTATATTCAGATGACAAACAGCCTGTATCTTGTTCCAGATTTCGGGGTGAAATTGTCATGATGTGGGGCATTGATCAAGGGTATTTCTCTGTAAACAAATCAAATGCTAGAAATGTAAACGCATTCCACAGACAGAAGTCATTACAGGCCCCAATATCTGCCCTTGCCCTGCCATCACCACTGATCCCTCCAATTTGACTCTGGCAGGGTAAGAAAAAGAGAAAAAATAGGCACGTTTAGGTGTCTGCGAAGGAGAGAGGGGTAGGGGAAGTGAGAAAGAGAAAGAAAGATAGCATGATAGACAGAGAGAAAGAACGATAAAGACATAGGGCACCCTTATAAGTTTGGCAGTGCAGTAAAAAAAGTGGCAGTATTTCTGTTACCTCCACTTTTTTGAAGTAACGAAATTACAACTGCGTTAACCTCGCCGCCAAACTATGAGTTTGTCTCCAAAGTGGAGGATTCATCTCCAGCAAGATGCTGGAGGTAAATACTTGGCTTTGTGTTTATGTTTATCTTTATTGAGTTTAAATAGCGCTTTAAGCCAAAGTGCTTTACAGTATAACAACGGGTACAATAGTGAGAGAAGCATATTTACAACCTGAAACAAGTCATTAGAACAATCTGTAGAACAATTTACTAAAAGGAGGGGGAGAGTGGGGAAAGGGGAGGGGAGAGGGGGTAGATAATGTGGGTAGCCAAGTCTGTATTGAGTTCAGGGGAGTGGGAGGAAGCGGGAAGGGGGAGGGAAGGGGGCAGGGTTAGAGGGGAGAGGGGAAGGGAAAGGGAGTCGGGGGGTCAAGAAAAAGAGCTTTCAGGGCGGAGCGGAATGATGAGTAGGTGGGGGTGGAGTGGATGGAGAGCGGTAGGGAGTTCCAGTGTAGGGGGACCAAGAGTTGGAAGGAGTGGAAGCGTGAGGAGGCACATGGGGCTGGGGGTACAGTTAGAAGGTAGAGGTCTGCAGAGCGGAGAGAGCATGAGGGAGAGTAAAATGAGAGGAGTGGGGGAAGGTCATGGAGAAATTTGTAGACGAGACAGAGGAATTGAAATTTCAGTTGTGAGAGGAAGGGAAGCCAGCCAAGTTGAGAGAGAGAGGAAGAGATAGAGTCTCGAGGGCCGAGAAGACATAAGCTATCTGTGGATTTACTGCAGACAAATTACCGCTCGCTGTAAATCTTCCAAAATCTGCATGGAGTCATGCATACTTCAGAAATGGGATCTAACACTGCCAAACCACCACTGAGAATCCCGTGGTAAATCCATCAGATTAAGTGGTGAGAAGGGTAACTGATTTTGGGGGTAATTTGGTGGATGTATCGCTGAATTACTGTAAACTCAGGATGAGGAGCAGAGATCCTTATCTTTTCTGGGTGTGTTTGTCTGCTTTCTTCAGTGTTCTTCTTCTGGCGTGGTCCCAACACCACCCCTTGCCCCAACTTTACCACCTATCCGCCTAGTCAACTCTTTCTGAGAAAGAAAAAAATAAAATGTTTGACAGTTTAGATGTGTGAGAGGGAGAGAGTAAAAGAAAGGAGAAAAAACATTCTTCTGTGACGATGAGCTCGGTCTTCTACACTGGTCATCCTGCTACTACTGGCCTTCTCCTCTACTGCTGCCACTACAGGTGCCCCCCTTGTCGGTTGCCAGTCAAAGGATCGACAGTGAAAGGGTGGACAGGTCAAAGGATCGACACCAACAAAAATTTGATCCTTTGTCCTGTCAACCCTTTTTTTTTTATCCTTTGACTAGACACCCCCCTTGTCCTCTTGGCCCTCTGCCTGATATCTAACTCCTATCGTCCGGCAGCCCAGTACTCTTCAGTGTAGTAATTCCTGGTCTGCTCCCAGAAAACAGCCAATACACTCCTAAGAACCATGTTGCAGCACCCCAGCAGCAACCTACAGAACCAGCATGTTGTCCCCAGATAGCCAAGGAGTGGCTTGCAGCCCCAGAGTTAGTGCTCACACCCTAGCAGAGTAGGGACTTGAGCGACCTGACAGAGGTAGCCTCAGAAGTGGTGATGGTCGTTGCTGTGTAAGTGTCATCCGCCTCAGCCTCTTCTTCCTTCTGCTAACTGTTGGTAATGCAGACCCTCTTCCCCTCCCTCGTCTTCACTATTAAAAGAAGTTCAATTTCAACAAAGGATGAATTGGAAGGCGTGGCACTCCGGTATATCTCCTCTGGCTTCCTCTGAGTCTGATTCAGTGGTGAGCGGCAGGATGCAGGCACTGCTGGTCTGGTGAGCGTGCTCCTACTACATCCGGCCTGCAATGATCTGAGCCCCAGGCTTTCATCTGCTGCTGCTGTTCTCAGGTTGCGGTGCACTGCTCCCACTGCTAGCTGCGAATGGGGAATCTGCTCAGGCCACCAGCATCCTACCCAGCATAATGAAAAAAGGAGGAATATGTTTGAAACTTGAAAGCCGAGGAGGGCAAAGGCAGCAGGAAATGGAAAGAGGAAAGAGAGGGGGAAGAGGGAGAAGCGGGGAAAGAGAGGGAGAAGAGAAGGAAAGGGAAAGGAAATGGGAGGGAGAAGCATGGACGTGACTGAATGATGTGGTGGTGGTGGTGGTGGTGCAGGTGGTGGCGATGATCAAGCTCCGGTCCGGGCTCCCAGCCTCAGTTGGAACGCCTGTGGTGGTGGCTGGAATGTAAAGTTCACTTATATAGGGAGGGCCGCACAGGCCAGCCAATCACTTCACTTCACCCAAAGCTGTTGTCTTTAGGGAAACATGGTGCTGGGCGAATGCATAGGCAAGAGAAATGCAAGCTTCTCTTTGTTTGATACAAACTTCAGCGGGAGTAGGAGGAACATGTACTTCGCCTTTCCTGAACCCAAGCACTAGATAAGTGCACAAGTGATCATAAGAAATTCGTGCTCCGCATCGACTGAAGCAAAGCCTGACGCAAAGCACATGCAGAAGGAGGAATGCGTGCTCCACATTTCATGAAGCGCATGCACAAGGAAAAAGAGGCCTGAACAAGAAAGCCAGCCACTCCAGAAGCAAAGAGCCACATGGCACTGGCCACAGCCCAGGACCTTGCATTAAAAATAAAACATAAAATACTTTTTTTTCTTAGGGGTAGCAACGGAGACCACAGGGGTAGCAAGGGAGACATCATGGGTCTCAGTTTCGACCCTTGGAAACCACTAAATGAGATCCCTGTTCTTGTTGCCCATCACTAGCAATAATTAGGGAGGCGGTGGGGCATACCAGTTGGTAACACTGTGTCTGCCCTTAGTAATGGCCTGTCCTTGGGCTAATGGACATTATTAGCAGGTACAGGCCATCACCACAGGAACGATTGCCTAAAAAGTATAATGCTACACAACTGCATATTCACTGTACGTAAAGAGGCACCAGGGGATGCCATACTGGGCCCAAAAACACCACATATGTTTTTTGTGTGAGAGGGTGATGGGTTGCCAAAATCTCTACAGAGGTTCGGATGATTGAGCAGTTATCAGAGAGGAATGTTTGGTTTTTGTTTGAAAAAGGTCAAAAAGAAGAAGTGGGCCAGAGAGGGTTTTTTTCTCGAGAATACGCAGAAAGACGTGCTCTTTACTCAAGCAGTGTTGCATTTCTGGTTTAATTGGGGACTAAGAATACAGATCAAATTCTGAAGTAAATACCCCCGACAGAGATTTCAAGACAGATGTCTTTTATCAAATGTGTGTTAACAGCATTAGACGGCAATGTCTACAGAGTGTTTACCCTTGTGATATCATAAAACACATTCATCTAGCATAAGGCTCGTTAGGATGACTTTTTAGAGGCCCCTTTTGCTCTGTCTTTTCTTCGCCCCCTCCACTCTGAGCAACCCAGGTACCTTCTATGTCTCAGGGGTTGCTCCAGTAAGGTGGCGCCTGCTCAGTAGCAGTGGTGTCCACCATGGCTTTCTGGTCTTCCAGACGGTACATGTGCACGTTATGTGTTCCGTTCATTTCATAATATTTTATTCCCTGGGCTCTTGCGTTGCAAACAGAGGACTGTCCTGGTTTCAGTTGTGGTTATCGGGCACCAGGCCCACCATAGCCGCTGCATGGTCCAACCACCAGGTAAGGTCTGTGTTACTTTCTCTTGTCCTTGCCCGGCTCTCTGCTGGATCGGTGGCATCTCTCTTTTTCTTCAGCTTCTTTCCACACCACTGCCGGCACTGATGTGCTCGCGGCTTCACCACTCAATGACATACCCACGTTGGAGGCTCACCTCTATGTAATGTTCCTTCTCCTCCATTCGAGGGTGATTACACCTTTATTATCACTCTATGACAAAAAAGGTGCGTGTTGTTTATGTTCAGCTGTCAAACCCATGAAGAGAACAATATTGCATTGAGCCAAATATCCAAAGGCACTTTCAATATTATTTTGAGCCCACAGCTGAATGTAACACCAGCTTCTATGATCCCCATGTATGCAGATAATGTCTTAGGTATAAGAAGTTTCCCATAGGAATGGGAGTCCTCGTCCGATTCAGGGAAGTCACTCCCAGTGAGGTCCCTCTTTCCCAAACCTCTAGGGAGAGTGTTGCTGAGATGGCTCACCTCCCTAGCCTCAATGGGGGTGGCTCCCACTTGGGAAGAAGTAATGAAACCTCCAGATTTGTAACATAACAGGAAATATAACAACTAGTGGCATACACAATGCTGTTTTTTAAATACAAGGGTATAAGAAAGTAAACATATTGATTTAAATTCTTTGCTAAGAGATTTCCTGTGGAGAGAAACTTTAGAAATATAACTCTATGACAGATGTGCAAGTACGGAAAATGTTTACGTTGTATGGCAATTAATAGGCTGGCCAACAGATTTTTAAAAATGAGGATATGTAGAACAATATGTAACCTAAAACTATTTGCAGGGTAATTCATAGAATTTCGCACAAAAGTGGCGCACGCGGCTGGCGCACAGTGTGCGCGTGCGAATGTCTGCGCCAGCCGCTTGCGTTCAAATCGATATCCGCGCACAACGTATTCATGGATTTTAGCCTCCAAAACCAGCCGTGGCGCAGAGTGGCGCAGCGACCCTGCAGCAGCGCCAGTTACGCCCCCAAGAACGCCCTCGCTCAAGGAAAAGCCATCAAAATTCCCAATTCAGCGCAAAGGGCTGCGCTAACCCTGGACCAGTATACAGGGTTGGCAAACAGCAAATGCCGAGCGGAGAACGTGTATTACTGGGGTGCGCGGGAAGTTCCACACGCGATTCCAGCAGGGTACGTATATTTCTGAGGTGCGGGAAGTTTAACATGCGATTTCAGCAGGGTACGTGTATTACAGGGGAGCGTGGGAAGTTCCACACGCAATTTCATCAGGGTATGTGTATTTCTGGGGTGCGGGGAAGTTTACCACGCGATTCCAGCAGGGTACGTGTATTACAGGGGTGCGCGGGAAGTCCCACACGCGATTTCATCACGGTACGTGTATTTCTGGGGTGCGGGGAAGTTTTACACGCGATTCCAGCAGGGTACGTGTATTACAGGGGTGCGCGGGAAGTTCCACACGCGATTTCATCAGGGTACGTGTATTTCTGGGGTGTGGGGAAGTTTAACACGCAATTCCAGCAGGGTATGTGTATTACAGGGGTGCGCGGGAAGTTCCACACCCGATTTCATCAGGGTACGTGTATTACTGGGGTGCGGGCAAGTTTCACACACGATAGGCCCTGTGCGAGTGGGGTAGGTGTATTTCGGGGTGCAGGGGAGTCCTACATGTGAATTGTCAATGTGGGTCCTCCCAGGTGTTCCCTCTACACTCTCCACGGCCCCTGCAGGCAGACCACACCACAGGGGACTACCCTGCACCCCTGGTCATGTCCCGCAGGCAGCCCATCCACCATGGGCATGCCCCCCCAGCCAAGCCACATGTCACCTTGCTCTAGTGATCACCAACGCATTACCCCCTTGCATCCCCACCCCACAGCAGTGCAGGGCACCTGCCAGCAGGCCCACACTCATGTCCCCTTGCACCCCCACCCCCCAGCAGTACAGGGCACCTGCCAGCAGGCCCCCACTCATGTCCCCTTGCACCCCCACCCCCAGCACTGAGGGGCACCTGCCAGCAGGCCCCCACTCATGTCCCACTCATGTCCCCTTGCACCCCCACCCCCCAGCACTGAGGGGCACCTGCCAGCAGACCCCCACTCATGTCCCCTTAGACCTCCACCCCCCAGCAGTGCGGGGCACCTGCCAGCAGGCCCCCACTCATGTCCCCTTGCACCCTCACCCCGCAGCAGTGCAGGGAACCTGCCAGCAGGCCCCCATTCATGTCCCACTCATGTCCCCTTGCACCCCCACCCCCCAGCACTGAGGGGCACCTGCCAGCAGGCCCCCACTCATGTCCCCTTACACCCCCACCCCCCAGAAGTGCAGGGCACCTGCCAGCAGGCCCCCACTCATGTCCCACTCATGTCCACTTGCACACCCACCCCCCAGCACTGAGGGGCACCTGCCAGCAGGCCCCCACTCTTGTCCCACTCATGTCCCCTTGCACCCCCACCCCCCAGCACTGAGGGGCACCTGCCAGCAGGCCCCTACTCATGTCCCCTTGCACCCCCACCCCCCAGCAGTGCGGGGCACCTGCCAGCAGGCCCCCACTCATGTCCCCTTGCTTCCCCAGCCCCCAGCAGTGCGGGCCACCTGCCAGCAGGCCCCGACACATGTCCCCCAGCCAACACGTCATCACAATCTAGATCCCTGGCCCTTATGGCCAGCCTCCACATGCCAAAGACCCACCCAAGTATTGCATCCACCCACATAGAAATGCAAATTACATGATACAACCCCAATGGCAAGTATGTAAATGAACACATGTCCGTCACACACACACAATGGGTGCAAGTGAATGTCAAAACACATATCATGACATGCATGAAACCAATGAGATGATACCACAAATGGAAGTATACAAAAATATATATTAAAGATAACATGAACGTAAATCAAAATAAACACACAACAATGGGAATAACAAAAGAAATGGTCCATATCCGATAAATTATGAAAATCAAGAAAACATAAGCAAAAGAAATCCAAAAAGAAATGTTGTCCAAAGTCACAGTTCAAAAAATCCATGCTCCATGGAAAAGTCAAAAAAGAAAAAGCCGACAAATGCACACTCCAACTATTTACAAGGATGAAATCCTGGGTCCATGAGCCCAACCGTCCAAAGGGAACCTACAAAAAAGCCTACAGAAGAAACAACTATGTACAAAAATGTGGGGCATAGTCCATACGCCCCAAAGGAAAGAAAAATAGAACGGAAACTTAACACTAATGAACTATATACAATGGCGGCGGGCAAGTCCAACGGCTCACTGGTTGATGTCATGGGCCAGGGCATCATCGAACTCCTGATCAATGGCTTGGAGGCGGGCATGTTCACTAGCCCGAGGTCTCGCAGGGATAATGCGGTGTCCAGCTCCAACTCCCTGCGAATACCCTCGAGGCACTCAGCCCGCCTCAGTGCCCTGGGCATGGAGTTATCCGCCCTGACCATTGTGAGCCGTTCCTCCTCCGCCCGCCGCCGCTCCGCACCTATCTGCTGGCCCAACCGCTGCCACATGGAAGACACTCCCCATTCCCGGGTTCTCCTGCCCTCCGGCCGATGCCTGCCCCTCTGATGTAGATGGCCCCGAGCCATGATGCCTCCCACGTCGAGCCTGCCGCTGCCTCCGACGCAACTGCCTCTGCCAGCACGACGGCATCCAAGCTGATGGAATCCACCAATGCCGTTGTGCACATGCCCTGCCCGATGATGCCGGCACATCCTCCATCTGCTGGGGTCCAGTTGCTGGTGTGTCCACCCCTGCTGGACCTCCGACTCCTGACTGTGGCAGGGATGGGAGCCCCACCGAGCTGGCTGCATTGGTCGGGGCAGGTCCACAGGGGGCCCTGTTGGCATCTGGGCCGGAATACGGCATGGAGAACGACTGGCGCATAGCCTCCACAGAGGAGGAGATGGTCGCCAGAGTGGCCGACAGATGTACGAAACCCCGACCATGGTCGCTCCCAACTGGGCCACGTTGGCACGCTGCTCTTCGTGATGACGTGCGTGCTCCCCCCGGAAAGCATGCACGTCATCACGAATGACACCTGTGCGCAACGCAACACCAATCAGGACCTTCTCCATGCGGCCAGGGGTCCCCTTGTCCGCAGGTAGAGGAGTGTCAGATGACATGGACATCCCCCTACCTGCGGACGGGCCTGGGATGGGGCATCCCTGCTGGTGCATGGTGGTGCAGTCACAGTGTCAGGGACAGTGACATGCACAGGCCCCTCCACGGCTACCTGTGCTGCCTCCTGCCCCTGCCCCTGGACTGCACCACTTGCACTAGTGGTACCACCCCCACCAGGCCCCATGTGCAGCTCAGTAGCAGCCTCCTCCTCCTCTGTGGAAACCACCAACCTGGATGGCTCCACAACGTCTCCTGCCATTGCAAGCCCCTGTGGGGGCTCACCCACCCCTTCTGCTGCAGCCGTGGGGGCATCCCGCCGCTTTGCTCCACAGCGCCGTCTCCGCCCTCTTCTTCACTTGCCGCTGTGTAGAGGGAGACATAGAACACAAGCATCAGGGTACTGTACAATGGTCCCCTAGACAGGAAGCAATAGCAGATGAGTGGCACTGTCAAACATCACTTCCATCATGTCCCTCCACAACACATGGGTCAGTGCAGGCAAAACACATGCAGTAACAGGCATGGCACATGCTATGGACATTAGCATACATGTCCAAGGGACTCTTGAAACATACAATGTTGGTTTGAGACTCACATGCATCATGGGTCATGCCTATCACATGCACACACTTCACCGTAGTTTCATCCATCTGGCCTCGTACACCCCAGACACAGTGGATACAAGGAAGACTAGGCTGCATCAGTGAATCTGAACATTGTCACAGACATGTGTCATGCATCCATGGCATTCACAAGTCACAGACACGCAGGTCAGACACACAGACATGGACACCATACATGTACATGGCATCAGCACCCATCCCTCACCCCCACCCATGTCCAGGAACAGAGACTGGCATCCTCTCATGTGTCCATTCTGCATAGAGCTCCCCATGTTGCATTTAAACACATGCACCAAGCATGTGGTTCACACATTACTGGTCTCACATGCATGACCATGATGTCCCTGCACACACACATACGTACATGGCCTATGTCACACATACAGGCAAGTATCAGACAACCAGCACACTGCAAGATGCCCTGTCTCACACAGCAATGCCTGGCCATTTACCACTCAACTCCAGACGGGTCTGCCTCTCAAGGATCTGGGCGTGGAGCGCTGGGCGTATGCGTTCCAGGACCCTCAGCTGGATGGTACTCATGTGGCCCCGGCGACCCTCCAAGAGGCGCCGGGCCTTTAAGAGGGTCCTGGACCTCAAGTCCTCCCAGCGCTTCTTGACTTGCTTGATGTTGCAGGTTGCCGCCCCCTCCGCGTTGATGGCAACCACAAAGTTGTCCCAGATCCTGTCCCGTCCTTCCTTGTTCGCGCGTGATGATCCGAAGAGGGCATCATAATGCCCCAGGACAAGCTCCACCAGGACACCAACTTCCTTCTGACTGAAGATGGTGGCCCTCTGCCTCTCTGGCTGGGGGTCGCCAGTGGTCTGAGATGGTATTTGCCCCGCAATGGCGACCCCCGAGGCAGGCGTGGATGGGCAACTGGGTCCTGGGGCTGGGCTGTGGAGCGATGGTATACCAGTCGGGAGTCTTCTGTTCCAGCAGGGGTGGACACAACAACTGGACCCCTGTAGATGGCAGATGTGCAGGCACAAAATGGCAGGGCACGATGGCAGCAGGCAGGCAGGCAGCAGCAGATGGCTCGTGGGAGGCTGCTCGGGGCTCTAGGGGGCAGTAATTCAGCCTTTTGGGCAGGAGCGTGGTCTTCCGTGTGTTTTCGCGTGGCCATCTTGATACGGAGTGATTTGGCACGTGAAATTCTTGCACATCAGTGTGTAATTCGAGGAAAGGCCCTTAGCGCGTAAGCGCACCAGCACGCATACGCGATTTCATTGGACCAAAGGCCCTCAGCGCGTAAGCGTGTCTGTGACGTATCGCGCACGGGCTTGTACGTGGTTTTTGTGGGGTGCGGTGCATGTGTTTTCAAGGCATTGGGGTTCACACGCTATTACTTCACAGCGGGTGGGTGTTGGCTACGCGTTCTTCTACACGCAAGGCAGACGGTGAGTCGTACCCCGCTCGCCCAGGCCCAATCGCGTGTGAAACTTCACGCGCACCCCTGAAATACACGTACCCAGGCCAATCGTGTGTGAAACTTCCAGCGAACCCCAGATTTACATGTACCCCACTCGACCAAGGCCTATCGCGTGTGAAACTTCACGCGCACCCCTGAGATACACGTACCCAGTCCAATTGCATTTGAGACTTCACGCACACTCCTGAAATACACATACCCAGGCCAATCGTGTGTGAGACTTCACGTGCACCCCTGAAATACACGTACCCAGGCCAATCGCGTGTGAAACTTCCCGCGAACACCAGATTTACATGTACCCCGCTCGACCAAGGCCTATCGGGTGTGAAACTTCACGCGCACCCCTGAAATACACGTACCCAGGCCAATCGTGTGTGAAACTTCATGCGCACCCCTGAAATACACGTACTCAGGCCAATCGCGTGTGGAACTTCACGCGCACCCCTGAAATACACATACCCAGGCCAATCGCGTGTGGTACTTCACGCGCACCCCTGAAATACACGTACCCAGTCCAATCGCGTGTGAGACTTCACGTGCACCCCTGAAATACACATACCCAGGCCAATCGCGTGAGACTTCACACGCACCCCTAAAATACACGTACCCAGGCCAATCGCGTGTGAAACTTCCCGCGAACCCCAGATTTACACATACCCCGCTCGACCAAATCCTATCGCGTGTGAAACTTCACGTGCACCCCTGAAATACACGTACCCAGGCCAATCGCGTGTGAGACTTCACGCGCACCCCTGAAATACACGTACCCAGTCCAATCGCGTGTGAAACTTCACGCGCACCCCTGAAAAACACGTACCCAGGCCAATCGCGTGTGAGACTTCACACGCACCCCTGAAATACACGTACCCAGGCCAATCGCGTGTGAAACTTCCCGCGAACCCCAGATTTACACGTACCCTGCTCGACCAAGTCCTATCGCGTGTGAAACTTCACGTGCACCCCTGAAATACACGTACCCAGGCCAATCGCGTGTGAGACTTCACGCGCACCCCTGAAATACACGTACCCAGGCCAATCGCGTGTGAAACTTCCCGCGAACCCCAGATTTACACGTACCTCACTCGACCAAGGCCTATCGCGTGTGAAACTTCACACGCACCCCTGAAATACACGTACCCAGGCCAATCGCGTGTGAGACTTCACGCGCACCCCTGAAATACACGTACCCAGGCCAATTGCGTGTGAGACTTCACGCGCACCCCTGAAATACACGTACCCAGGCCAATTACGTGTGAAACATCCAGCGAACCCCAGATTTACACGTACCCCACTCGACAAAGGCCTATCACGTGTGAAACTTCATGCGCACCCCTGAAATACACGTACCCAAGCCAATCGCGTGTGGAACTTCACGCGCACCCCTGAAATACACGTACCCAGGCCAATCGCATGTGAAACTTCCCACAAACCCCAGATTTACACGTACCCCGCTCGACCAAGGCCTATCGCGTGTGAAACTTCACGCGAACCCCGAAATACACGCAAACGCTATTTTTCACACAGCGGGTGTCCGAATTTGTTGCGTACCCCTTTGCACGTCATTTGTCCTAGAGGCCCACAGTATGGGACATTCTACATAGCTGTATATACCTGCTTTTTGTGGGCACACATTTTGGCGCACATTTTTTTCATGCGCAGGGATGCGACCGCCTGCCTTCGTGTGGCGGACGTGTTTAGGCCTGTGCGCGTCTTTGCAAGTGCGCTGTTTTGCCCTATTCGATTCCATGAATACGTGTTGTAGGTGAGCATGTGGGCGTTCCGCGCACTTGCCTCCTGTACTTCCCTGTGATGCCCACATTTTCACGAGTTGTTCCCAGTCCCGCTTGTCACTCCCCGTGTTCCGCCTACTTTTGTTATGTGCGCCGCGCTATGTGCGCTTTCGCTGTGGCCTTAGCGCACGCCGTTATATGACCTGTGCGCAGGCGTGCGCCGCGCACTTTTTCAGCGCACATCCCTGATTTTACTCGCGCACGGACTTCCATGAATAGATGTGCGCTGGTTTCCCTGCGATATTTGCACTTGCACTGCGATTTTCGCACTTTCACTGCGATTCGCACGTTTTCGCACGCTTGCGCCGATATTTTCAGCGCACATTAATTCCATGAATCGGCCTGTTGATATTCACGGCATGGTTAGCAACCAAGTAGCCCTTTCAAATGTGTGACACCTCGTGCCAGTCCTGGTCTTTCATATTTCAAACTGGGACTTGTAGTTTAATTTCTTACATTTTAAGTATTGGTGTTTAATTCCCAGCATGCAGTGGAAAAACCAGGACTATCTCAAGGTTGACACAGGATTACTTACACAGTTAGTAAATAGCGATAAGGATCATGTCTGATTTGAAGTGGAGTGAGAGGAAGTTACTTGGGCTGAATGCCTTTATCTTATTGTTTACCGATGCTGTCAGCAGACTTGCGTGTGTCATAGTCTTACACTGCCACCTGATGTTTGTTCAGGAACTATTGGGTGACACTTTCATAATGCCCAAATGTGTTACTCATTATAACCCGGGAATGCCTGTTGCCCCCACGTAGGTACGACTATTCACAGTGACACAATACTGCATCTGCTGTGACACACATATAGAGAATTTGCTATCTCAAGAAGATACACATTGGAAAGCATATCACACCCTGCCATCAGAGTTAGTGTGCTAAAGCATGAAAACATTTTCTCATCATTCGGTCTTGAGGATAATAGAATTTTGAATTTGCTTCAAAATGCGACGAAGCATACCACTGTGACTAACATGTGGAATATTGAAGAATTTTAACAGATTCAGAAACATTGCCACAAACACACCAACTATTTTCAATTTGACTTCGCTTTTCACAGCAGCGTGGTTGCAGAATGGAAAGGATGATCTACAAATGCTTTCATTCTTTTATTGCGCAAAATGATCATTGTCCGGATGGGTTTTTAATAACTGTTGAGTATTTCTTCAATTACATGTTTACATAAATCTTTACAATACATTACTGTGTCAAGTGCATTAATTACTTTACTAACCATATCATTGAAAACAATATTCAGAGATGAATGGAGAAAGGCAATGCTGATATGCATTACTAGGTAGAGTGCCTTTCCCATTTGTGTGGTGATGTTTGGTTGCCTAAATACAGTTAGAGTATGATTTGCTCCTGGGGCCAGAGAAGTCACCAGCAGGAGCGTTTGCCCTGGTTTGTGCTGTCAGGGCAGACGAAATTAGTACGCCCACATGAAACTGCCCATTACCACATGATGGTTGCGGTGAGCGTGGGTGGGTCACAGTGATAAGTGCATTTTATTGTAAATTATTTTCCATAGAAAACACACTAAAAATTCATTGCTGTAAGGTGCGGAGCAACTGTATTGATGACTCATGGGGAGAGAGTCCTTGAGGTAACAAATACTTCCAATGATATAATGGACAGGTGTACTGGACACGTGCCAATGGTAATCATTGATAACACCTTCCCCCACTCTTGAGTCACTGCTGCATTTGACCTTTTTCTGCCCTAAATATTTGAACTCCGCGAAAAGTCTATTAAGACTACTTTTAAGAGATGTGGACATGTGTGTTACTTGGACATTTTTGCAATACTTCCAGTTAGCATCAGCAATTATAAAACAGGCTGAGAAAGAGGATAAGGCCCCTTTTCTTCTATTTAAAGTATTCATCTTTTTTGTAGACTAAGCTTGCTATTAATTCACACTGAGTTAACATATTTAAAATGTGCGTTTTTTTTTGTAATTCTATTTATTAATGTTCCCATCTGAATTTTATTTGCACAGTGTTATGTGATCTATGCAAGTTTATTTGTATTTTTATAGATTTCCTCTTGATATAAAGAAACATGATAATGTTGATGATGATGAGACGAGGAAACCCGCCGCCACTGTTGTTTCCGGACCGGCAGATTATGAGTTCTGCAGGCGGGTGGTGTCACTCCCGCCAGGTCTGACCTGGCGGGAGTAACGCCACCCACCTGCAGGCGGAAATGGAAACACCAGCTCCGTCATAGACGGAACCGGAGTTACCATGGTCCCCATGCCCATAAGATCCATTGGGACTCTATGGGAATGGGGAACAACGCAGTTACCGCCTCTGGAATTACCGGCACCCAGGGTTGCAATACCCCAGTGTTACCAGGTGGTTTGGAGGTGGTAACTGTTTACGGGTTCAGCGGCTACCTACCGGTTTTTCCAGCACAGTTACCGCCGGACTCGTAATGAGGCCCAATGACTTTTCTCCTGTCAAGGCAAATTCATAAACATTTAGTTATTACCAAATTTGTCAAATTTAAACGGACTCAGCACCTTTCAATAATTCGTGTGTCGGGAGTGACATACGGATGCCACACTACCCTTCTTTTAGTCAATCATGTGTGTCATACAACCGTCATCACTCCTTCAAATTAGAGCATTGCTTCCTCAAACTTAAAGGCGAGTAACCTTCTTTGGCTAGTACAATACTCTTACAAAATCATTATGGCAACTTCAAGTGTAGTAACAACTTTCATTTCCATGATCTCATTCTTTTCCTTAGTTATTATTTTAACAACGATAAGCAGAGATGTTCTTGCATTTGCATGATTGTACCAGCTGATTGACAGAAACCAACATTTCCTATTAAATCACTGCTTAATTTATCTCCCCAACTTCCCCATCCATTCCAGACAGCATACTGAAATGTCACAGGAAAGGTAGGCCATTGTTTACTTCTGGGACTCTACCTCAGGGCCGAGCATATATATGTATAAATAGGCGATGCATTGAATCCTTCAGGGTGGCTGATGTCAATATCTGCTAATATAACATTTAATTTAGTTTTACATTAGCTTTGTGACCCAGAGGGGTTAGAGCTTATGAAATATGTCTTTTAATGCACACAAAATAAGAAATGTAATGCCAGGATTATTTGATTTTCAGTAGCAACAGATCCTCCATCCAAACTGCAGCATATGCGCAGTTAGGCTCAGATGTTTGCCAACTATGAAAACAATGCAAACCCTTAGCACCAAAGCACTTCTCTTGCTGGTTAGTGGATGCTGGCACCCGCATAGGGCATAACGCTTAATCAAGTAGTGCATGTGGGTGTCCGGTCAAAGATTCGAATCCAAAAGGATCGAATGCCATAGGATCGAGTCAATTTGACCTAAAACAAAAGGGTCAAATATTTTTTTTTGGGGTTTCCGTTTTGGAAAAAAAAGTGGCTTTTACCACAAAACAAAACCTTTAAAAAAGAAAAGATCGACCCTTTTGTTTTAGGTCCTTTTGATTCGACACTTTTGTCATTCGATCCTTTGCATTCGAATCTTTGACCTATGACCGTGACTGTGCATGTGATACATACTGTTGGGTGTCCTGACCCACGTTTAAGCTACCCTGCTACAACATTTGGTGCTGTGGGCTTAGGAAATTCAAGATGGCAGAAAACCCACATGTGCGCCGAAATCCAGGAAAGCTGCGCAGTTTGTGCGCCCACCAAAATGGTTGCCTCACTTGCCACCCACCAGTGCGAGAATGAAAGGCCGGGTTGCCATGAGGGAAATGGGTTGCCAAAGGAAAAACAGTAGCGCCGGTTAGCTTCAAAGCGCTTTAAAACCACCATTGGACTACCCGCACAGTAGTCTGAAACCATTGGGAATGGCAATGCTGATTGCCAAATGCAACCTAGAAGGGTGGGGAATTCATTTCTTAAATCCCAAAAATGGGTGCAGTACCAGTACTCACCACTATCCAAAAGCCGGCGTTTTAAAACCACTCTGTGTGTTTCTGAAGGCAAGTCAAAATGCCTATTTCTAACAGTGCAACATGTGCAAAATATTCACTGAACACCAGCAGACATTTGGCAGAATGGAGTTTTGTGTGCCTACAAAATCTGGGAAATGAAGAGCCCAAAAACAATGCTTATAACAAAAATGCTATGGAGTCAGCAGCTTAAGCCTAACTGCAACTGGATTTAAAACCACCAAAATCGAAAATGTTAAATTAAATGAGTGACCTATGTTTGGTGTCACATGCCTTTGTAACTGTTGAAATGTCATAGTTTTGCACTTAGAATCAGCATTCTAGCTGCATGTGTAAAATTGCAAGTTAATTTAAAAAGCAACAAATAACATGACAGTAGCTGAAAGTCTGGCTTAAGGAACTTGATTCTGCCTGGCAACTACCCCCATCAGCAGTGAAACTTGAGTCACCACTGTGTTCCCAGGCCAACCTTCCTTTTGCTGCCCCCACTGAGGATATGCCATCTATCTGATAATTGAATTTCCTGTGCTCTGCCAGAGAGTGAACAAAGCCCTCTCCACTCAGGCAAAGGTTTTCATTACAGACGTCGTAAAAAGTGGCTTCCTCCTGGAGAAGCTGGGAGGGGCACTGCCTGTGAGAAGCAAGCTGGCTTGGCAGAAACTGGAAAGACTGGTTTCTGTACCATGTGACCTGAAAAGACACACCCCTGCAGCAAGGATATGGTTTTATAAAAAGGGGGATAATTCATAGTGCGGACATGTGAAAATTTTATAAATGATACCATAATTCTTGTGATTTTTCTGCCCACAGTTTAAGACGTGGTAGGAACCGGTGGTATGTTCAGGGGGGTTTTAGCGGAAAAGTGGATATTACTCTAAAGGTGTGCATGTTAAAAATCTGAAACTTCATCAGTTAATGTCCCTACCCCCTGCACACATGTATGTAAAGTTGGGTCCATGTCGGAAATTGAAAAAGCAGTTAAAAAGTCAATTATGTACACTCTTTGAATGCAAGCTCCGAGAATGAGCAGATTTGGACATAGACATGGCTAAATTCAGCCACACCATGTATATGTAATTTTAAACAAATGTGTACCTGTGCAAATATGTTTTTAGGTCAGATATAGATTGTGTGTAAAGTTGACAGGGGTGGGTTCTCTGTATCATAAACAGACCTCATCATGATGACACTTCATTTCATTCCCCCAATCAAGTAAGGAATGAAAATTTGACCAATGACAGGTGAGAGAGGCAAGTCTAGTGATGCGACACACACACCCATTCTCAAGAAACAGATAAAAGCAGAGAGTCAGGACACATAGGGAGATTCAATTTCATCTGCCGCTGGAAGCCCTGCCGGAAAAATCCATACTTACCTCCATCAAACTCCAGAAAGCCAAACTAGAGACTTCAATCTATCCAGAGCAGAGACCAGACCAGAGAGAAAGCAGTGCTGTGCCTAGCAGAGACCAGACCAGAGAGAAAGCAGTGCTGTGCCTAGCCGAGACCAGACCAGGCGCTGTGAGCAGAATCCGGAAAGACCTGACCAGACTGAAGATCGTGACCAAGTCGCTTTCCTGTTCAAAATCTCTTGTGAGTACCCAGCAGAACCGTGTAGAACCAATCTCTTAGTTTAAATTCATCTAATTCAATCTATTTAACCTAAGTAGAACTGCCTCCTATCGATCACCTGTCATTTCTAGTAAAATTTGTCACTTGTCAAAGTGTGCGTTTAAAATTGGCAAAACCAAAAACGACCTTTACTAAATTACTCATATCTCCGCAACCGTTTGGGCTAGAGACTTGCAATAACTTTCATTTTGAAGCTGAGATCCCAGGCTTTCCTAGGACCCCAAAACGGTAGAGATAGTCCTTGCGGTTCCTTTGTAATAGCGCTCAGCGCATCCGCGAATTTTGCCGCGATTTGCAATTTATTCACATGTAAAAAAACTGCTGCTGCCTGATTTCATTTGCCAGAAATTCGTTTAACCTGCTAACTATCCCTGCATCATTGCTAGTGTGAGCCTGGACTAATATTAACTAGATACCACTCACCCTGAACCTCTGAAAAGGGAATTAAAAGCATTTTAGCATATTTTTTTAATTCATTGCCAGCACATATCAAAGCAATTTGGGCCTGTGTTTTCAAAACTCCTATCTGTTTTCTGTAAGCTTGCTGGGATTGAACTGAATCACATTTGATTGCATTTCTGAGAACTGTGTGTTTCCTTCCATTTCCTTGCCTTGCATCAAGGGGGGGGGAGGGAATTGCCAGAGAAAAGTGATTACATTGTTTTGTTGAAATCATATTGAGTATTTCTATACTGCATTTCATTCATTCAACCTTGCATCCATTTGAACTCTATAAAGCATTTTGTACCACATTATACTTTTGTTCCTATTTACCAGTGTGCTATTCAATTATTAATTTATTATAAAGCGTGATATATATATATCTATTTTAAATTATCAAATAAACCTTTTAAACTTGCAAAACAGAACTACTTCTTGGCTCAGTGGGGTCAGGGGGATTCCAAGAGAGGGGTGTTATACAGGGGTAGTCATCCAGAACGCATGAACTGGACCTAAAGATATATCAATAAGGGTTTTCATTCAGTATTCTAGACTAGGCGTTAACTTAGCTGTAGTGCTGAATTGAATCCTCTTACAAAGTGGGGGCTCGAGCCGAGACGTTGGGTTAGATTTACCAGTTGTGCAGCTTAATACAGTGTGCTAACTGACGGGATACATACACCCGGTCGGATCACCACGCTGCATTACGCTGTGAAGCATTCCTCAAAAGGGACACTCCAAGAAAAGTTCTGTTCTGCAAAAATAAAATACAAACTTCTGTAAGTCAGGACAGAGACCAATCTCTAGAATGACGACCTTAGTAGACATGAAAATAGCCAGAGAGCACCTCTTGCATAAGCTATTTGTGAGAGGTGAATGGACCGAACAGGGCCAGGATGTGTGGTTGCAGGCCATCACACAACAGGTCACTGAAACAGGGTCAGATATATATAGAGATCAGGGTCCCTTACATGTGGCCCTGAGTGAACTATATATGGCTCCTAAAGCCAAAGAGGAACACAATAAGATTGCCAGGATAGCAGCATACCTGTACCTATATATGGGAGACATGCAGGATAGATGTGCTGAAAGCCAAAATCTGGCAAATAGGCAACAGATGGCATTACAGAAGGTCCAATCTGATCTGGACTCTTCTGAGCAGAGGCTGCAGAGGAGCCAGGAGTCAGAAAATGACAGCAGACTGTACATCACTAAAATGAAGGAGGATATGGATGTGCTGCAAAAGGAAAAGTCAGAACAGGATACCAGATTTCTGGCCTTGCAGAAGGAACACCAAGAAGGTTTGGACTCCCTACTGCAAAGCCAGAAAAAGCTGGAGCAACAGTTAGACTTTAACAGGGCATGCACGGAGCAGGTAGCCACCCTGCAAAGTCATCTAGATAGAGTGAAGGTAGAGAGCAACAAGCTGATTTTGAAAGACCTGGATACCCAGGCAGAGTTTGATGAAGAACGCCAGAAAGCTGGTGCCCTTCAAAGGCAGAGGGACGACCTGGCGGCACAAATGCAGGCTCTTAGTCAGGAAAGAGACGCCTTAGGCCAGGAAGTCTGCCATTTAAAAAGGAAAATGGAAGAGAATCACCTGGCCCACCAGGGACTGGGTGACCTCCAAAAAGAAAACCAGAACTTGCTAGAGCACACCAGGAGGGTGGAGGATGCTCTAGCAAGAAAGGAGCAGGCCAATAGGGACACAGCTCAGGAGGTAACCCTCCTGCAGCAAAGACTGGCCCAGTTCTCCAGGACCAACCAGGAAGTACAGAGGGAAAATGAGGCCCTCTGTCAACACAATGATAGGCTCCAACAGCAGGTAGCGATGCAGGAGAGACTGATAGAGTCGAGTAAGGCCTTAACTGAGGAACTGAAGGCACAAATGCAGGCTCTTGCATTGCAACAGGGAGCAGGGGCGGATAGAGATGAGGTTCGCTGGGAAAGGGAAACTCCGGAGCATAACCTCAGGAGCCCTAGTACCAGAGGCCCCCATACCTCTCAGTCCCTGGACTCTGCCACCCCCATGTCCCCTGGCGCACATGAGCACAGGGCCACAGGGATGGCAGATTACTATCCAGCCAGAAGCATGGGGCTCATAGGCCAGTACCATCCAGGAATGGAGGGGTGGGCATCCGGGTATGGGCACCCAAGTACAATACAGTTCAGTGGGGAACCCCAGGAGAGTAGGCCCATTAAGGGCATCCTGAAAACCTCTGCCCAGTTAGGTCAGTGGAGGGGGTACCCATCAAATCCTGACAGCAAGGAGGAATCTGAAGACTCCTCTGAACTGCGCAGGACACAGGAGACCAGGTCCCCACATTCTGCCAGCCATTCCCAGGCTCGCAGAATCCGGGAAAACCTGGAAGAACAGACGGGAACCTCTGGGAGCAGTGCCTCTGAGTCCGACGAAGAATGGACAAGGGTTACCCGAACCAAAAAGGCCAATAAGGCAAAAAGGGCCTTGCTCAAGGACCCCTTAAAGCAGATTAAGGCGATCAGGAGCGTCATCACGCCTTACCATAAGAACGCTAAGTATTCTGTTTGGGAGCACTTAGAGTTGTTTGAACAAATGATGGAGACTTTCCATTTGAAGGACAGCCAAAGCTGCATTCAATATGTAAGGTGGACCTTCTCCCCGGAATACTCCAGTTTCTTTGCGGGGCTGGAGGACCAAAATCATTTAAGATGGTCCACCTATAAGGCGGCCATCCTGAAACATTTTTCTGTTCACAGAAATCCTCAAGAGGCTCGCAAGGCAGCCTACAATTTGCAATGTGGGGAGGATCAGGCCCCACAAGAATTTGTGCAGGAGTTAAAGCGGGCTTTTGCACAGACCACAAGAAGGGTGCGCACGGATAGCCGTGAATTTATAAACACGTTTTTCCATGCCTTGCCCAAATATATCATGACCCAGCTCGTGAGGGATTTTCACGAGAAAAGATCTTTAGACTGGGTCATTGAACAGGCTACCCGCATCTATGAGGTGCAGAAGCCCATAGAAAATAAAAGCAATGCCCAGAAAAACCCCAAAGCCAACAGCACCCCTGCTGCTGCCAAGGTGGCAGAGGTAAAGGTCACCCCCGTTTTGGATTTGGAGATGGGGGGCCTAAAAACCTACCTGCACCTAATAATGCTAGGCCCAGAAGGTCCTCGGGCCAGTCGCAGACAGGGAGCCAGGGAGGCAGCCCCACAAATGGGGTCCCTCGCTCTCCTGACTACGTAAGTCCTCGCTACAAAGGTAACAGACCCATCCTGGGTTATGTGTGGACTCCTCCAGCCCAAGGGGGGGGATCCAGCCAAGCACCTAACCCAGGGAACTTCCCTCCAAACTTCCCACAGGAGGGCAGAAATTTACCAAACCCTGGGCAGAACTTTTTCCCCAGATATCCACCCGACTTCCAACCCCAAAATCATCCATCCTTCTTTCCTCAATTCCCTGAGCCCAGACCACTGAATCCGGGAGAGGGGAGGCCAAGGGTGGAGGGGTACCAAAATCTTCCCAACCAGGGGTACTACCAGAGGAGGGACAGCTACCCTTCCCGGGATCAGCCCAGGGGAGAAAACAGGGCCCCGTATCAGCCTGAGCGGGTTTCCCAGTTAGAGCGCCAGGTTCAAAACATGGCGCGGGATATGGGTCGCATACTGAGGGCTCAGCAGAACCCTCAGATCAGCATGCCGGCGCAGAACGCACCCAACTCTGGACCTGGTGCTCCAGAACAATGACGGGGGCAGCACCCCGATAACTCACCGGTTCCCAGGGAGGAGGCACAAAGGGAAGGGGGGTGTAAAGCCTTGGAGGAAGCTTCCTTCCTCACTTGTAAACAGCCCCTGGAAACCCAGGAACCGGAAACAAAATCTCTTGCCCCTGAAAGTCTGCCTCCTAAGGAGCAGAGGGGGGGTAGGAGAAACAAAAGACCCAAACAGACTCAGTTTGAGGAGGAGGTACAGATCTTCCAATTTGAGGGAGAGGGATCCTCAGAGGATCCTGAGAAAAGGATCTTCTCCTTCAGAGAGGGAGGAACTCCTCCCAAAGAAAAATGGGTCCCTAGGGATGCAAATCCAGACTGGGGAGATGTGGAGACTGAGCTACCGCCGCCCACCATCTCATCCCAGAACCAACAGCAAGAAAATCCCCTGGTTCAAACCCATCCTGGCGACTGCCTCCAAAAAGGGGGGGGCGGCCCAGAAACGGAGCCAGGGGAACCCACAATGGCTCTGATCTCCAGTTGCAAATTTTTTCTTTCAGATTCCCAAGACTCTCCACAGAATTCTGCCCAAATCTCCTCGCTAGCGATGTCCAAAACCAGAAAATTAGCCCACCAGTTGTCCAAAAATGTACATTATCTGTGCCCCCTTGAGGAGAAGGAGGGAAGATATTATGCCCCGGTACAAGTACAGGGGCAGGGTACAATTTTGGCACTGGTGGACACTGGATCTCAAGCTACCCTTCTGTCCAGAAGGGCCTTTGACGAACTGAATGCAGGAAGGGGAGAGAATTACCAAATTCCTCTCACCTCTCTTCCTGGACAACTGCAGAACTTTGACGGGAAGGAAATTCCCGTCGAGGGGACGGCAGATTTGGACATTAAAATTGGGCGACATAAGTTGAAACACCCGGTCATAGTTGTGACCCCAGAGGGCACCCCTTGTTTACTAGGGAATGACCTCCTGAGAAGGTTGTCACCCCTAATAGATTGCGTAAACAAGGTCCTCTGGACTCAGACTAGCCGACCCATAAAATTAAAACAGAGTGTCAACCATGTTAGTTTAAACGGCACATGCCACATGGTTGAACAAAAATCTGACCAAGTAGAATTTCACTTCCAGAACAACCAAATTCCAGACGTGACGGTAATAGCAGTAGGACAACAGACTGGTGATGGGGGGTCCTCTCTATTTCTGAAAATCAACCTTCCTTCCAGTCTAAAGTGGTATTCCACGCTGGAAGGAAACACTCTGAAATTCTATACTAATCCACAATCAGAAACCCCCACTCCTATAGTCCAGAAAGATGTGAAATCAGCTCAAAGCCTGGCTGATATTCAGCAAATTGGAGAGCAGTTGTTCATCCCTGTTCAGTTAAATGATGGGAAGGACTCTGTTCTCGCTCGAGTGTGTGTGAACAACGGTAAGAGCTTCATCAGCGAAGCCATGTTCCGCCAACTCCCAAAAGATCCAGCCATTCCCACCTTCAAACTGATAGACAAATGGGAAATGGACCTGGAAGCACCTGACTCCAAACATCTCCTGCCAAGCAGGTGTATGCTCAAAATCTCCATTGGCAACAAGAGCATAGTCCATAATTGTTGGGTCGTGCGAGACGTCACTGCCGCCTTTTACTTAGGCAGTGACATTCTCAATCGCTTTGCCATTAGTTTGGACCTAATAAACTTCAAAGCTTGGTCCCGATTAGCGGATAATCCCATGGGCTTTGATGATCCAGAAAAAGCATTTAGGTCAGCTCAATTGCTACCTTATGCAGTTGAAATTCAGGTTAAAGAGGAAGTCACCATCCCAGAAAGGACCCGACAATTCTCCCTGGAAGTGAAAGTTAAAAGGGGACAAGAGTTGAAAAACCCTGATGCTTACATACATCTAAATGCTTCTCTCCAACAGCAAGGGTTGGGGGTAAACCCGACTCCATTAGTCAACATAGAACATGACCCCATTCTAATAGAGGTGGATAACAGCGACTTAAAGAGTGTTACTCTAGCCGCAGGCACCATTATTGGAATGGCGGTTGATGACTGACATTTTTCCATGGATTTAGGTAACGAACTGTTAGGACCAATCCCCAAGGACTGTTTTGACAGTGACAGTGATGACAATACAACACCAGACAGGATTTTTACCCGGCATGGGGGGAACTTCCTGGTGTACACTTCCTGCCCCTATGGTAAGGAAGATGTGACTTGTGACTTCAGGAGGGATGAGGTGATTTTCCAGGTACATGAGGGCTGCCTTTCCCACCTGAAGCCTCCGGTCCAAATCAGCACTCTGACCAGGGACTTCTCCACCCAGTTGGAGGAGGCCGCTGAGATAGCCAAACCAGAAGTCTTTCCAGGCTTCAGGCAGATGGTGGAAGAGAGAGTCAACCTAGCTGATGCCTGTGTGACTCTGGAACAAAAGCAAAAGTTGAAACAAGTTTTCTTGGATTTCCAAGATCTCTTTGCGGTAGACTCATATGACTGTGGTCGCACTGACATCCACACAACAACAATCCCCACGGACCCTGGCATGACTCCTGTGTTTGTGAAGCAATATCGCTTGCCTCTCGCATCAATGGAGTCCCTTACTGAAATAATTAAGAACCTTGAGTCCCGGGGAATAATCCGTCCAGTCCACAGCACCTTCAATAATCCGGTGCTGGGAATATTGAAGCCAAACGGCCAGTGGAGACTCTGCGCTGACCTCAGGGAGCTCAACAAACGGGTCCACACTTCCCGATGGCCTCTTCCCTACATTGACCAAGGGCTGGCCCAGATTCAGGGGTCACAGGTATTCACTGCAATAGACCTGACCAATGGATACTGGACCGTGCCTGTCAGTAGGGAGGACCAATACAAGCTGGCTTTTACCTTTGGGGGCCAGCAGTACACATGGACCCGGACTCCCTTCGGATACCTTAACTCCGGTAATGAGTTCAATATTTTCCTACATAAGGCCATGCCCGACCTGGGTACGAGGGGTAACCTGGCTTATGTAGATGATGTCCTCATCAAAAGTTCATCTGTGGAGGAACACATAGCAGAGATCCGTTATGTTCTGACACAGTTGAGGGCCGCCGGAGCAAAACTTTCCTTTCAGAAAGCACAGTGGTGTAGAACCCGTGTTAATTTCTTGGGGCATGAGATTACTCCTCAGGGTCTCTGTCCCCAGGAAAAGAAAGTGGAAGCACTTCAGAAACTGAAAGACCCCACAACTCTGCGGGAACTAAGGAGCCTCCTTGGACTGACTAATTACAGCAGAAAGTTCATTGAGGGCTACGCAGAGATCACCAGACCCCTGATTCATCTCCTGAAGGGGGGGGTCAAGTGGGAATGGGGTCCAGAACAAGCCGAGGCAGTAAAACAACTCAAAAGAAGCCTCTCACAAGCGCCTTGCCTAGCTTACCCTGTCAGAAACAAGGAGTTCTTCCTGGAGACGGGGTTCTCTAATACGTGCTTGACGGCAGTATTATATCAAAAGCATGACAAGGTCAATAAAGTAATCTCCTATGCGAGCAAAACTTTATCCTCTGTGGAGGAAAAATTCAACGATTGTGAGAAGGCACTCCTGGCAACGGTGTGGGCATTGAAGAATTACCGCCCGTTTATCCAGGGGGAACACATCATAGTGGAGACTCCACACCAGCCTCTGCAATATCTCCAAAGTGACAGAATCCGGGCCGGAAATGTGAGTAATTCCCGAATTACTTCCTGGATTCTGTCAATGCAAGGCTTTCCTGTGGAGGTCAGATATGGCCAAAACAAGAAGAGTCCCCTCGCGCAAGGTCTGGCTGACTTGCATGATTGTGCCAGAGAAAACTGTCTCGAGGACGAAAGTCTAAAAATAAAGGACAACATGGAGGCATACCTTAATTCCCCCCACAAAGTCTTTGAAGAAGACAAGTGTGAGGGAATGCCCACTGTGTATGTGGATGGATGCTCTTACCATGTCGACAACAACGGGGAGAAAGAACTGGTGGCCGGCGTAGGGAATGCATGGGTGAATGAGTCCCCAGAACCCTCCGCTGGATACAAAATTGGTCCCCGAAGTAGTCAGGTGGCAGAATTGATGGCTGTGCATCAGGCCATCCTCACTGCTGTCCAGCATCAACTCCACGAACTGGTCATAATCACAGATTCGGATTATGTACGGAACGGGTTCGTGGAGCACCTGGTTAATTGGAAGACCAGAGGCATGGTATGTGCTAACAACAAACCCTTGAAACATGGGAAGTTGATCCAAAACATTGATGATCTGGTCAACTCGAATGAGATGACCATCTATTGGAAAAAGATCAAGGGTCATTCCAAAGTAGAGGGACCAGACAAAACTGGAAATGACTTAGCTGATCAGCTGGCCAAAACCGGGGCCATCCAAGGGGATCTAATTGAGATTGAGTCCCTGTTGGGGGAAATCCAGGTCACTGCTATCACTAGGTCCCAGACAAATGCTCACAACGACCTCTCAATTGCACAATGGAGTAAGGAGACCCCTGATGCTGATTTGATTACTGCTCAGAAGGGGGATCCAATAATTGGTAAATTTTACCAGCACCTTGAGGACCCTGAGAACTTTCCCCTGACGGATACCGATTATATTGGGAAAGAGGACCTAAGAGTGTTGATGAAATGTCCAAAAATGTTCCGGATCCAAGACGGTTTGTTGGTAAGGAAATCCAAAGCTGGCCACGATCAGTGGGTGGTTCCTACCTCATTCCGAAGCCTGATGTTAAGTCACGCCCATGATGCGGCCACTGCCGGTCACAGGGGGTTTCACACAACATTGGAAATCTTAAGAGAGGTTGCATACTGGCCACACATGGGCCAGGACCTCAACCAATATTTGAAGGGTTGTCTTGTGTG
Organism: Ambystoma mexicanum; assembly: GCF_040938575.1. Lineage (NCBI taxonomy): Eukaryota > Metazoa > Chordata > Amphibia > Caudata > Ambystomatidae > Ambystoma > Ambystoma mexicanum. Next base: position 236,981,243 of record NC_090924.1, read on the forward strand.
TGCACAATTTCAGCCGACATCCCTCACACACCGGGCGCCTTTACAAAAGAGGGGAATGACACTGCCATGGTCAGATTTACAAATCGACTTTGTAGGCCCTGTGATTCGCTCGGCTAGGGGGAATAAGTACATGTTGACTGTGACATGCTTGTTTACCAAGTGGGTGGAATGTCTCCCAGCCCCAAATTGCAAGGCAGAAACTGCAGCTGCCTTGATGATTAACCACATCTTTTCCCGTTTTGGTCTACCTCAAAGGATTGAGTCAGACAGAGGTAGCCACTTCACCAGTGAAGTAATGACAAAGATGTGGGAGATACTGGGGGTCAAAAGGAAGTTGCATATTGCTTATCGGCCAGCTTCTTCTGGGGCAGTAGAGAGATATAACCGGACAATTGTGAGCATCTTAAAGAAGTTTGTGGCAGATTCTGGGCCAAGTTGGGATATCCGATTACCTCTGGTCCTAATGGCTATCAGATCTACCCCTTCATCTGCAACCAAAATGTCACCATTTGAGTTGATGACTGGGCGCAAGATGGTGCTTCCGCAGCATTTGCTCTACAGGACCCAAGAGCAGACACTGATAAATGCCTCCACTACTCATGAGTATGTAGAGAATTTAAGGAAACACCTCCAACATGCTTTTGCTTATGCTCAGCGGAATCTAGAAAGATCGACTGATAGCATGAAGACCCATTATGACCTGAAAACTTCCAGGAAGGAATATCAGGTGGGGGACCGGGTCTATCTATACAACTTCCAAAGGAACCAGGCCAAGCAGCGAAAATTTTTGCCTACATGGAAGGGACCATTTGAGATCGTCGACAAGATCTCCCCTGTGGCCTACAAAATCCACATCCCCAAAGGTCCTTTGGCAGAGGGGGAAGACAAGTGGGTCCACATAAACCAGTTGAAATGTTGCCATCCCAGGCACACTCTGCAACAACTGGAGGAATCCTCTGGAATCCTAGCGGGTACTGTATCAGACTAATTCAGTTCCAATCATAAAACATACCACATCTAGTCTCTAACATACTGTGATTGTATGAAACTGTCTCTTAGTCATACTGTTTTTATTAAAATAAGAATGTAATGTTTCGTTATGGTAAAATGCATATGCTGCCCCACTATCTCAACAGTGGTGGAAAAAATCGCCTATGAGTAGATATTGCCGCTTTTGCTTTATCATCCTAGGAGAGATGAAACCATGAAGGATGACCAAGAAGGACGATCCGGAGACCGGGAACGGAGATCCAATGGGCCCAGTGGACCGCCCAATACTCCCATCAGGACCGGCGAGGAGAACCGATCGATCAGTACCGGATGGAGAAGAAGATGCTGAACTGTGCCATCTACAGAAGAGGAAGAAGATTATGCGGACAGACCGGTGCATGGGTCAAAACCCTTGTGCACGCGACTCCCCATCGACTCAAATTCAAAGTGCAGTCGCGTGGGGGGGACTTGTTGGGTGTCCTGACCCACGTTTAAGCTACCCTGCTACAACATTTGGTGCTGTGGGCTTAGGAAATTCAAGATGGCAGAAAACCCACATGTGCGCCGAAATCCAGGAAAGCTGCGCAGTTTGTGCGCCCACCAAAATGGTTGCCTCACTTGCCACCCACCAGTGCGAGAATGAAAGGCCGGGTTGCCATGAGGGAAATGGGTTGCCAAAGGAAAAACAGTAGCGCCGGTTAGCTTCAAAGCGCTTTAAAACCACCATTGGACTACCCGCACAGTAGTCTGAAACCATTGGGAATGGCAATGCTGATTGCCAAATGCAACCTAGAAGGGTGGGGAATTCATTTCTTAAATCCCAAAAATGGGTGCAGTACCAGTACTCACCACTATCCAAAAGCCGGCGTTTTAAAACCACTCTGTGTGTTTCTGAAGGCAAGTCAAAATGCCTATTTCTAACAGTGCAACATGTGCAAAATATTCACTGAACACCAGCAGACATTTGGCAGAATGGAGTTTTGTGTGCCTACAAAATCTGGGAAATGAAGAGCCCAAAAACAATGCTTATAACAAAAATGCTATGGAGTCAGCAGCTTAAGCCTAACTGCAACTGGATTTAAAACCACCAAAATCGAAAATGTTAAATTAAATGAGTGACCTATGTTTGGTGTCACATGCCTTTGTAACTGTTGAAATGTCATAGTTTTGCACTTAGAATCAGCATTCTAGCTGCATGTGTAAAATTGCAAGTTAATTTAAAAAGCAACAAATAACATGACAGTAGCTGAAAGTCTGGCTTAAGGAACTTGATTCTGCCTGGCAACTACCCCCATCAGCAGTGAAACTTGAGTCACCACTGTGTTCCCAGGCCAACCTTCCTTTTGCTGCCCCCACTGAGGATATGCCATCTATCTGATAATTGAATTTCCTGTGCTCTGCCAGAGAGTGAACAAAGCCCTCTCCACTCAGGCAAAGGTTTTCATTACAGACGTCGTAAAAAGTGGCTTCCTCCTGGAGAAGCTGGGAGGGGCACTGCCTGTGAGAAGCAAGCTGGCTTGGCAGAAACTGGAAAGACTGGTTTCTGTACCATGTGACCTGAAAAGACACACCCCTGCAGCAAGGATATGGTTTTATAAAAAGGGGGATAATTCATAGTGCGGACATGTGAAAATTTTATAAATGATACCATAATTCTTGTGATTTTTCTGCCCACAGTTTAAGACGTGGTAGGAACCGGTGGTATGTTCAGGGGGGTTTTAGCGGAAAAGTGGATATTACTCTAAAGGTGTGCATGTTAAAAATCTGAAACTTCATCAGTTAATGTCCCTACCCCCTGCACACATGTATGTAAAGTTGGGTCCATGTCGGAAATTGAAAAAGCAGTTAAAAAGTCAATTATGTACACTCTTTGAATGCAAGCTCCGAGAATGAGCAGATTTGGACATAGACATGGCTAAATTCAGCCACACCATGTATATGTAATTTTAAACAAATGTGTACCTGTGCAAATATGTTTTTAGGTCAGATATAGATTGTGTGTAAAGTTGACAGGGGTGGGTTCTCTGTATCATAAACAGACCTCATCATGATGACACTTCATTTCATTCCCCCAATCAAGTAAGGAATGAAAATTTGACCAATGACAGGTGAGAGAGGCAAGTCTAGTGATGCGACACACACACCCATTCTCAAGAAACAGATAAAAGCAGAGAGTCAGGACACATAGGGAGATTCAATTTCATCTGCCGCTGGAAGCCCTGCCGGAAAAATCCATACTTACCTCCATCAAACTCCAGAAAGCCAAACTAGAGACTTCAATCTATCCAGAGCAGAGACCAGACCAGAGAGAAAGCAGTGCTGTGCCTAGCAGAGACCAGACCAGAGAGAAAGCAGTGCTGTGCCTAGCCGAGACCAGACCAGGCGCTGTGAGCAGAATCCGGAAAGACCTGACCAGACTGAAGATCGTGACCAAGTCGCTTTCCTGTTCAAAATCTCTTGTGAGTACCCAGCAGAACCGTGTAGAACCAATCTCTTAGTTTAAATTCATCTAATTCAATCTATTTAACCTAAGTAGAACTGCCTCCTATCGATCACCTGTCATTTCTAGTAAAATTTGTCACTTGTCAAAGTGTGCGTTTAAAATTGGCAAAACCAAAAACGACCTTTACTAAATTACTCATATCTCCGCAACCGTTTGGGCTAGAGACTTGCAATAACTTTCATTTTGAAGCTGAGATCCCAGGCTTTCCTAGGACCCCAAAACGGTAGAGATAGTCCTTGCGGTTCCTTTGTAATAGCGCTCGGCGCATCCGCGAATTTTGCCGCGATTTGCAATTTATTCACATGTAAAAAAACTGCTGCTGCCTGATTTCATTTGCCAGAAATTCGTTTAACCTGCTAACTATCCCTGCATCATTGCTAGTGTGAGCCTGGACTAATATTAACTAGATACCACTCACCCTGAACCTCTGAAAAGGGAATTAAAAGCATTTTAGCATATTTTTTTAATTCATTGCCAGCACATATCAAAGCAATTTGGGCCTGTGTTTTCAAAACTCCTATCTGTTTTCTGTAAGCTTGCTGGGATTGAACTGAATCACATTTGATTGCATTTCTGAGAACTGTGTGTTTCCTTCCATTTCCTTGCCTTGCATCAAGGGGGGGGGAGGGAATTGCCAGAGAAAAGTGATTACATTGTTTTGTTGAAATCATATTGAGTATTTCTATACTGCATTTCATTCATTCAACCTTGCATCCATTTGAACTCTATAAAGCATTTTGTACCACATTATACTTTTGTTCCTATTTACCAGTGTGCTATTCAATTATTAATTTATTATAAAGCGTGATATATATATATCTATTTTAAATTATCAAATAAACCTTTTAAACTTGCAAAACAGAACTACTTCTTGGCTCAGTGGGGTCAGGGGGATTCCAAGAGAGGGGTGTTATACAGGGGTAGTCATCCAGAACGCATGAACTGGACCTAAAGATATATCAATAAGGGTTTTCATTCAGTATTCTAGACTAGGCGTTAACTTAGCTGTAGTGCTGAATTGAATCCTCTTACAATACTTCCAATGATATTTGAGACTGAGGTTCTTTGAATCTCAGATTGCTGTTAAATACTGAGCAAATGGTGAGGTAAAACACCCAATATAGGTGTTGATTTCCTATGAATATAAATAATGCTCTTCCCCGAAGACTATTTGCAAACCTCAAAGGCAAGTAGAGAGGATGTAAGTGCAAACTAGCATGGGATGCTCTTCTGTGCATGTGAGGGGCCACAAAGCTCTCCCAGATTCCTGGTGCCTGTCTGTGTGGAGCGTGGGAGCCAGAGGCCTGAGAGCGGTTAAGTAGGCCGTCTCTTGTTGAGTCTGGAGGGAAACAGGAAAGGAAAGAAAACCATTTGCGTCTGTGTGTATGCGTGCCTGGGAGGAGTGTATGTATGTATGAATGTGTGCATAAAAAGGGTGTTTGTGCTTAAGTGTGCATATGTTTGTATGTATGTATGCGAGGAGTGTCTGTAAATGCATGCGTATGAATGAATACAGTGTTCACGGTTTGCACAGGTGCGACTGCGCATGTGAGTGAGAATGCACAGTGAATTTTCTGGATGCTTGTGTGAATACATAGGGCCTGATCACGACTTTGGCGGTAACCCTTAAATCCGGCGCTAGCGCTATTACTGCCGGATTTAAGGGTCCGCCAAATCAGGACTTCGGCAGATTTCGCCCCAGCTCTGAGCTGGGGGGAAATCCGCCAAAAATTTGCGCTATTACCGCCGGCTGAAAATCCGCCGGCGGTAAGAGCGCGAATTTTCCCCATTGAGCCCAATGGGGAATGGGGCATTCGCGAATGGGCTCAATGGGGAATGGGGAATTACATTACCGCCAAACTCGTGATCCGGCGCTATTAGCGCCGGGGAGTTCGGCAGTAGGGCTAATTCTGCCGGCGGTAATACTGCCGGCATTACCGCCAAAGTCGTGATCAGGCCCATAATGTGGTAGGCAACACATACACAATAATTGTATATACTGTAACACTTTAGCAGCACATTTCTACTGTCGACACAAAATGTGTGTTTCTTGTTCGGATTCGATTTTGCAACAAATGCTCTAAATGATACAATTTGTAAGGTGCTCCAAACTTTCCTCGTGACACAATGGGGTGTTGATGTCGAAAGACGTGTAGTAGTGGTCTAAAATGGTCAAATATAACAAAAAAAAAGAAGAATACAAATGTTAAAAAAGTGTGATAAAATCCCTATTTAATAAGGTCAGCAAAGAACTGCAGTTTGTTGCACCGACCTATAAATGAGTGAAGGCGTCTTGGGAAAAAAGTTTTGTGCAGCTGTCGCTTGTACAGTTGTTATTATTTCATGGCCTCTGGAAGTGACTACAGAGGAGAGAGCAAGGCTTGACATTAGGCTTAATGGTGCTCTTTTGGGGTTAGAATCCCATGCAGACGTGGATAACAATGATAAGTATAGGGAGATCAAAAAGTTACCTGGTGCCAGGTAGTGGAAAAGGCAGTTTCAGGTCAGGGGCGTCAAGAAGCGTTTATCAAAAAGCTGTTGAGGGCGCTTCAAAGCAACAATACTGTCTTAGTGTTCTTATATAGGGGCCTTTGTGCAAACTGCAAAGAAATGTTTTGTTACAGTGGCTGGGCATTTCTACTGACGTTAGGGAGCAAATGCAACATGATGAGTGTTCATACATGGGTTGGGGCACATTTTTGTAGCCTCAAATTACATGTTTTCTTACTGTGGTATGGCTTTTTTTTATTTTGTCATTAAGGCAAAGCCAACAGAAGTATGTTCTTATGTGGGGGATACTGGCATATATTGGCAGAGCCAGCATGAATGTGTGTTGGTATAATATCAATACTTGTGCATTGTTAGTAACTTGGCATCAAATCAAAGTTTTTAAAGTCTTACCCTACAAAATCGATTGTAAACTGGCTTTTTACCTAACTTGTCACGAAAAGTGCACTGCAAAATCCACTATTTTAACCCACTATTTCCAATAAAAATATCAAGGGGAGGAAACCGACGGAACCATCCTGGGTTTTTTCGGCCTCCCTCGCTATGCTGTGTCGCTTTTGTGAATTCGGCCAAGGGCAGAAAAAGCCTGCTTCCCCCCTCAGGCTCTCCTTGATGTGGGCTCAACTACATTAGCTTCAGCCCCACTGATTAGACAATCCTGGCTACGCCTCTGAGTGGCATATCTCCAAACACCCAGCATGCACTTCCGTTAACTTCCGCAGCATTCTCTCAGACTACCACAGCTGGAACCTACCCTTGCCTCGTGCATCCCCCGGGATGATGCCCTGCACACGAACAAAGAGCAAGGGAGGACAGAACATTCCCTCTCGTCATGTAAAATACACATGTCAAACTATCACCCTTTTACACAAAAATGAAAAAAGACAGATCACAGTAACCACAAAAAACACTGTAACACAAGAAAAACTAGAAAAACAAGCTAATGAACTAACAGCCAATAAGGTAGCTCAGCTGGTTGCGCGCTCGTTGCTGGGATCTGCAGGTCACTGGTTCAAATCCATCAAAACCCACTTTCATCTTTCCGAGGTCGATGAGTACCAACTTCGGTTGGGCGATATTGTATGCACAAATATTCTCTGTGAAGGGTTTTGGTGAAAGCGCTGTACAAATAACACATCATTACCAGTAACAGTTGCTAGAGAGCCACTTGCAAACATGCTGGACGCCTCTCTTACAGCACACATTTCAAGGCCAATGAGGAAGATCAAGCCACAAACCAGGTGGTGAAGAGAGAATGCAAGACCCACACTAAAGGTAGCACAACACCATCCTTAACATAACAATAACCTGTCCCCACACCATTCGCCAAACCACCTAATGAGCATGTGAACATAGGGCATGAGTAACTGTGGAACCAAGTCACAGTGCCAGAGGCGTGCCCTGCACACCACTCAAGTGAAAGTAAGCCGGATAGGGCTGTAACCCAAACCCCAACCTGGCCAGCCGGTCATCTTACAGCCTATCCCTTACACAGAGAAGTGCTGAGCGAGATGGAGGGAGAGCCTTACAGACTAAACTCACAAGGTTCTCCCCAAAGACCCTAACAGAGAGTCTCTCTAAACCAGGTACCAGATGTTTGGCACATCCTCCCTGGCCTACACTTAAACCGCGAAGAGAATAACTGGTTCATAGCTACAATGCCCCCAAGTATCAGAATGTTGTGGCCGGTATCTCGGAGGATGCACCAATACACCATGCTTGAAGAGTCCGGGAATGCCTTTCAGGGAAGAAAAGGGAGGTCTGGTATGAGGACAGTCTAGCCCCCCCACGGAGCTCCCATATAGAGAGCAGTTGGAAATCCTTGAAGAGAGAAGCATGACCCTTTCCCGCCAGTGAGTCGATAGAGGAGAATTGCCCTTTCTTCCCCAAAGCTGCAGCACTTAAAGAGAGGAATGATTCTTGTTCCTTTCTGAAGGTAAACTTGCTTTTCCCATCTCAGGAATGTGCTAGAGGCTTTCTTGTCACTCATGTTGGCATTCTAACAAATAGAGGACCCCAAATCGATCACAAGTGCAGAGGGACACCCAGCAGGCAGGGGTGGAAGAGAGAAGCAAACACCACTGGAAACAGAGGAAAGGACATCCAAAATGGTGACAATGCTTTTGCAGAGTTCCCTGCCCTGCTTTCTCGATTAGATTGCTTTTTGTCCTAATTGACCTAATTATAGTGGTCTTAATTGACCTTCTGCAAAATTGACCTTTATATTATTTTAGTTATTCTATATATGTGGGGTTGGTTTATAAATAATATAAGGGGATTGGATGGAGGGTTGCAGGGGTTTTTGGATTGGGTGGGAGGGTGCAGGGGGTTACCCCCCTGCACATATGTCCTAATTGACCTTTTAAATTAGGTCAATTCTCCAGAGGTCAATTGTGACAAGGTCAATTAGTATACATCCCTTGAGGCCAAGATAAGGGCATAAACAGAAGAAAGAGAATATCCCATTTATCCCCTCATGAAGGAATGTGTAACAGAAATAGAATGAACAGCCTTAATCCCCAGAATATGGAAATGAACACTAGAGATCGGGGGAGCGTTCACCCCCAGAAGAGGGTGGGGGGCAGCGACCTTTGGACACTACAGAAAGGGATGATGAGCTGAGCCCAGGGAGAGAGAGTGAGAGAAGCCTTATTGCCTCCAGTAGAGGCCAAGAGAACCAAGCACCTACACGATCTAAGCAGGAGAGAGGGCAGCCAGGAAATGTGTGTTTGCCCTTTTGTTGTCTCTTTATCTCCAAGCCTTGTGCCCAAGGACTACATACCCTGGGCACTGCTGGATTACAGCCAACTTGAACTAATTCCTGTGCATAGTTTTTATCTCTAACTTTTATTTAATACCACATCCTTGAATCTTATTTCACTTTAAGCGTCTAGTTATCCTATTGGTCCTATTGGCCTTTACATTGCCTTGAACAAACTTGTTAAAGTACTATGGGCCTCATTACAAATCGCCCGGTATGGAAACAACGGTGGCGGTAAACCCACCGCCACTGTTGTTTCCATGCCGGGCGATCACAACTCCTGCAGGCAGAGGCGTCAAACCCGCCAGGCGGACGAGATGGTGCCGGTGTTTCCATGATCCCCATTCCCATTGAGTCATCTGGGACTCAATGGGAATGGGGATTAACACCGTTCTGCCTCCGGAATTCCCGGGACACCAGGGTTGTAATGCCCTGGTATTTCTGGGAGTCACGGAGGCGCAATTGTCGGAATCGAAACAATATTATGCCTCCTATCGCAGCAATTGTATATGTATTGGCCTACGCCAAGTTGTCTAAAACATCATATGCGAACAAACTCCGCAGCAAGGTCTTGACCTTAGAGAAAGTAATGTAAGTCGCCATCTTGGATTAAGCCGCCATTTTAGGTTCTCTTGTAATGTGGAAGTCACCCTGAACATCAAAATGGAGGCTGAATGACATTCTGAGTAAGATTCCAGCCGTTGTGACCTCCGTACACACGAATAATTAATATGCCTGCAGGCCGCTTGTCGGGGTCGCGAACTGAGACCTTGTCCTATTGCTGACCTATGTGTAAATGTACAACTATATCAGTGAAACTAATCAAAATGCATAAATTATAGGATTGACCTGGCTAGGAACCCACAGGCCCGATCCCTAGAATGGTTAACCCGCGAGGGGGTTGGCCAAGGGCTGGATAAAGGATATAAAAACCCAAGTATTCCAATGTACGGTCTCTCTTACTAATGCATCGAACCTTCGTTGAAGTTCATTACGTTACTCTGAGAGCCGAATAGCTCTCCGTTTGTCAATTGACTTTGGTAACTGTTGTAGCTTTTTAATAAAGCACTTGTATGTTCTTTGTAACCTGTGTTGGTGTGTTTCTTTTGGGCTTCCCGGCCTCATATTATTTTTATGTTTTCACAGTTGGCGCCCGAATAGGGACCCTCAAGATTGATGCCGGATCATTGAAGGTCGACGCAGACTATCGAACCGGGATCGGACGGTGTGATACTGCGGGCCCGACCGAACAAGACGCGATACCTCGGCAGCGCTGCACAATCCGAACCTTGGACGATAGTCGTGTGGTCTGACACGGCATCTTGACGAGGGTCCATTTTTGAGGCGGGCAGATTTGTCGAAACCACCAAACACAAGGTAAAATTCGTTAGGTAAGTTCTTTGGTAAACCGTACGGTCCTCCTTAGGTTTGGTCAGGGGCAGTCGTGACCCGGCTCTTAATTTAACCCTGACAATTTGAATTTGGCGTATTGTATCTGCAGACACAATTATTGACCCGTTAACACCAATTTTTTGTGAAATGCCTGGGAAATTGTCTAGCTGCTTTAGGGCTCTGTTCCGCAGCGATCGACAATCTTTGGAATTTAGCCGCCCGGCACCACAGGAGGGGTCGCCAGCATGTACTATGTACTGTAAGTATGGCATTGGAAGTATAGTATTTAATGATATTTGGCACAGACAAACCAGACATGCCTCCGAATTTCAGTGGCCAATCAATGGTAGTTTTGAGATCCCCCTATTGAATACCTAGAATCGGTCTTGCTAAAAAAGAAGGCCAGACCTGCAGCATTTGATGTTATGCAGAATTGGAAAAAAGAAGCATTGCAGCAGCTAAAAAGTAGGGTTAAACATGCACGCCGTCATAAAACAAATGCCGAAAAGGAGTTGTTATATGATAAGGAAAAACATTCAGTCAGTTAAAAATATGGATAGGGCTTTTTCACTCGGAATCCAGAAAATGTATCCCTCTAAAGATTTCCATGTTTCTGAAGAATTTATTGAAAAATTGTTAAACGAACGCAGGCCTGGTGCCTCTGCGCCACCTCCGTATGATCCTCTCCCGGGTGTTCTGCCCATTCCTGCTGTTGTTCCTGCTGTTATTCCTGTTCCCCCTGTACAACCTATTGTTCCTATTCCTCTAGTTGTTGTTCCTCCACCTATCGCACCACCCCTTTCTCCTGCGCCGATAGTTGCACCCTTATTGAATTTGCCTGCACCTCCGCTCCCGAGTGGTTCTGTATTGACTGAAGTTGATCAGGGCGCAGGGTCAAAGATTGTCACTCGTAATACTGTTTCTGCAGACAAGAAACAAGAATTATTTGCATGGTCTAAGCACTGTATGGAGAAAGGTGATCAAGTTAACGTTTTTTCCACATTTTCAAATTTGAGCAGTTTTCCTGAGAAAAATGTTTTTATCAAAGGTTTGGGGACCCATTTATGTGTGATGTGGGATAGATTACAAAATTCGGATCTCCCACAAGGGGTGAGGGATCTAAATGCTTTAGCACTTTCGAGGGACACAGAGGAGAAAGTATATGGTCATGTTGAAAGATTGTTTGGGTATAGGAGGGACTTTGAGAAATCACGAGATGAGGATGATGAAGACGACAGTATGTATGTGCAGAAACGGTTCCTTCCGTGTCGTAGATCGGCACCTGAGGAAGTACGAATTTGTACCAAAGATGCGATTCGATGGATCTCGGATTCATCGATACCGCCAGATGAAGTATATGACACGTATAGTCAGTATACAGTAGAAATGCAAAGGAAGGTGATTCAGGTAATGGTACAGTGCCTTCAGGAAGAATGTGTAAGGAAGAAGGTTAGTTGTCCTATAGAGTTATTGGGAATTTGTAAAAGGGCTTTTTCGCGCGACACTTCTTTGACTGCCTTAGCGCTCGACCTGGCTCTGTTGCTTAGTAAGCGGTCGGAGTTACCTATATCTCAGTTGCCTATGAGAGAGGTTCCTCCGACATTTGTCCCAAAGGTTGAGATTCCCGCTAACGCTGGGACTGGGGCACCCGCTGTGGATATCCCTGCGCATTATGTATCGCAATTTGTTCACGTCCCGTTTTCACGACGGGAAGTGAACACTATTAGACAATCAATTCCCGATATCAGGAAAAACCCGACAGGGTTTTACAAAGAGATAGAGTCCGTTTTGCAGTCCTCTGTGTTCACCTTAAGTGATATTGACTTGCTATTCCCTGTACTCCTACCCGTAGATTTATGGAAGCTGGTTCGGACAATAGACGATGTGCCAGGGTTGGGAGATACGTGGGCTAACATGACTAGGTTTGATGGGGAAAGACCAGCTGGTGAGAAACCACCTCAGGTAATACTTACTTTGCCTGATAGAATTGTCGCAAAATTAAAAACTATAATTCCAGAGAAAAGAATTATTTGGGGCAAGCTTACGGCCTGTGTTCAAGGAAAAACTGAAGGTGCCACCGAATTCTTTAATAGATTTGAACAGGTATTCTCTGACTTCAGTGGACAGGACTTGGGCACAGAGTCTGGGAAAAGGTTGTTTGTGGACAAATTTGTACGTGGATTGTTGCCCGACATCCAGTCACAGATTATGTCCTCTGAGAGCGCTTGGCAGGCGAAATCTCAATCTGAAGTTTTGCACATGGCTCAGTATTATGAGAACCGTGTTAATAATGAAAAGGAGAAAATAGAGAAGAGGAAAGGAGATCTGAAGACTAAAGTATTGTTACAACAAATTGTTAGAAATCCCAGAGGTGGTACGACACAGACCAGAGGTCAGTATGTCCCAAAAGGAAACGCTCCTTTGGGTTCTGTGAATATTAATCCATGTGCCTATTGCCGCCAGGAAGTTCATTGGCGAGCACAGTGCCCGTCCTTCGACAAAGGTCAAACAATGCGTTTCGGAGTATGGGTAGACGACCTATAGGTCGCCCTCGAGCAGGGGGCCCTGATAGAGGTCAGTTTTCACAAGATCCTCAGCAACCTTTTTCACGGGAAAATCAGACTTCGAGTGTGGACGCAAGAAACATATTTGATCACCCTTCTGCTGCCTACCTTTCTGAAGAGCTTCCTTCTGACAACATTTTATTTCGTTAGGACTGCCCGAAGCAGGGTTTGGAAACTTCACCTATTCCCGTTAATCAGAAAGGTCCCTACGTTGAATTGTTAGTAGGGAATAGGAAACATCAGTTTTTGATAGACACTGGAGCACAGAAGTGCTCCATTGATCATTCCCGGGTTCCAAACATTCCACTGTCAGGGCAAACAAATGTTTCTGTAGGGTTTTCTGGTATACCAATTGTTTGTCCGGTTTCTTCGCCGGTGTCTGTTTCTTTGGGTCCCTTTACGGACCATTGTCCCTTCCTTCTGACTTCGAACTGTGGAGAGAATTTGCTGGGGTTAAATCTGTTGAAGAAATTGAATGCAGTAATTCATTGTTCCTCTGATGGAGTACGACTGACGGTTTCACCACAGCAACTTCCCAATTCTCAGTTTCTGATTCAACCATTGCTTCCTGAGTTTAGCGTTGTTCCGGAATGTTTGTGGGCAGTTGACGACAATGATGTCGGGGTGCTACAGATTGAGCCCGTTAAAATAGTTTTGAAATGTGGAGTTTAATTACCATGCAATCCGCAGTATAAAATATCAGTTGAGGGCGAGCGTGCTTTGAAGTGCATTGTCTCCGATTTTGTGCATCGACGGGTGATTGAGGATATTGCAGGTAGTTTATGTAACAGCCCGATTTTGCCTGTATACAAGAAAGGTGACAATGCAATCCCATACCGGTTCATAATTGATCTTCGTGCTATTAACAAAGTTGTCGCCCCACAATTTCCGATTGTGCCTGATGTAACAACGATACTAACAATGCCCCTGCTACGGCTACACACTTTAGTGTTGTGGATTTAAAGAATGCTTTCTTTAGCATTCCTATACACAAGGAGAGTAGATATTTGTTCGCATTCACCTTGGGAGGACGTTCATTTACATTTACTCGGGCACCTCAAGGGTATACTGAAAGTCCAAGCATTTATATTAGAGCTTTGAAAGAGCAGCTCGACACCCTTGAATTGCCACCTACTTGTACACTGCTTCAGTATGTCGATGATTTGCTTTTGGCTGCAGATTCTGAAAGTGCTTGTAAAGAAGGCACTGTACTGTTGCTTGTTCATCTAGCTAAAAACGGTCATAAAGCTTCGCTAAAAAAATTTCAATATTGTTGTCAGGAGGTCGCCTATTTAGGCTACCTCCTGTCAAAGGAGGGGAGAAGATTGACACCTGAAAGAATAAAACACATTTCTGGCATGTCTGTTCCAAATACACAGAAGGAAGTCAGAGCCGTAATAGGTATGGCTTCTTACTGTAAGTTGTGGATCCCGAACTTTTCACTAGTGATAAAACCGATGTTGGCTTTGACGAAGAAGGGCATTTCTTTGCCGCTGCCATGGAAATCGGAACATCAACGATCATTTGAGCTTCTCAAAACCGCGTTATGCTCTGCACCGGTTCTGGGTACTCCAAATTATGACAAGGCCTTTGTGTTGTTTGTGCATGAATGTGATGGATGTGCTTTGGCTGTGTTAACACAGGAACATGGAGGGAAGAATAGGCCGTGCGGCTACTACTCCTCCGCCCTTGATCCTGTCGCATGCGCTTTGCCAAGATGTTTGCGAGCTGTCACTGCTGCTGCCGCGTCTGTAAAACAGAGTGAGGGAATGGTCCTAGGCCATGATTTAATTTTGATGGTACCTCACTCTGTAGATGTCCTATTGAATAAAACCCAAACGCAACACCTCACCTCTGCACGGCTGACAAGGTATGAATTAATTCTGTTTGCCCCTCACATTCAAATTAAGAGGTGTTGTGTTCTTAATCCGGCTGAACTTCTACCTTTCCCGCAAAATACTGTTTGCGGTGACGAAGAATTACATGACTGCCTGTATACCACTGAACAGGAAACGAAGGGCAGGATAGATCTTATAGATACTCCTTTGGACAATGCAGAAGGGGAGCTGTTTTGTGATGGCTCCTGCTTCAAAATTCCAGATGGTACATCTACAGCTGCTTACGCAGTTACTACGTTGAGTACGGTTGTTGAAACTAAGAGAATTTCGCATAACTCCGCGCAGGCCGCATAGATTATAGCGTTGACCCGAGCTTGTGAACTATCCGAAGGGCGAATAGTAAACATATATACTGATAGCCAGTACGCCTTTGGGGTGGCTCACAACTTTGGGAGGCTCTGGTCGGAAAGAGGGTTCCTAACCTCACATGGGACCAAGATCCAGCATAGTCCCCTGATAGTCAAATTGCTCTCGGCACTCTCACTCCCTAGGCAGTTAGCGATCATGAAATGTGCAGCACATTGTAAGGTCATAGATGATGTGGGAAAAGGGAACGCTTTTTCTGACCAGATAGCCAGGCAAACGGCCACAGACCTTAGCGCAGACATGTATGCTCTAAGGGAAACAAAAGATGCCTATGTAATGGATGAGGGTATTTGGTCTGTGCGAGATATTCAAACTGATGCCACAATAGAAGAGTCCAAAAGGTGGGCCGAAGGAATGGGGAAACTGGATGATGATGGGTGTTGGGTGGATACATCTGAAGGAAAATGGTTGCTCCCTGATTCATATGTGCTGGCAATGGTTACGATGGCACACGGTCCTACGCATATGTGTGTTCAGCAGATCACGAAAATGTTAGAACAAGTCTGGGTGAATGATAACATTTTGAAGACTGCACAGCGACATGTTCAGAATTGTATGATTTGCTTACAGCACAATGTGGGGAAGGGGACAGTAACTCCAAGGGGAAGCTTTGGGCCCCCTTCTGTTCCCTTCGAGGTCATCCACTTTGATTTTATTGAGATGGAACGGTGTAACAAACTAAAATATGTTCTTGTGATTATTTGTGCTTTTAGTAAATGGGTCGAGGCTTTCCCCGTTAAAGATGCTACTGCCATGACCACTGCAAGGACTATGGTAAAGAATTCTTTCCACGATTTGGGCTTCCAAGGGTAATTTGGTCGGACAATGGTCCCCATTTTGTTGCAGCAGTAATTTTGCAGATATGCACAGCGTTACACATTGAAAAACGATTTCACTCAGCTAGACATCCTCAAAGTGCTGGGTTGGTAGAGAGACATAACGGTATCTTAAAGAATAAGCTTGCAAAAACATGTGCCGACACCAAATTGAAATGGCCAGATGCCTTACCTATTGTATTATTAGCCATGCGTACCACACCTCAAACTAAGACTGGGCTTTCTCTATTTGAGGTAGTGATGGCAAGACCTGCTAACTTTTGGGGTCTTCCGAAGCCTAAAGCCCTGAGGGAGGTAGAAAATGTAATGCTTGTAGACTACTGCAACCAGTTGACTAAAAACCTGTATTTCATTTATCATCAGGTCCAATCAGCTTTACCTGTACGGTTTACGGGCCCAGGACACGATATTCAGCCTGGAAGTTGGGTCCTAGTGAAGGCCTATGAAAGGTCTTCCTGTCTCGCTCCTCGCTGGAGGGGACCCTACCAGGTGCTGTTGGTCACTCAGACAGCAGTGCAGGTGGCTGGAAAAAAATATTGGATCCACGCGACGCATGTCAAGAGACTTCCTCACCCGACGCCACACGTTACAGAAGAAGCAGAACCCCTTGCTGATGCTACAATCTCTGATCCTGGAGTAGCAAACAGCGCTGTGAGTGCGTCGGAGAATTTCTCTGAGCCCGTGGAGCTTGGGGAACAGTCCATTTCGTCTCTGCACCCTTTGAAAAAGTCGTTTCCGGAAAACACTGTTTCAAGTTCTGCGACTTCCGTCGCCTCCGATACGTCGCTTCCCTCAGGAAGTGACGACGCCTTGTTTCTGGATCAAACAGTTTTGGGTACCACCAGGTACGACCTTGGACGAAGAAAATAGAACTACGGCACGGGTCTCTCCGTGCATTTGGAAAGAAGAAGTGATTGAAAGTTTTCTCTTGTAAAAGAAAGTTCCTTTCGAACAAAAGGAAAAAAAGGGTTTCTGCTGGCTAGTGTTGGGGAAGGACTAAGAAGTTGCGCGACCATAGTGTCGCCAGCAACGAACATTGGGGTCGTCGATTGAGAAACTACGATGCCTGCCACCTCCACCGCTGCTCCCCGCACTAGACTTGTAAATAAGGGGGTGACCAACTCGGACAACGAACAATGTGCCTGGGACCCGAAAATGTATTGCTGTGTTGTGTTAATAATAATTGGAATTTGTGTAATTACTGCTGTGGGACTTTGGTACTTCGAAGAAATTTACCCTCTAAAACCTCTACTGCCAATTGAGATTGTACCTACTGCTTTGACTCCCTCTGTACACCTTCACACTCTGTCACCTAGAGACTCCCAGCATAGACAAAAGTATCATAATAACACTTTAATGATAGTAATGAATGCAAAGCATGCCATTTTTAATAAGAGTAATTGTTGGATTTGCACTCATTTACCGTAACATGGGAACAAGGGGCTAGGATGGTATATTCACCCTTTACCTTTAACGACTGCTTGCTATGCCTCTCTTAGAGCACTATTCTTTGGCCGTTGGAATGATAGCATCTCAGGGAACTTTGATGGAACTAATTTAAATGATTTTGAGAAACGTGAATTGACTCCCCTGGGATGCTTGCTTTTTGCAAATTGAAGTAGACCTAATGTTGCTTCTATGAGGCCATCTGATAAACTATCTCTTCCTATTCAAACTCTAATTTCCTTTAAAATGGCTCAGATAGGTAATAAGGACGCCATGCCCCCTTCCACCTCTATTAATCATAGCCCTGATTCAGTCCCCTTTTGTGTACAAAGAAATGGCACTCGGCCAATGGGAGATTTTGAAGGTTGTATAAACATTGTAAATTTGACTGGGGAGAACAGGCCTCTGTATGTAGGGGGGCCTGTTTATTTCGTTTGTGGTAGTTCAGCATTTCCCTGGTTGCCCAAGGATTGGCAGGGAACCTGTTATTTAGGAATCCTGTTACCTGGGGTATTTGTAGCTAGTACATTGGAGGTTTCTAAGGCTCGCCCACGGCGGGACGAGAACGGAGATACCCCTGGGCAAGTATTGGGAGATATAGCAAAATCAGTTGTGCCATTTTGGGGACAGATAACACATTCTGAAAATATTAGGGGACTAGCAAGGGTACTGGAGAGAACCATCAAACGGACCACGGATATACTCTACAGTATGACATTAGAACAAAAGGCAATAAGATTGGTAGCACTCCAAAATCGGATGGCATTAGATGTCATTCTGGCAGAACGTGGTGGAGTATGCAAATTAGTGGGGTCCGCTTGTTGTGTTTTCGTGCCAGATTCCTCGCCGACAATTGTCAAAGCAATACAGAACTTGCACATCCTTAGTTCTGAAGTGCATGTTCCTGTGGGAGATTGGAATATTAGCGCCTGGTTCTGGGATTCTCTACGATCCTGGGGTTGGAAGGTGCTTTCTGTTATCTTGGTTATTTTGGGAATCCTGCTATTCCTTTGTTGCTGTTTTCAATGTCTACCTAGTGTATGTGCAATGCTAGGTGGATGCTGTGCTCAGGCAGTGAGCACAGTGGGGCACAAAATGTACGCCCCAGATATAGCATCTAAAGAGTTTGTGTTACAAGTGGTCCTGATGAACGACCTAATGGCTATAGACATTACAGATAATGATTCAGGATGTATGGACGACAATGCATGGAGTTATTTGCAAAAGTATTAGAAGTGATATTAGCACTTGGCATAGGCCAAAAGGAGGGTTTGTCGGAATTGAAACAATATTATGGCTCCTATCGCAGCAATTGTATATGTATTGGCCTACGCCAAGTTGTCTAAAACATCATATGCGAACAAACTCTGTGGCAAGGTCTTGACCTTAGAGAAAGTAATGTAAATCGCTTAAATGGATTAAGCCGCCATTTTAGGTTCTCTTGTAATGTGGAAGTCACCCTGAACATCAAAATGGAGGCCGAATGACATTCTGAGTAAGATTCCGGCCGTTGTGACCTCCGTACACACGAATAATTAATATGCCTGCAGGCCACTTGTCGGGGTCGCGAACTGAGACCTTGTCCTATTGCTGACCTATGTGTAAATGTACAACTATATCAGGGAAACTAATCAAAATGCATAAATTATAGGATTGACCTGGCTAGGAACCAATAGGCCTGATCCCTAGAATGGTTAACCCGCGAGGGGGTTGGCTAAGGGCTGGATAAAGGATATAAAAACCCAAGTATTCCAATGTACGGTCTCTCTTACTAATGCAGCGAACCTTCGTTGAAGTTCGTTACATTACTCTGAGAGCCGAATAGCTATCCGTTTGTCAATTGACTTTGGTAACTGTTGTAGCTTTTAAATAAAGCACTTGTATGTTCTTTGTAACCTGTGTTGGTGTGTTTCTTTTGGGCTTCCCAGCCTCATATTATTTTTATGTTGTCACAGAATGGTGATACGAGTCCGGCGGTAACCAGGTGGTTTCACCGCCTAGGCTACCGCCGGACTCGTAATGAGGCCCTATATGCCTCATCACTAGTTTGGTGGTAATTCAGTGGTACATCCACAAAATTAACTCCAAACTCGATTAGCTTTACCACCACTAGGTCCTGTGGCTTTAACGCTGGGTTGCAAGTGGCGGTAGTCCAGTTTCCTTCCCCAGTTCTGAAATACATAGGACTCCATCAGCATTTTGGTGGAAATACTGCTGGTGGTAATTGTGGTCATTCTGACAATTTTGGCAGATTTGTGGCTGAAAGGTAAAAGGTTTACCTCCAGCTTTTTGCTGAGGGTAAATCTTCCACCATACCGCCAAACTTGTAGTACAGTGGTGCGGTAATGTGGTGGTAATGCAGTGGTAACGGAATTACTGCCACATTACCACCTTTTTTACTTGCACCACTGTACCTGTAATCAGGCCCAAAGTCATTTCATATCACCTTGAAGAGGTGCACAGAGAGCTGAGAACCGAAATGGGTATCAGCCCTGGGGAGACCAGATCTAACCAATCAAGGGACAGAAATCCAGGGGTAGACGGCGGGTGGCAAGGGCCAATGGTAAGTCTGTGACCCTGCAACAATGTAATAGATTGTTTTTTGGGGACAGGGCCAGTCAGCCACCTGACATGGAAGGTCCAGTAGAATTTGGCGCATACTGACCCTCTATACGGTCTACCATCCAAGCACCCAATAGAAGTGATAGGTTTTTGGGGGAGGGTCCAGGCAATAAAGCAATCTGGTATCAAAACTGGGAGACATGTCTTGTGGAATTGGAAGTTCTGGAGAATTGTAATTGTCCTGTTTGATCCCTGTCGGCTTTTGCAATAAACGACAGTTCTAACTTGCCCTTGGCTGAGTTCTCTGTTTATTCTGGGGGAAGGGTAGTTGGGCCTTGGGGGCTGGACGAGTAAGCTTGTAGCAATCCCCAGACCTCTGGAATTCTGGTTCTCTAACCAACAAGTAGCAGAGGATGCATTGGCTACGCCCTTTCGGCACAAAGCCGATTCCCCGCCGCAGTGCCTGGAGGGTTGCGGGACACCTTGCAGGACACGAGAAGACGGGGAAAGCGTGTCCCATGCAAAGAACGTCAGGAGCCAGCTTGGAAATATCCTGCCCTCCACCATATACCAAGGAGGAGGGGCAGAGAGGGGGCTGACAGACGGACAGTGGAAATGGAGCATGCAGCGAGGCGCAGGAAAACACTAAGGAGGGGCTAGAGGGCATAGCCTCGAATTAATGGGTAGGGGGACAGGTCCTCCTGAAATTGGAAGGGAAGACAACAGGAAAAGCAGTGATGGTGACCCAAGAGATGGAGGGCCTTAAGGCGTGCAGCGAAGCAAGATAGTGGGAGGTGATAATAGAAGAAGTAGACAGAAGGGAAAAAGAAGCAGAAGAGAGACACAAGAGAAAGCGTAGAGACAAGCAAATGGAGGAAGAGAAGGAGCAGGACCAGCGAGAAATGAGGAGGAGGCAGCTAGAAGAAATCGAAAGATAAAGAGAAGAGGACGAGAAGGCAAAGCAAGTTTTAGTGAAGATGGAAAGGAGAAAGTGGTAAGTAGAGCGACTTATGAGAGAGCGCACACACAAGGAAGAGGAGGAGCGCGCGATCAGAGACATACGGATGAAATGGGGAATGGGCATGGGAGACGACAAACTGGAAGGAAGCAGACAAACAGAGCCAGTCACCCAGAACAGGACTGCCACTTCATCAGACAGAATAGACATGAGGTCCTTCGAAGAAAGGGACAGTGATGACTTGATTGACTTTGCAGAGAAGCCCAGTACAGAAATGGCTTCTAGGAGGCTGAGCTTCACAGAGACTTTTTGCAGCAATATGGGCACTGACTCAGACAAGGACGCATGGGGATGTGAGGAGGAGGGAAGCGGTCGACCCAAGCATAAATCAATGGGGAAAAGCACAGACAAAAGTGTGACCTGGGACGTAGGGAAGGACACAGGGGGATCTAAGGGAGACAAGGATGATCGATTACAGCAGTTGAGGGACGCCTTATGCAATCTAGATGACCTGATTCCATTTGTACAGAGGCTAAGGGATCTCGCAGGGCCACAGAAGGGGGAGCCATTAAAGGCATACACTGACATCAAAGATGCCGACAGACATGTCAGACAGATCAGGCTGACGCAAGGGGTGAATGGGGAGAACAGGTTCACAAAGTTGCCCTTACTGGAAAAGGGGGGAGGGGCGACCTCAATATATCCCATGGAAGCACATAGACAAAGAAAACCTAAGATGCAGGCTACCCTCATTAACCGCGGGTGCGGGAAATGTATATATGAAATGGAAAGAATGACAGCTGGGCCGAAATTAGCATTGGGGTATGTAAAGGGGCTACTAGTGCCAATCCTTGGCGAAGCCGCTGATTACGTATGGAGAAGGGCCGAGTACCCAAGAGTCACTACCCAGGACATGGCACACAATGGTTTGCCATTTGCATATTGCCAAGCAGCTGTATGGTAAGCTCTAAGGACACAATACCCAGACACGTCAGACATTAGCGTGATTATGGCATGCAAAATGGGGGAAGATAAAGACCGCTTGCACTACATTCAGAGAGACAATTCAAGAGCTTTGGCACCTTGAAATGCAAGAACTACGGGACAAAACAGTAGCATTATTCTATCACATATTATGCCAAGGGTTGCCAGAACAGGTGCAAAAGCAACTCAAGAAACTAGTGAGGATAGAAGCAAAAGCCTTGGTCAGAAATACAGCTCACTATAGTACACTATTGTAGGCTATTACAAGAGAACACGAGGAAAAAGCGTGAGGAGAGGAAGAACAAGCAAGTGAAGTTAGTACAGAGCAAGCTATGTAAATACGCCATGGAAGGGGCAGTACTGACAAGCACAGGAGGACAAGAGGCACCACAGACGAAGTATGCACCACTGCCCATGGGGGGGATTCATGGGGCGGTAGAATGCGCAACACGGGTTCCGAGGAAGAGGGGGGCTACCCAAAGGATGTGGGTACAGGCCACAAATGCATAACAAACAGGTGGGATTCCCAGGGGGTTTCAAGGATATGGGCAGCAGATACAGCAGGGCCCCGGGGATCGGGGGGGTTTGTGGGTTTCCCAGGGCAGGGGAGTGAACCATCCCACATTTCAAGAGTTTGCATAAGCAGGGGGATGCCACAGTATGGGGGATGCAATACCAGCCAGCATACCAAGGGGAACAGGATGAGTACTATACACAGGATCAAACACAACAAGGACAGACACACAACTCATACCCACAGAAACACCAGCCCGTGGCACAGGTACCACAGTATTTGCACAGGCGCAGGGTAACACACAGCACGCATACACAGCAAACAGATACCACTTGTACAGAACAGCACAGAACCAAACGACGGGACAATGAAATGCATGGACTCCATAGCAACGGCCCCCATTAGGAACCTGGGGGAGTCACCATGGTGGGGAACAACCCATTTCTGGGGAACGGGATGTCCTTATACCCTCAGTACAGTTCACAGATGGACTAGAAATGGAGTCTTCATCACACGCATTTGTGACCATGTAAGAACAATGATGCTCAAAGAGGCGTACAACATATTACCAGCGACACAGATTATGGAGCTGGAGGGTGCGGCAACTAGGGAGGAGAAGGACCTGTGGCTTAGTACAGTGTACAGTATCTCCAACAGATGTCCTATGGCATCAAAACAATATAGGGAAAGTATTTTATGCCACTGGTATTATCACACACAGCACTGACACAACTACATTATCCAATTCATACAGGGAAGGAGGTGCTTGCTGCCCATTTTGGAGAATCATGATTCTGTCCTAACTTGTCAGAACATGCGGCCGAGTTCATGAGTAATTGTTTGACTTGTAAGCAGTTTACTGCAGGGCATACATTGAGAGTTGTGAGAGGAGCCATACCTCGCCCAGTTGGTCCATTCCAATACCTCCACGTCGACTATGTCGACATGATCCAAGTCTGCCAAGGGTACCGCTACATGATAGTGGTTGTGTGTCCATTTTCCCGTCGAATCGAGGCTGATCCTGGTACTCGTCCTGGCACCCTTAGAACGGCAAAATTGCTGGTCCGGGAGGTGTTCCCATGATGAGGCATGTTTGAGGTCCTGTGGTCTGACAATGGCCCTTACTTCACCAATGAGATGTTCCAGCATATTACAATGTTGCTGGGCATTCAACACAAATTCTCCTGTGCTTATCACCCACAAGCAAACAGGGTGTGTGAACGCCTCAGTGGCCTGCTTAAGGAAGCTATAACTAAAACTAAAAAGAGCCTCAATGAGAATTGGTTACACTGCTTGCCCTCTAGCCCTGTTTGCATTGTGCAACAAGCACAGATCCAACCACCATTTTACCCCACATGGGGTGGTAGCAGGACAGCACATGCAACTTCCGCCGGCTCCTCCCACTAGGGCAGCAAAGGATGCACAGAATCCTGCAAATGTATGGGTCAGGAAATGTATGAATATGCGACTTCCTTGATTGCTAGTGCCTTTTTTATCTCTCGCCAGATACAACGACACCAGGAGTGGCCTGAAGTTGTCAGAGAAAGTCAACACCCCAGAAGACTTACTTAAGCAACCACCTGTATACCCAGGAGACCTGGTTCTCATTAGAAACTTTAGCCGACATTGGGACACACCCAGGTTCATGGGTCCTGACACTGTTGAGAAAGTGACTAAGGATGCTATTAAGTTGTAGGAAAAACCGTCTGGAATCACATCGGAGACATCCCTATAAAGCTGTGGCCTCACCTGGCAATGAGATCGATAGAGCCAACGATCCTCAACACGAAGAGCAATGAGACAATTTGGAACCAGCAGTGCCGAGCAGAGGACACCCAATAGTTACTCGCTCATGGGCAGCAGAGTTAGGCCAAGGACTTCCTACACATCCAGAGTGAGGGAACACTGTCTGTTTTGTTATTTTTCTCTCTACACACATTCATCGTGAAAGTGCGACTGCTTCATTGCATCTTTTTTCATGGTGCCCACTGATTCACACCTTGATGCCTTCCAAAGCCTATTTGTCCAATTCATGAGAAGGTCCCGCAGATTTCGAGCACGCCCTTCTAGTATGTATTACCACATTTTCATAGCATATTTCGGCCAAGCTTACCCACAACTCGAACAAGGAAACCAGTACTCAGAGACCCTAGAATTAGAATTGTGTGGGAGCAGCAATTGATTTTTGCCATGACCAATTATATGATCCACAGGGCTTGAACTAATACAACACTAATCCAGTAAGGCACAGTTTTTTCGCATTTCAGGCGGGCAACTGATATCTTCAAGCTGCACAAGGATCCAAGCAGCGCAGGTAAATGGAAGGGGTTATTAAAAATATGCTTGTCTTGTCTCTTATTTCCAAGTGGGGTTTTTGCATTTCTTTTTTGGTGACTATCACTTGTGTCTAGTGAAACCGCTGTATGCTCTACTAAAATGACTCCAACTTCAGCAGGTGGAACAACCATGTCAGGTGGACAGGGGAGCACTGTAAGCACGGTAAGCAGAGGCAAGCACAGTGGAGGGGTGGACCTATATCCCACTGACACTTCTCAAGTGTCTAACAATATGCGGTATGAACACATGACCAAAGTAGGTAAAGAAACCGCAGAGGAGAGCTGCTATGTCTGCTCACTAATCCCCTATGCCATGAGTGCCTCCTGACCATTCATAGCAACTGAAATTCCAGCAGCAAGGGCACAATGCCTCATGTACCTATCCATGTATATGACCTGAGGAATATTCAAAGAGAAAAAAGCAACATTAAGATGGATGTCCCAGACACCATACCCTTATGAAGACAGTTACATAAGGACTCTTGATATGATGAACAATTACTGGCAGACCAAGCTATACAATGCATAACTGATGGCCCGCAGAAAGGAGAGACTAAAACAATCACACTGATAAAATACCATGCCTGAAGAGGGGGTTCAAGGAAATAGAAGGAGAACCATGATGTTGGGAAATACCACAGATGCTTCTGTATGGCCAAGTATACACAGAAGAAGAATGGAAAGACTGAGTAGTACCGAGCAGAGCACACACCGTAATATAATCACCAGTGAACACAGTGCAAGGAGAAAATGACAAGTAGCTAAAAGAATGGGGAGCGAGTATTAAACTGCTCACCTATGTAGACAATGAAGCTGGACTGATGCCCATAATACCACTGAAGACACCAGCATTGTGCTACAAGAATGAACGTGCAGTAAAGGTTGGGGATAACACAGAATGTAGGTACACAGAAAAGCATCCAGCAATGAAGATTGCCACAGCAGTATTAATGGACCACTATTGGGCGTGTGGATCCAAAGCATACGGGAAGCTGCCACCCAACTGTGGAGGAGTTTGCTCGTTGGTGTACATCAATATCCAGCACTGGTAGTGTCACAAAAAGACGTGAAGATAGACAACTTCCTTAAGATGGATATTAACACGAGAAAGAAAAGGTCTGTGGCAATAGAAGAAAAGGGAAGAAAGAAACGGTCTGTGCAAGTGAGTAGAGTGAAGAGAGATAACTATTTCTCATCAGAGTCAGAAGCATTACTAGACAATGTACCACCTGAGAATCAGTTATTCAGCAGAACAGAAATGTTTTTTGTATCAGTGGATCCAGACATATGCAAATGCAAAATGGTTGCAGATAACCAGATGGGAGCTGACGCAGACCATAAACTCTACACTAAATGGCTTCAATGTGATCAAAGGAAAGCTCTGAGCAGTAAGGTTGATGGCACTCCAGAACAGATATGTTCTAGACCTTCTCAAAGCAATGGAAGGAGGAGTTTGTGCCAAGATTGGGAGTTCCGGTTGCACATTTGCGCCTTCCAATGATGTAGAGAATGGCACATTGACAGAAGCAGTGACAAGATTATCGAAGATGCATGCCAAGATAGAGGAAGAAGCCAAAGGGACAGGAAAAGACCAGAGCTGGTTGGCGTACCTATGGTCCTGGATGCTGTCATGGCTGGCAGACGGGCTGAAAGTATTACTAGGAGCACTAATATTGGTACTAGTGGGACTGTGTGTGGTGAAGATCTGCATTACACAATGCCGCAAAACGACTAAGAAGACAATAGTGCAGAAAGTGATGGTGGACATGAACATGGGAGAATAAGGAGACAAGATAGTGGAAGAACAAAATAACCTGATGGCCAGGATAAAGGAATACCCAATGTTCCCAACTGAGTTCATAAAATTCAACAACCCATACGACAAAAACAGATACTGGGGGAAGTGGGTGTGGTGCAACCCAGAAGGCGAATGTACCTATACGAGCTGGAGTTTCGATGATCATGCACATTTCCATGGACACCTTGGAGGGGTGACAAGATATGGCTACCAAAAGCAAGAGTGACAAGGTATGGATGATTGGTTGACAAATCGACCAGAGCGGGGACTAAAGAGAGGGTCCCAAGAATGCCCCTCCTCGCCCCTATAAACATGACTGCCCAAAGAGTTAAGAACACCCAAAGTCACTCACTATTTGGACAACCCCCAAGTGCACCACAGACTGGCACGTATGCAGAGAGGTATTCTCTCAGAACAGCCATTACAACCTTATCCAGTGAATGTCCTTATGGATACAGGTGTCTCAACAGTGATCATGAATCCAAACAACATAATGGATTGTATCGACTAAATGCTGAGAAACCACTGTGCTGACATCATTAGTGACACAACAACATAGCTGCGTTAGTCATGAAGTACACTGGAAATCATGCACAGCTTACAAAAAAACTCACTTGTATACACAAAGAACATGCTTACACAGTTCTGTAGAGGACAGATACATATACATACTGTCAAAGTTTTTATCATTTTCTGCATTAGCCTAATGCAGCAATGTGAAAAGCAAGGCAATGAAGAAATCCAGAGCAAGCTTGCAGATTCTTATGACAAAGGAAGAGTCATGGAACTACAGGAGGATATAAGGAGCTTGGTAGGACCACATACAACTAACCTATAGGAAGCATGGCACAATATAAGTCTGTAAAAATCATATTATAAGTCTAATGAAAATCACAGAAGGCCTCAAGTTGCAGGACACCAGACAAGGGATGCAGACTCAGGCTGCACAAAGCAGGAAGGCTGAGCTCACAGCCAAGTTCAGAGATAAAGAAGCATACTCCAAACTTCAAATGACAAGGGGACAGCTGCAAAAAAACTGAACAAATCCTCATAAATGCAGACCCGAAGAGCTTGATTTTGCAGTCCATAACCATGTCATGAGGCTGAGTTAGACAATGAGTATTCACCTGCGATGGGAAGACAAACAGTTCTCAGTAACCCAAATGATGTGTTACTACCAGATACATTTGGGACACATAGTCCTTTCACATCACCTTGAAGTGGTGCACAGAGGGCTGAGAACCGAACTGGGTCCCAGGCATGGGGAGACCACATCTAACCAATCAGGGGACAGAAATCCAGGGGGGCTGGCAGTGGGCAAGGGCAATGGTAAGTCTGCGACCCTGCAACAATATAATAGATCGTTTCTGGGGAACAGGGCAGGTCAGTCACCTGACATGGAAGGCCCAGTAGAATACAACGCATACCGACCCTCTATAGGGTCTAACACTCCAGGCACCCATTCGAAGTAAATGATAGGTTTTTGGCGGAGCTGCCAGGTGATGAAAAAATCTGGTATCAAAACAGGGAGACACGTCTTCTGGAATTGGAACACCTGGAGAATTGTGATTGACCTGTATGATGCCTGTCGTCGGTTTTTGCAATAAACAATAGTTCTAACTTGCCCATGGCTGAGTCCTCTGTTTATTCTGGGGAAATGGTTGTTGGGCCCTTAGGAGCTGGACGGGTAAGCTCATGGCAATCCTTGAACCTCTGGCATACTGGTTCCTTCGCAAACAACAACTATACCAGGATAATAATAAGATCGGTTGCCCAAAGTATCATTTACATCTCAGCCAGGGAATGCGTGACTTGGCTATTATTTATTACTGCACGGTTGCTCTACAGTTGCCTACAAGCAAAGTGCACTGCTTCATGGAAATGTGCACTACTGCTTGTAAACAGATTGTCTAAGTATTAACTTAATGATCAGTTCTACTGAAATTAAAGCAAAAGAAATAAAATAGCAAGCTCATTACATGGAAGTACCAAAAGCTAAGCAGGCTTAATAGCTGGGATCAGCATGCTCTGCTTTTTTTTTCATAATGCAAGACCCCATGTCATGTGTGATGGGCGGGTGCCAGGTTTTGTCTCAGTGCTGGGTGTCCTTGCTGTGATGGCGGTCTTGCATGTTATTTTAATGCTAATCGGTCCTGCTGGTAGGTTATAATGTCTTAACCTCCTGCAAAGTGCACAGGATGTGAAATCCAGTCGGCAGTGATTAGTGAGGCACCAGTATTATGGGGAATTGAAAACACTGCTTGATTGAAATGTGCGCTCTTGTTTGTAAACGGATTGATTGAGTATAAAATATAACAAAAGACATTTTTTGCCATTCTAGGCGGCCCTTCAAGGGAGCATTCTCTGGATGTTGATGGTCCCGGCATGACTTTTTTCGTTTTTTTTACAGGGGCCACCTATGTAGCCATCCCCAACAGTAAATGGTCAATAATTAAAATACTCTTGAATTTCTACCTATGTTTACCTTGAAGGCAAGCAGTAACACCTCCCAGAGCAGCCAGGACACTCAAGAGCAGGAGGAGGGTGGTTGGAGGGAGAGAGCCGGATACAGACGGGCATACATAAAAGCAAGAGAATGGTGGTGTTACAGCACAGGAGCCATTGCAAGCCAGCATGTTTAATTTCATGTGATGTGTTTTTCATTTTTAGCAGTTTAATACTATAAATAACATTGTTTGGGCTGATATGACTTACTGTGTTCAACCGATGTGAGTCGGGACTACAAGCCCATAATGCATTTGCCAGAGAAATGAACGTCCAGACTCCTACTGCACATGTTCAGTTAGATTTACGTAGCAGCATATGTAAAATTAATGTATCTGCAAAATCAAATGACCACAGTGAAATGCTGGGTATCATTAACAATTATTTAAAAACCTACTTCATAGTAGTTTTTAAACATGCAAAAAAAAGGTAGAGATGACTACTCTCGCATCACAGAGCTGAGTGCTCCAACCTCAGGATCACCAGTACTCTGGCAGAGACATGTGTCTGAATCTTCACGAGTGTCCCTCAGGCTAGGACTGCCCCATCCGCAAATGCTAAGCGATGGTCCTCGGTTATACTGAGGGTTCCTGAAGCTTTTGCAGCTGCGGATCAACATCTGAGCGACGTGAAATGCAAATGCAGATGACATGGGCCTCATTACGAGGTTAGTGGTAACCCGCTGGTGCTGCTGGTGGGTTGCCAGCAACCCCATAACACTGCCTGATAACCCGGTGCCACCGGGATATCACAAGTGACGGCGGAACGGGAAATCCCTAGGACTCCATGGGAATGGGGACACTGAAACAACTGTGTTGTTGCTAACGGTACGAGTGCTTCAGTGAGAGACATGCTGGTAGGGGCCTGATTTCCTGGCAGGTCAGGGTTGCTGGGGGATCCCTGCCCCTATCGGCATTCTCGTAATACACCAGTCCGGTAAGGGTGCTGGTTCGTTGCTACCGGCCCCCTTATTTCCAGACCGCCCTACTTTGAATGAGGCCCATATAGTCTTGGTAGAGGGCAGATAAGCAGTGGCTACTTACACATCATGGAAATAGTGCAGACAATCGTTCAATAACGCTAACATCTACTGTAGACGTCTTTACACAAAACCTATTGGTGTGTACGGGCTCCCCCTGAAATGAATGCAAATGACGATGCCACGAGGCTTGGGTGGTTGTTTCTTTCCCCCAAAATAGACATCAGATAAAGGAGAACGGGCAGACTCTTCAGTGTGGAGTTAGAGTAAGGGGACGCGTAGAAACGGCATGCTTCTTACACAAAGAATTGTTTAGCACATGCCTGCACAAAACCAAATGAAAATAGCATGGGTCACCATAGGGAGCTAGATTTTGGCTGTGGTGATGTGTTGACATGCCACCACTAATGGGGGCTCCAGGATGCTTTTGTGCTTGAGAGCAGTGTGCCCGTATGCTTTGTAGGCAGTGCAGTAGAGGTGACTCGATCACTTTTGAACTACAAGGACCCACGTAGGGCCAGGAGGACAGGTCAGGGGCCACTGGATTTGTCTTGGAAGCAAGACAAAGCAGAGCGACACAAGTTCAAATCCTGGTCCCACGTTCATATTTCCAGTACCGTGCTTGGAGACTGGGCTCTGGTATTAAGCGTGTAATAAAAGTCAGACCCTTGCTATGCCCCCTTTTCTTTCTGTCCCTTGTGCCCTCACCTGTGGCGTCCCCCAGGGATCCTCTCTTTCCCCTATCCTATTCAATATCTACATATGGGCGCTGGTCTGCCTTATCCGCTCGTATGGACTTAATTGCTATTCCTACGCGGATGATACCCAAATCCTGATCCGCCTGGATCAAGATCATATTAAGGTCTCAGCTTCTCTTCATGATTGTTTGGCATCAGTCGGTGTCTGGATGGACCAAAACTGGCTCAAGCTTAATGGCGACAAGACTGAGGTGATGATGGTGGGCTATCCTCTCTGCCCGTCTTTATGGACCCCTGCTTTTTGGCCTACTTCACTGGGCCCCCTGCCCTGTCCAGTGGACAAAGTAAAGAACTTAGGAGTCATTCTCTCCACCTCCTTGTCCATGACAAATCAGGTCTCTACGGTCTGCCAATCCGCCCACCACCAGATTAGGGTACTTAAGAGGGTCCTTCCTATGATCCCAGAGGCTATGCGCCCTCCTGTGGTTGCTGCATTAGTCCTCTCACGGTTGGACTATTGCAATTCCTTATACCTCGCTCAGCCGACAGGCCTTCTTCAACGTCTCCAACGTATACAGAACCTGGCAGCTAGACTGGCCACAGGTTCCCCCTATGGAGCTCATATCTCGCCAGTGCTTCGCCAACTCCACTGGCTCCCAGTGGCCCAGCGAGTTAAGTTCAAATCACTGTGTATTGTCCACCGAGCAATCCATGGCCTAGGTGCTGAGTTTCTTCAAACTAAATTTGTCCGTTATATTCCGGAACGCAACCTTCGTTCCCTGAACACCAATCTCTTGGTGGTTCCTAAGTATACCCGGGAAAGACTCGGTGGCAGAGCCTTCTCCATTGCTGCGGCAAGGCTGTGGAACTCCCTCCCACTGCCACTCAAATCTATCTCCAATCATTTGGCTTTCAGGAAAGCACTGAAAACTACCTTATTTTAGCTCTCTGACCACTACTGTGCTTTCCGTTTGATAGCTTCCTCACCAGCGCCATGATGCCCTAGGGCGACCGTGCGCTCTACAAGTTCAGGTAACATAACATAACATAACATTGTTAAATTACAGACACGATCTGGCACAGCTGTATCTGGGGCATTTTTGTGGCAGGATATATTGATCAAATGACCGTTTTCCCTGAAAAACAAGAGCAATGTGTTCAAACGTCTCTCTCAGGCAATTGATTGATGGGTTCACTGCCTCCTAGGAGAGGGGGACAGTGAAATGAATGGAATCTGTCAGTTTCCAGGTCATGGAGGTCTGGATCCAGTAGCTGTCATGACATGAACTGGTGAGTGGCTGGTGTGCCGCAGAATTTCATATTTTTGGACGGTGTTGGACACCAGACATTCGATGGGGACTGGTAGGAGTCCCATGGATGTGCACCTGATTTTATTCTGCGTAGTGACTAACAGTTGTCTTGGAATTAAAGCACTTGAAGCATTGACACGTAATCAGGAAGCACTAGAAGCGATGAAGGACTACTAGAAGCATCAACATCATGAAAGGGCGACGACATGTTTCTGAATGTACCTCTGATTTGGAGGAAGCAGAGTTCTTTATTCCTACAGCCGAAGGCATTTGTGCGCATACATTTGTCTATTGATGATATTAATAAGTTTAATTTTGCAGGGGCTTTTGGTTGGGTAGAGGTGCCCCTTCAGTTTGCCAGTGCATCTAGAGTTTTTGGGGAGTGTTGTTTAAGGGGCCCTGTCAGATACGTGGATTGCTTTTGATTTTCTGGCTACTTAGAGATCTTTGCAGATACGTGTGGGGGTATTGTGGCGTGTAAAAAGTGCTAGTGTGATGCTTCTGGAGATACATATGGGGCACATTAAAAGGCATTCTTAAACTGTGTTATGAGATTGCATGAAGATGTTTCTTTACAGCAGCATGTTTTGTTACTTTCATCTAATGTGTTGATCTGTTGTTGTACCTACCTGTGTTACTGCTGAAATTGACATTATTGATGGGATGCTTACATATTTGCGTATGACTTTAGCTAATGTGCATGGTCCAATATGATGCTGTTCAGAGGAAGAAGGAGGAGCTAGCTTGATTTTGAGCATCATGTAGCGGCTAAATGAAGCAGTACTGCTACATGAATATACCTTAGCAATGTGCATTTTTTAACTTAAGACGGGTAAAGGGCCTCAGTACGCGTTGGGAGGTATTACAGTGGTAAATCCACCAGAATACTGCCCAATGAAATTACTGTTACTGCCATTTGGTCCGGTGGATTTACCACCAGATTACAAGCAGTAGTGGCGGTGTTAGTCCTCATCAATCTGGAGTCCATAGGACTCCATTGGGGATGTCAGCAGAATTACTGCTGGTGGTAATAATGCTGATTTTCTCTATTTTTCCACGGAAAGTAGGAGGATTTACATCCAGCATGATGCTGGAGGTAAATCCCCCACTCAGGGGCCAAACTCGTAGTATGGTGGTGCAAGAAAAGTGGCTGTAATGCTGTTCCCGCCACTTATTTTCCGCACCGCAATACTCGTAATGAGGCCCAAAAAAGTGCCATGCAGAATGCATAGGTACTTTTTCCATATGTTGGGAAGCTACATTCATGGGTGTTGCATGTGGTAAAATCTCAGATGGTTTTCATATTGTACATTACTATTTGAGACCAGTATATTCACTATTTAATGGTGTGAAGGTGGACGCAAACTGTGGGCCTCATTACGAGGTTGGCGGTATGGGTTTACCGGCAACGGTAATGGTGCCTGTGCCAGTAAACCCATTCCGCCCTATTACGAGGTTCCCTCGCGGGACCCAGAACAGACGTCTGGTAAAACCAGATGTCTTTTCCGGGTCCCGCGAGGGGATCAAGGAGCTAGTAACAGGCCTGTTATCAACGGGCCCGTTATTATCTCCATCCCCATTCCCATTGAGCCCTATGGGGGCTCGAATGGGAATGGGGATTGTTTTTGTGAATGAATTACCGGGTCCTCCAAGGTTGGAATTACCCGGTAATTCCTCATTCACAGACCCCGGACCCGGACACGATTTTGGAGCAGGCCCGGCTCCAGGAATTTTTATCTGGGTGGGCCACGTTTGTGATCAGGGGGGCCAAACCTTTTTTCAGATTGGTGATCGGGCAAAACATTTCTTCCTGGATCTGAAAAAATCCATTTGCCCATAATTTTCCCTTAACTTCTTTAGTCTGTTAGAGTGCTTTATAAGGCAGAAGCCTGGATTCAGACTCAGGGCCAGGGTTGACATATTTACCCTCAAGACTACTTGAAAGTCTGATGAAGATACTTGTTGGGATTGCACTCCCTGGCAGATTTAAGCCAAATGAATTCTTGGCAAGGCTGACAGATGGTCCAGGGTAGGTGGGGCATGGGTGTGGAGCTTATGGTGGGAGTCATTAAGCACTGTCATGAGTGCAACAAATGTTATATGCTTTTTAAGTTGTCTTTTGCTACTTTTGGAGTTGTATGTTTAGGGGTATGACTCTAGATGGAAACAGCCTGTTCACCTCACCAGATTTTGCTGACATGAGGTGATTTGCCCAGGTTCGCTCAATGTGTTCAAATGGGAAACCTGCTCTTGCCTTCCACCTGCTCATCCCTCACAAAATCACAGGCTCTCCAGTACCCCTTCCACAGTCTTCTGCTCTCTTCTTCCATTTGCTCCTTTGTTTCCTTCCATAAGCTCCCTCACTACTTTGAACTTCTATTGGCAACTCACTTCATCTTCCATATGCTCCCTCATCTCCATATGGAAAACGTTTGCCAAAAATGCAAAATGAAAGAACAGTACAGAGCAAAAGAGAAGCACAAAATATAGCAGAGCAATATCACCCCCTGTCACCTTCCATCAGTTCCCCCTGACTACCATTCCCATTTACAATCACTCCCACCTATCCCACTCTTCCCCCATCATGTTTTCCTGGCCTGGCTGGGGAGAATCGAGGATGATGCCATCTCCTTCTATGCTAGGGCTTAGCAACGAGGACACCAGTCCTTATTCCATCTAACTTAGTGTGCGCTCAATAATACCTTCCTGAATACTGTGGCTACTCCCAGGAGGCCAGGTAGGAGGTGCTTGTGGTCTAGCCATTTTGTTGTGAAAGACAGCCCCCTCCTCCTCAATAAATATTGAAGCAAGGAATAGGGTATTTAGTTTCTTACAAATGACATTTTGAGGCACAACATTGTATTTTTGTGGCAATTTTGCAGCTAATTTTAATTGAGTTGAGGGTGTGTGGGAGTGCTAGCATGCAGGTGAGAGTGGGATCAGGAGGTAGACAGTGGAGGTTGAAGGGTTTCTGGCCTCCTTGCATCACTCCCGGTTGGATGTGGCAGGGAGGAGGGTCCGCCACTCTCTTGCCACCCCCTATACATCATTGACTAGTACATATTGTTTTCATACTGTTTACAATATGCAAATGTCCATGATAACTTCTTATTTTACATGTTTACTTTGCTATTTTGAATGTCACAATTTTGTACAATAAATCTGGCCTTATGTTTTCCAAAGAAACATGTGTGTATGTCTCTTTGGCTGGCCCTGACCCCTGCGCTGCCAATCTATTAAACCATACTGCAAACTGGATCACTTCAAGGGGCTCTTAATTTTTGCAGGAAACACACAGAGATTAAATGATTTTCCCAGGATTACACACTTTTATTAAGTGGTAAAGCCAGAATGTCATCTGGCTGAAATGTAGGTACTTAACCACACATCTTCCCAGCTAAAGGCGGTACAAATATGTATTGAAGTTTGGTTTTAAATACAAAAATATTACAAATCTGGGTCTTGGCACACAAGTCACTTTTTGTACAGGTTTTGGAATGGTACTTATACCCTGCTTATCATAGCCGTTAGTCTGTATATAAAAGAAACTTTAAGTGATAGGGATGATTTATAGGAAAACATTTTTTATTGTTATGTATTGCATACTTTTATACTAATGATTGTAAACCATGAAAATAAAAAATGTTGTTTAATTTGTAAGTTCCTGTATTCGATTTTTCTTTTTACTTTGCTTTTTCCATTTATTTAGTTTCTTTTTCTTAATTTGCTAACTTTTTTGTAAAGGTTTATAATAAGCCATAAGCAATAACAAATAATAATACTCACTTTATACAGATTACTTTAAAAAAATGCACAAGTCACATGATAAACCAACCCGACAATGTGTTTGTCATTGTAGAATCGGGTTGATGAAAAAGAGTATTGGGGCAATTTTGTTTTGAATCCTAAATTGCATAGAGGGGACTGCTACTGTTTGCACTTCTTTGCAAAAGGGCCCCTATAGACAATTTGAACTGTTTCTTCAAAGTACTGGAAAAGTAAATAGTAAAACATAGCCAAAATCACCTTTTCACTTCACTTTTGCACTATGTGTCTGGAAAAGTATAAATCTCACCCACAAATAACGTTTGGGAATCTGCTTGCTTTTACCAATACAGTTACAATCATAGGTGGTCATTTTCCAAGTCCTGTGGAGTGGATAAAGTGGTGGTAAAATGATTTTTGATTTTAGCTTTATTTTCCCTGTTCTAATTGAAAGCCCACAAGCTCCAGAATGCTATTTAATCAGAATTTACAAAAAATCCCATACAGGCACAAAGTGAAATGAAATGCATAACAAAGTCATTGTTTCAGACAGCTTTTTCTGTAGCCCCATCATTTCTAATCACCCAACAGTCACACTTAAATAGCTTTTTAAAAGCATATATAATTTAAAGAATTTTTTTTTAACCTCTCCATCCCCCGGGTTCCAGTGGCAGTTAAAGTTTTTTTTTTTATTATTGCATATAGTTAAAATACATTCAACCTTTTGATGAAAAAAAGCAAGAAAACCTCACACCACTGGCAAGGACTCCATACTAGCAGAGCTGGTCTGACCCACAAGGACACTGAGAGTTTCCCCGGTAGGCCTCCGCCATAGGGCCTATTTTCTTGGGGGAAGGATACACAGGGACTCAAAATTAAACTATCACTCGCCATTCGGTAATATGTATCCATACAGGCCAGCCTGGGAGTGGCCGTTCGCTGCATGATTTGTTTGCCTGCCAAGCCCGCCTCTGCCCATGGATTTTGGGGCTTGCGCTCTTGTAGCACTAGGTCTCGTGCGCAATGAAACCACACGTGCCCTAGTATGCTCTGTGCTTTCGAGTCGCATGCGCAGGTGTTGCTGGGCCCATGATTGAATGTGCCTTTGCCACCTGATAGACACTGCTGACAGACAGTCTGAGTGCTGTGCTGGTACCGGCTCCGTGCCATGTGCTGTGCCCGTGTTCATGGTGTGCTCTGACAGATTCAAGAAAAACAGCCAACCAACCAGGTGAGGCGGGCTGCACTGCCTCCATCAGCAGACAACAGCAGGTGACCCAAGTGAGTCTGTGGCTGGGGCTGAGAGCAGCTGAGGGCAGTAGCCAGACCTGAAAGTTAAGGGATTATCTGTACGTGCATGCCCCTCTCCCATTCTGCTGAGTGCTTCTGACCCTCACCATCACCCTCACCCTATGCGGTAAACCTTTTCCAATGTGCTGTAATATTTTCTAGCCATCGTGCTACAATGTTTTCCTTGTGCTGCTATCCTGCATCCAAGTGCTGAACCTTTTTCTTACTGAGATGCCATGGACTGTAATATTCTCCACCTGCTGCAATGTGTTCCTCCTGTGCTGTAATCATTTACCGGCCGGGGTCGTGTAATATGTTCTCCATACGCTCTAACATTTCCCTTCCTGTGCTTTAATGTTCCCTGCCTGAGCTATACTGTAAAACAGCACCCTGTTTATCTAATATCCAATCCTTGTGTGGTGATTCCCCAGCCCCGAACTGAATGAGGATGGTTATCGGGGTGTAGTGGGAATACTGGCGACCCGTAGACCTATTAAAATGCACTTCGGCTCTGCTATTCAAGACTAAACTAAACTGCTAATCCAGTACTGCCACTCACCCCCACCTCTACAAATGTACCATACCATGACCTAAATACGCCCCTACCTATGTCATTGCTAATGCACCTCTTCCCAATCCTGAACTCTCACACCCCTGCAATTCCAGTACGTTAGAGCCATACACCGTTCTGCCAGTGTGCCTCAGCACTGACCTCCATTGACTCCTGATGACTGTCATAACTATTCCACCCTTACCAGCAGTAACCCCTTTGCTTCTATTACTACAGCTATTCACAAAACTGTGATAATGGACCTCAATCCTAGCCAGCTGTAACCTCTGTTGTTCCATTACAGTGGTTCACATATGCCAATGGACACTCAATCCTGGCCTGCAACACCTTCCGTTGTTCCATTACAGTTAGTGGCTCCTCCACACACAGCTCTACCAGTGTAACTAAACCCTGGCTAGAAGCAACCCCCATTCTTCCATCACACTGATTCCCACAAAGCTCTGCCAATGGACCTCAAACCTGGCCAGCCTCTGTCTGATCTTTCATGCTTGTGGTAAATCGTGAGGTCTGCATGCCACTGATAACCAGGCCCAAGGCTATGCTGTTTCTGGACAGGAGGAGCTGTTTATGTGGGGGGCGGAGGGGAGTGTTCCAGCACCCCCCCTCCGCCAACCCCTTATCTTATCCGGTTGTATTTTGGGTGCCTTGACATGGCATCTCTGCTTCTGGGCCCCTCTGTTTCTGCGAGAACAATTTCCAGCGATTCCAGACTTTCTCTGGCTGCGGGGCATGCAGATGACGGCCTAGGCCCGCAGGTGGCACTTAGCAAGGTGCTTACACCCTTGTGCTGTAACATTCTCGGTGGGGGTAGTGTAATATTCTCACTGTCTGCTGTACCATACACTTCCCACTGTAACATTGGCCTCTTCTGCTGGTACAGTCGTTCCCTGTGGTGTGCACTTCTCTTACTGCACTTTAACGGCCCACCCTTTGTGCTGTAATATATCAGTGTGGTGTTATTTCCTAAAACACCTGCACTAAATCTCTCCTTGCTCAGCAATCGTCAGCTAGTACATTATGCCCTGCCCACCCCCTTGCTCCACACACTCTCTGTCTTCCCCTCCACCTCCCCAATCCTCCGGACTCCGATGGTAATTTCATATCTGCCCGGCTGATTCATGGGTGCCTGCCTGATTGTGCTGTTGTCTTCTCGTTGCGCTGAGCACCCCAGCCCACAGCTTGTGCATGCTGTGTAATCCTCCAGCCCACCACAGCTCGACGGTTCCCCTGGTGTGTAAAACCCCAGCCCCATTCTGTAATGTTTCTTCCACATAAGAAAAATCCCCTTCCATATTATGTAATCCCTTAGCCCTGCATAAAGCCAGCCCTGTGCTGTAGCATGACCTGCCCATTATTAAACAAACAAAAATGGGTGTCCTGATGGACTGCCAGCAGAACGGGCAAAAGTTATGTTAGGGCCACACAAAGGGGACTGCTTTCGGTGTTGGTATTAGTGTGGTTATTGATTTTTAACCACCCATGACATAATATGTATTTGCGCCACAATTGTCCAGCTCTGTGCAGTAATATTTTACCCTCTGCTTTAACAATCACATTTGCCATCACACCCCCATGCCGTGGGATTCCTCTGCTGTCATATTCACTACATGCTCTCTTATCCGCATCTCTGTGCTGTTTTCTTTATTAGTTTGGGCTTCTAGATGGGGCTTGCTCCAGCTATACATCAAAACTATTGCAAAAAGTATAGATGGGGAGAAATCGGCTTTGAGGAGGGACACCCAGCGTGTAGGTGTTGTTTGGTTATTTGCCCACCCATTGACTGCCCATGATAATCCCTATGGCTGTTCCCACCCAGTTCCCATCCCTTCCTGCCATAAAACACCTCCTCCAGAGAACTCTTTGACTTTACTTTATTCAAGACCTACCATCAAACTGTGCACTCAAAGTGTCTGCCAGTGCTTTGTCGAAGCAGCCTTCTGAGTGTTAATGACTTAATTGGAGTTGTAAACCCACTACTGGTGTAATAAAAATGTCTTCACCAGTTCTGCTTTTAGCCATTCGATTTATAAGCACTATGCATGTCCTTCACTTAAGTCCTGTTAAAAATAAACATTGGTAAAGCCAACAGTTTGGCCTTTTGTATATAGGTACTCACACCGTTTTGCACCTGCTACCAGTAATGGGCAGTTAATACCGGCGGTGCTTGGAAAGTGCAATTCCCATGCCTACACAAACTGTTGGCATTCCAATGCTTGTTTTCAATATGATGGAATCACCAGCCC
This sequence comes from Ambystoma mexicanum, assembly GCF_040938575.1. Taxonomy (NCBI): domain Eukaryota; kingdom Metazoa; phylum Chordata; class Amphibia; order Caudata; family Ambystomatidae; genus Ambystoma; species Ambystoma mexicanum. The sequence continues at coordinate 237,021,020 of NC_090924.1, forward strand.
TATTTTGCAAAAGTGTCCCTTGGTGCAGTAATATTTTCCTGTGCACTTAAATTGCTTGCTCGTGCAGTGAAATATGGGTCCACTTTGATCAAATTTTCCAGGGCCTCTTTTGGTTCCCTGTTTGGCCCTGCTTTGTAGGGGGGCCAGGGGCTGGCTTTGGAGGCAGCTGGAGCCGGGCCTGTTTTGGAGGCAGCCATGGCGCTAATAGCACCAGAGCTACCTCCAAACTCATAATGAGGCCCTATGTGTCCCAAATGTATCTGATAGTAACACCTCCTTTACCTATGAGAGTGTGCTGCATGTTGCAACATTTGTTTCAAGTCTCCCCTGAGTCGCTGAGAACTGTTCATCTTCCCACCGCAGGTGAATAACCATTGTCTAACTCGGCCACATCACCCGGTTGTGGACCACAAAACCGAGCTCTTCAGGTCTGCATTCATGTGGCTTTATTCTGTTTTTCTGAAGTGCGCCCCTTGTTGTTTGAAGTTTGCAATCCACCTGTTTATCTCTGACCTTGGCTGTGAGCTTGGCCTTCCCACTTTGTGCAGCCTGAGTCTAGTGTCCTGCAGATTGAGGCCGTCTGTGATTTTCATTAGACTTATAATATGATTTCTACACACTTATATTGTGCTTTGCTTCCTATAGGTTAGTCGTGCGTGGTCCTACCAGGCTCCTTATTTACTCCTGTAGTCCCATAGGGTCATTTGTCATAAGCATCTGCAAGCTTGCTCTGGATTTCTTCTCTGCCTTGCATTTCGCGTCGCTGCATTTGGCTAATAAGGAAAACAATAAAAGCTTTGGCAGTATGTGTATGTATCTGTCCTCCATCTACAGAACTGTGTAATCATGTTCTTTGTGTATACGATTGAGTGTTCGTATAAGCTGTGCATGGTTACGAGTGTAGTTCATGACTAACGTAGCTACGTCATGGTGTCACTAATGACATCAGCACAGTGGTTTCTCTGCATTTAGTCGATACATTGGTGTTTGGATCCATGATCACTGTTGAGTCAACTGTATCCATAAAGATGTTCACTGGATAAAGTTGGAATGTTGTTTGAGAGAATACCTCTCTGCATACGTGCCAGTCAGTGGTGCACTTGGGGGTTGTCTGAATAGCGAGTGACTTTGGGCGTTCTTGACTCTTCAGGCCATCATGTTCATAGGGGTTAGGAGGGGCATTCCTGGGACTCTCTCTTCAATGTTTAAATGGTAGGCCATTGTGGGCCCTAACAGTTCACATAGCAAAATAGCATTGAAGGAGAGTTTCAAACCAGTCCTCAAGTCGAGTGTTCAAACTTGAACACTACCAATGTCATCCCCCGAAGTCCGTACACGCATAAGCCCAGTACGGTATGTCCTTAGGCACTCTGTACCATATTGGGGATGGCATTGGATGCCCACCCGGCAAGGCACTAGATAATGTGAGATGTTTCGTATGCCTAAATCCGTGGGAGTGTAGTTTGGATCTAGAGGGGAGAGGTGCAGTTAGTTTCCATTCAGATCTATCAGCCATAGGTACACAAAAGAAATAGATGTGTGAGTGGTGGCTTGCTAAGATGCAGGGTCGTTTTTTGCATCAAAGGGTGCATCAGATGTTGTCTGTTGATATAAATGTTGATGACAAGCATCATGCATATTGCCCTTAGCTGACAATTTCTCACTCCTCACAATTGCACAACTCTAGCAAGAGCCCTTATGCTCTCAAGAGACTATTGCAACGTACTCCTTCTAGGTACCACAAAGAAGAACTTAGATACATTGCAACTAACCAAGCCCTAAGAGCAGCGCTTGGTATAAAAAAAAAGAGATCATATCTCGCAGACCAGAAGAGAGGTGCACTGGCTACCTATACAAGTAAGAATAATACACAAAACTCTCATCATCATGCATCAATGCATCGCCCAAGAGGCACCTACCTATCTCAATCACTGTGTCACCATAAAATCTCTACTAGGTCACTAAGATCCAGCTCTAGCATTCAGCTACTTACCCCGCAGTTCAAGAACTCTAGAGCGGGGGTAGATAGCTTTCCTGTAACAGCACCAAGAATCTGGAATTCGCTCCGCTGAATTTACGAAATGAACCCTCCCACCCCCGGTTTAAGAAACTGATAAAAACTTGGCTATTCAATAGGTTCTAACATGTCTAAGCATCTTAAGCAATATTAAGGTACCCAAGCACCACTGTTGTTTTTTAACCTAATGTCTCACCATGTTTTGTAAACTAATGTATCACACTTCAACTGTCTACGTATTCGCATAATCTGCTGTTTACTTTACATGTCTTTTGCTCCCTGTAACCAGATAAGTACCAATGTAACCCTGTAACCTACGCCGTGATACCCCTGGGTTTGGGCGTATAACAAATGCAATAAATAAATGAATAAATAGGAGTAGGAAAGGAGTTCATGAGACAGAAAATAGGGACACATTCATAAAGGCTCTTGGAACATGTCAATTTGTAATGTAATTAAGCTAAAAACAATGTGTTAAGGAAATTCACACATCTTTGAATAGAGCGGCTTACTGGCCTTTATTGACAACTTCACTATTGTAGCCTTACAGGAAACTTGGCTTACATCTGATATAGTGATTGATGGCTGGAACACCCTCTCTTGTATAGCAATCCAGGGTTCAAAGGGTCACCCGAAATGTAGGCTGATACTGTGTGTCAAGAAACCTTGGATTATAGAAGCTGTTCCACTTGAGTATGAGAATATTCTTGGGGGTAGAGTTTCTTTTCCGCAGGCTGCGGCTTCCTCACCTAAGAAAGTTCTATATGCTGGCAATTTATATGATCCCCCTTATTATCCGTCCCATGCGTTGACATTAAGGGCAATTAAAAGGTTTCTTGGTAACTTGGGCCACAGCCTTTAGCCAATTATCTGCTGGGATTTTAACGCAAAGCTGCTTGGTCCCCTATGGGTGAATTGCTGGTACCTCTTCCCAGGTGCAGTACGGCAGACTTGATAGGTCCCTGTCGACGGTGCCATAATTGGACTGATCAGTTGTATTCCCTATAATCTCACCATGGTTAATGTCTCTTACCCATCCAATACACCACTGAGATACACATGTCTCGGATATGTAACACGCAGTATAATATACTATGCATTTGTGCCTAACCAAGGCAATCTGGTGTAAGATGTGCATACACTACATAGGGACGAAAGTGACCATCTTCCATTAGTGGTCTTTTTAACTCTGGCAGATGAAACCTCTGCACCTACACATCCTGGGCCAGTATGTGTTAACACTGCAATAAGACAGATTTTGTGGCACGAGGGGATCTTGGAGAGGACATCTACTATAGCCCGAGATACCTGTAGAAACCTGGGATTCTGGGGTAGTGTTCAGGCCTCTCCTGGGACACAAGATGGGTCTTTAGCCATAAGCCACTTTGAGGCATGTTTTGAATAGCATCAGGTCCTGCTCTGTTCGACAGTGTAACGCTAAAAACAGGGTGGGTATCATACAAAACAAAAAACATGCACATCGATTCGACAGGGGAATTAAGGAAAGAAAAAGTGCACTACATAGGGCCTTGTGAACATTATTTTGAGAGCTCTCTGACCTGCCCTCACGTGCACTGCATGCAAAACCCTTAAAGAGGGCTTATTTAACATGGCTTAGGAAACATAAACTTGTCAGGGAATGGTCTACGTGGCGCCTCGTTGTATATTCTGCCCAAACCTATGATTCAGCCCTATTTTGGAAAATGATTAATGGCTATTCAGGAAGAACGTGGGATATAAATGGAGCTGCTGGGCCAGAGTGGGAAGTATACGTGGCTCAACACTTTGGAGGGGGAAGCCTGAGTAATACTCTTGCGCAACTAAGCCAACATAGATGGGTCTAAGGGAAAAGCATTTGTGATATACACAGGATCATAACCACAGGTAAATCCTCCCGAGCCCCCAGACCAGATGGGATATGTAGTTCCCTTACTAAGAAAAATCCATCCCTTTTGGCTGAGGCTCTCCACTGGCTGTTTGTTTGGCTCAGCAAAAGGCAAACAATCCAGCCCTCATGGCGCAATGGCATAATTGTGCCAGTACTAAAGAAAGGAAATCACTTAGATCCAAGAAAATATTGCCTCCTGGCGATATTAGACATCCCATCGAAGAACTTTTCCCACTTATTATTACAGAAACTTGAAGAATGGTCTGCTAAGTGTAACATCCTTCCTTCCAACCAGACTGGCTTCCGCAAAGGCTCCAATACCACTATAAATTGCCTAACTTTGCATACGATCATCCAGCAGGCTTGGCTTATCCGCAAATCGACGGTGTACATAGCGTGTATTGATTCTAGAGCGTTGTTTGACACCGTCAACATGGAAAAGCTGTGGAACAAACTGCTTTGGGGCAGAATACCATTGGGCATTTTAAAAATGATAATTTATCTTCATAACAACACTCGGTCTGTATGGACTAAGCCGGTAGGACAACAGGCTGGATTACAACCACCAAAGGTCTTAAACAGGGGTGCACATTGGCACCCTTGTTATTTAACCTTTATCTGTCAGACTTGGCAGGTGCAATACTTAGCCATTCAGCAAACCCATCAAGATTGGGTGACAATTCCATGTCTTGGTTGGTTACACTGAGGACCTGGCTTTACCAGACTCAAATTATGTTTTTTCGCCCGAAGGCAGGGAAAGTGAGAGGCTTTAAAAGGATGTTGGATGGGAACGCAGTCGAAGCCGTCCTGGTCTTCAAATCCCTTGGTATCCACTTGAACGAAAGCCTGAGTGGGTGTAAGCACCTTGAGAACATCAAACTGACGTCTATAACAATTGCGGGCAACGAAAGTGCCTTCACCTCAAGGGGTTGTAGCTACTCCATAGGCCCAATCCTGCACCTGCTTTGGGCTAAGATTGCCACTGTTATTTTATACGGGGCAGAAATATGGGCTCTGGCACAGGTCAAAGAAATTGATAACTTAGAAGCCATGATAATCAAGAGACTACTAAGACTGCTCCCTCAGACGTCTATTGAAATGCCTTACTTAGAGTTTAGCATGAGACCCATACATGTGAAGTGACTATTAAGCTGATTTGGAAGGCACATAATGCTCTGGCGGATTGCTGGGCATTCCGTATGCTGCTTGAAATCTAGAATCAAATTCGTGTCTAGCAGCTGCTTAGTTAAAATCTGGCTCGTAACAAAGAGATGGCTTGTTCTGGCACCGAGTGAAGCATTAGATTGGCCCATTAAGAAATATAAGAAAACATACGAAGGTACACCAACAAAGGTGCCTGTCGTGAGCCCTCAGAAGCGCCGGAGCCCCAGAGAGAGGTTGGAGCCTCTCGCACTGTAGGAGCAGTGCGCGCCCGCACCCTGCATCTTCAACATGCCCAGGTGAGCCCGTGGGCCTTGCGAGCATTGTCGGCTGCTTACAGCTGATCCTGCGCGAATGCGGTGAAATCCGCATTTAATCACAACCTCATCCACATTTTCCTGCGACCATATTGCACGCTGTGCAAACGCTCTTCCAGGCTGTTTGGCCTGCATCTTGTCCATTTGGGCAAATTAAGTCCATTGTGCCCCACGAGGACCACCACAGGCCAAGATGGCCGCCCTGCACCTCGTCTGAATATTGCTGGCCTGCAACCCGCCACCGACGGCTGATTGGTCTGCTGCGCAGACTTCTCCTCCAACCAGACGCCGGCAGGCGGCAGCCGGCTCCCCAACGAAGGTACACCAACAAAGGTGCCTGTCGTGAGCCTGTCTGGAGCCACAGGAGCCAAGGGCCAGGATCCCTGCCCGTTCTGCTCCAGGTAAGCCTGCAACAAGCATATCCCCAATTACTGACCAGAACCATCTAATTCTTTTCGCATCTCCCTCGCTCCTGCCTAATTTACGCCACCATCCCGCACGGCTGCACACACGTGTGCTCTCTATGCCCCTAACGTGCCGTGACACCAGGATACATCGTATCCCACCACCTGACTCACCCTCGTTGAACGTCCTTGCCACCCATTCGCAGCTATAATTATTATGGACCACATGCTCTATACCTACTGCTGCACACTGTGTTTCTCTTATTTGCCCTTCTCCTTCAGGCCTCTCATTACAGCCCCCATGAGTTACCAGTATGTTATGTGTGCCATTTCGATCCTAGATGCCTTCTATTGTGCCTAGTGAACTGTTCTGTATTGCTACTAGCTGCCTAATTTGCGCCATTATCAAAACTAGATGCCTCTGTACTGTGCCTAATGACTGGATTTGCACTGCTGTTGGCTGTTTATCTGTGCCATTTCGAATTTAGATGTCGCTGTACTATGCACTGCTGTTGGGTGCCTAATTGTGCCATTGCTGTTGGTTGTTTAATTGTGCCATTTCGAATTTAGATGTCCCTGTACTGGGCCTACTGACATGATTTGCACTGCTGTTGGCTGCCTAACTGTGCCATTTCGAATTTAGATGTCGCTGTACTATGCACTGCTGTTGGTTGCCTAATTGTGCCATTGCTGTTGGTTGTTTAATTGTGCCTTTTTGAATTTAGATGTCCCTGTACTGCGCCTATTGACATGATTTGCACTGCTGTTGGTCGCCTAACTGCGCCAGTTCAAATCTAGATGTCCCTGTACTGTGCCTATTGACCAGTTTTGCTTTTCTGTTGGTTGCTTATTTGCACCACGTTATCTCTTGATACCCTGTGTCTAGAGCCCATATATCTACATCCTCAGTCCCTGAGAAATACAAGCTGCGACATGCAGCTAAGAACCTTTGCCGGCACTGTCCTTATACTCACAGTCTTTTTAGGACTGTCAGCCTGCACTGCACCTAGCTACCGTACAAGCACCCCTAAGACTTCCTATAACTGCCAACACATTTCGGATACCAGGAAGAGCCTTCATTGGTTGTCAGTCACCCAAAGGATCTCACTAAAATCGCTCGCCCTAACCTACAAATGTATGAATAACCTGGCCCCCACTTATCTCTCCTCACGATTCTCGCTGTACACCCCAGTTCGTTCACTTAGATCTACTCTGAACCAGAGCCTACTGATACCGAGATACAAGCTCCAAACAGCTGGTGGATCTAGCTTCCCAGTCCTGGCAGCTAAATTGTGGAACACTGTCCCCTTGACTATCAGAAGCCTCCCCTCCCTCAACCTATTCAAACACAGAGCCAAATGTTGGCTAGTCTCCTCCAATGCCCAAGCTACACTCTGAAACGTGATGCGATAACCTTTGTTTGGTTGTAATCGACAAATCTTGTATCGTTGTACTACTTACCTATGCCTTCTATGCTATATTTATTGATTGTCATGTAATCACTGTATGCAACCTATGTAACCATTGCTTTCAAGATATGTGCCCGGTAGCCTCCGGGCCTGGTTTGCGCTATACAAATAAAACAAATACAAATACAAATACTTGTTTACACACAGTACGATGATCAATTAATGGTGGACCTTGCTACAAAGAGCCACGCGGCAAAATGTATAGAACATTATCTAAATAGAGAAAAGGTGCAGCGATATATTTCCAGCTTTGGCGGAAACTCCACTGTATGGGACTATCTAATGGTCAAGTTTAATACAATTAAGACAACTGAAGTAGTCGGCGAATGGGCTAATACACCAAGAGACAGCCAGCATTGCTGATTATGTGGGGAAGAAAGTGTTGAGACAGATAAACACCTTTTGATGGCCTGTGAAGCCTTGATGCCCTTATGCTGTATGTATTTGGAGCTGTAGATCTACAGCAGCAGCCAGATGCAGAGGATTTGTGGGAACAATTATTGTGTGGTAACTTGGAGAGACATATCCATCACTTTTCAATGTTTTGGAGGAAAATTGTTCTTATTCTTGGTGATTTATGTTGAGGAATTTTTTATGAACCTTTGATAAGTATGATGTGTAATGTAAGGATATGTTTGGTTACGATATTCTAAAAGTTGAGTTGTTCAACTGTATAAAGTAAAAAAAAAACAGCTTAAAACAATGTTTTCGATAACAGTAAAACGCATTAAAAACATAACAATTTACCTGTTTCCTCCCAAAATTGGGCTCAACATTGAAGTTAGAGTATTCTCTTACTAGAAAGGTGCTTGAGCCTGCAATATTGCTGTGCTTAAGCCAGTGTTCCAACCAAGGAACTACTTGGTTTCCCTTTAAAAACATTTCTGATTTCACTATGACAGGTCTGTCAAACGTGAAGTGGATGAAAATGCATATGGGAACTAGCAATGGTAGTTGGAATAAGCATAGCTGTTGCTCCCTCTGAGCCATTTGTATTAGTAAATATGGATTAAATAATGTTTTAATAACAGTAAAAAAGCATTGCAAATGAAGAATTGCACATGCTTTCTCTCAAAGGACAGCTGAACTTTCTAGTGGGTGTATCAGCAAGGCAGTGTGGGGCTTGGACTGTCAACCTTGGCATTGGCAAACCCATGCTCTAACTACTCATCTACCTGATATCGCCCTAGACAGCATAGGTGTTTTTCATGTTTTCATTATGACATGATTGTCAAAGGTGTAATAGATGAAGAGACATTTGGGAACTAGTAATGTCAGCTGGGATAACTTATTTTCTTGCTTGCTCTCTCAGAGACATTTGTAATGAAAATACAGATACTAAATATATGTATAGCACTAAAATCATCAAATAAAAAATGTGACAGACTTCCTCCCAACAGACAGCACTACCTACTAGTTATTGATAACGCATGTTTATTATTTATTTATCTGCATTTTTAAAACGCTCATACAGCCCAGGGGCATCGAGGCGCTGTTACAGGAATATCTCTTGGTTGCGTATTTATAACCCGCTTAATACCCAGGGATTTCTAAGCGCGGACCCTGGGATCGAACGTGTGTTGCTTTGTGCTGTCTTGTTTCCAAGGCGAGCACATTGCCACTGAGCTATCCTCCTAGGACGTCTCTGTTTATAAAACAAAGCTTTTATTCATTATGGCATTGCTTATAAAAGTAAATATCAAGAGAGGACAAAGTCTAGTAAAAAAGTTGAGGTAAAAAAGTAGGCAAACATGACAGTCCAGAGACACCAAAGACCTCAAAACTATTAGTATATCGAGAATCATCTTTAAAATTAAAGGACAATACAATATGTTATATTGTGTCCTAGTGATAAATACTAAACAATGTATAGACACAATTATTTTGTTTTTTATTAAAGGATAGGTGTGTAGTAAATTACAATCATAAAAGGACAATTAGACACTACTGAAATCATTATGCAACAGTTCAAAAATGATCAGCAAATTGCTGAAGCATTTGATGTCATTTAGACAAAAACACTGAACACAGTGATACACAGCCCAAACAGCTTTCAATCCTCCAAATGGATGTGGGATTTTCTTTAGGGGCAACCGAAATGTAAACAGGTGATACACACATAAATACACCTTATTCAGGGTTTGTCATTTATTGTTTGTGTGCTATTCGTTGTTGGGGACTTGATGTTATTTTTGGTATAGGATATAAGAATTTGCCGGGCCGAATTATAAGGTTTCATGTGGATCTAAAAACAAAGAAAATAAGATTAAAAAACTACTGTTTGTTTTCTGTATACTCGAAAACTGTATCCTAATTTCATATTTAGATAGTAGGTGCATCCTCTTTACAACGTACTCCCCTAAATTACGCTTTAGTCAGGCCTAGAATCAGCAATGTGTTAGTGTAGTGGTCGTCCCATCAGTAGATCTGTACCTAAATAATTAAAAACAGTCACATTAGGTGTTGTGAGACAGGATGTAGGTGAGAGATTTCATTGATATGGCCTTATAGTTCAAAAACAGTTTAGCTAATTACCAACAGGTACTCAACATTGTAAAGAAGTACCATGGAGGTACAACCTTCCCTCCAAACGATGTGATTCAATGTAAAATGTCATAATTCATTATTGTCTTCACCTTTGTTAGAAGTGTGAAATCCCCATCACTAGTCATGCTGATACTAAATAGTTTACAGGGGAGCTAAGCGCAAGTTGCACTGTTTGCCTCTGCATATTCAGTGGTGTGCTGATCAGGTGCGAGGGTGTGCTCCAATTGCATCTGCGGGGAATGCCAAAATCCGGCGCAGTACTTTGCTTACCTCTGCGCATACAGCTATGCGCATATATGTACTGTGGTGTCGGAAGTGGGCACTCAGTGCGGCGGCTTGACGCCTGCTTTGATTCTGTTTGACTTTGTTTTTTGAGGCACATAGGGACGTAGACACATTGCAGGGTTCTTTCCTTGTGGCTTCTCCTTCTTTCTACTTGTTTCTTTGCTCCGAAGCGTTTTTCATGGCGCTAGCGTCCGTGGCTGAGAATGGCTGAGAGGGCGGTGCGCCGTCTGCCGGTACTTTGAGCCGAGGCTATGCGATTTCTTCACCCCACCGGTGTATAGATTGCAGTGTTTGGCTGTTGAGTGGTAGAAGGTTTGTTAGTGGTACAGGGGGTAAATCACACAGAGTGGTGCCTTGAGCAGGGTACTGTGCATTATCAGACTGAAGAGTGTATAGTGTAAGTACCATTGTTTTAGGGAACACGCTTATTTCAATACACTTCTTATACTACTTCTTTTCTAAACATGGTGACTAGGGCTGGAGCTGATCCTTTAGCCTTAATTAACACTAGGATTCATTATCTTGAAAAGAATAACGTAGACATTAGAAATGTGTCCACTCCTGTACAATCTACTTTTGCTGAAAGTATTGCAAGGCATAGGACGCACGGGGTTTTGAGACTTTATCACCAAGCACTGGCATTGCACCTGGTGCTCCTCGATTGACGAACCTTGACATAGAAATTCATATTTCACTGTGTACTCTAGAGTGTACCTCAACCACGGGTTACGCCACTTTGAGGACTCCATCTGCGGACTGTACCACTTCTCTTCATTATTGGATGGGTGTCACACTTTGGATGTGATTGGAATGTCAGTTATTTCTCCTGATTTTCCCTCTGATATGGGTCTGGTATTCATTCCTTCTACTTTTAATAACAGGGGCGTTGCTAGGGGGAGGCTAAGGGGGCTATAGCCCCTGATCTTTTGGTTGTAGCCCCGGATAGAATCTCAGGAGCTACAGCCAAAAGACTAGCTAGCCCCCAGTCCCAATAGTATCGACATCAGCTTAGCCCCGGGTCTTTTCCAGACCTAGCAACTCCCCTGTTTAATAATCTTCCTATTGCTACTGGAATTACTGGAACTATTGCTGTCCCCACTGTACTGGGTGTAACAGCAGCACAATTTTTAAGACCAGTCCCTATTGAAACATACACCATTCCTATGGCTATGTCTATTGAACCACACAATATTCCCCTTGCTATGCGAATGACCTCTTATGATTGGATCTCAACTGCTCATTTGAGTCCCACAGACGTCTCAATAACTACACCATCTGTGTCTGAACTAAATTTCTCAAGCATGGGGTCTGGTGTGGATTCACATGCTCATGAATATTCTCAGTCGTCAGGCAGGGAATCCTCTGTAAAAGAAAAAACTGTTTCACTTTCACATTAAAACAGGATTTCTCCTCGAAACCAATCACTGGCCTCTGAGTTATACTTCCCCCATCCAATGACAGTCCTCTCCCTAAGCTCCACCCCTGAGGGCCATCTTCAGATTTTTACTGCACGCTTCAGTGTCGGGAGTCCTCAAGTTGCTCTCTGAGCAAATGTTATGTTTTTAGTAAAATGTTTGCAAATTTGACCAATTTTTGCTTTATCGTCTTCGACGAAGGATAAAGACCAGCAGCAGGGCTTCGCTACCAGCAAAGATCTTCCTCCACCGTCAGATCATAGTAGTTTCGAGAAAGCCAGGCCTTGGGGCCTACTTTGTGCCCTTTCAGCATGTCTGAGGAGAAGAAGGAAGGCCAGAGCCTCTTCAAAACTATGCGCAAAGTGTGGTTTAGGAAACATCTTCGTGTAAGATCAACACCATAAAGGCTTGTACTGCCTGTATCCGGACCACAATGAGGAAGAGTAAAAGTGTGCCGTGGTTTCTTAAAGAAAACCAGAAAAAAAACTGAACAGCAGACTGTTGTCGTGGATCAAGTCGAGCAAGTCCTCTGACACAGCCTCAGGACAAGGTCAACCCTCATCCAGGAATGGCCGGTCTGAGGAGTGTTCTCCCTCTGGGAGGAGGTCGAGATCCTTTGAGGACACCCCGTGTGCTGGGGTCCAAGAGAAGGCCAAGCTCTGCTCTGCTTGTTCTGCTGGGTTCACCGCTGATGCGTGTCCCAATTCGGATAAAAGGTGTTCGCCATCATACTTCATGAGCCTACCAAGAAAAAGGAGCATCTTCAAAGAGAAAGTCGCTAACCCCGTCCAAACTCTGTGTGTCCACAGATAGTCAGATGAGGGGAAACTCTGTGGAGTAGTCAAAACCAGCTTAGGCTTCAACCAAGGCCAAGTGAACTGAGTCAACGACGGCACCATCAACAAAGGCAACCACAAGCACATTGTCATCAATTATGTTCACTGCGGCTCTGAAAGAAAGCGGGTGCAGGAAAGAAGGTGTGACCACCCCATGGGTGTCCTTGCTCCCAAGGCGAGATACAGCTGTAGAAGCAACAGTGAAGGAACCAGGTCCAGGGAAAGACCGGGCAGCTGTTGTGCCCCTACAGCCTCCTGAGAGGGCGAGGGAAATGATTCCACCTGTGGAAACTTCCCGGTATGAAGACCGGTAGGCTACTAAGGATAGACCGGAGCAGAACTATTCTAGTACCAACAAGAACAATGATCCGCACAATGGGTGCTGCTCAGACCATGGAAGGGGAAGACCTGAGAGAGGACCTCAGTCCCCTGTGTGGAAAAAGAGATGCATTAGCCCGGATCCTACTCCGCTCACTCCATTTACCCCTAGACCTAGGATCATGTTTCTGGACATTCTATCCACCCTGCACACACTGGTCACTGAAATCCAGCAAAGGATGCCTCCATCAGGGCCGGCACCTCCAGAAAATCTGAGTGTAAACTCTCCCACAAGGGGGGCGCATATCCTCAGCATCATCCAACCCTGCTGCCACCACCACCTCATCACAACAAGACTACTACCGGAGCTCCGGATCCACACACACACACGGGCATGGATACAGCTACCATGTCTGCTGGTACCGACAAGGACAACTATTTCATTGCGCAAGACAGAGAGACTCTGCACGTGGATGAGCCCCATAGGGCCTCCCCCGCAGACGAAGTTGGATCTTTTAATTTGGTCATCTCGAGGGCCTTAGAACTGTTTCAGTTAGTTGCCGAGGAGACGAAGAAGGAAGGTTTCCTGTACATGACGACATCTGGGAGGAGGGCCTAGCCCTAATGAAGAATCCAAGTACAGCCCTGACCAAGTGGGGCAGATTGGAAAAGAAGTACAGGGTGCCCCTTTTCACCTCCCCGGTGACTTAGAGCTCAGCCCTCGCCAGATTTGGTGGTCTCCACCACAGCTAGGAACAGCTTGGCGAACCTGTCATCGGCAGCCATGGTACCTCTGGACCCAGAGTGGCAGAAGCTAGATGCAATGGGCAAGAGGATAATTTACACTGTATCCTCTACCATCACCTGCCCATTTTGTCCTGTTATCACAAGGAACTCTTGTACAAGCTGTGCCCTATCTTGGACTTCCTGCCTGAAGACAAGAAGGTAGAGGAACTGGAACTTTTTCAGGAAGGGGAAGTGGCCTCAGATCACACCATCATGGTAGTGGTAGACATCATGGACACAGGTTTTTGCCAGATGGGGAACGGGGTGTCTCTACGTCATCAAGGTTGGTTGAAGGCTACACATTTTGGCCAGGATGTTCAGACTAAGGTGCTAGATATGCCCTTTGATGGGGAGAACCTCTTTAGAAAGGCGGTCGACGAGTCTTTGCAGGTAATAATGACTGATTGGGAGACTGCATGTTCCCTCAACACTTTGCAACAGCGTCGATCCTCGTCCTTTCGCTCCTCCAGAGGAAAGCCAGGAAGATCTTCAAAGGGTTATAGTAGCCCTTACATGCAGCCTTCACGATCTTCCACTCAAGAGTTACCACTGCCTTACTGCTGCATTACCGTACCACCGAACTATGGATTTGGAGGTAAGGTGTAGGAAAAACCTCCATCAAAATTCTGGAGATAATTCTGCCAGTTTGCCGCCAAACATCAGCCATTTCAGCAGAATTACTGCTGGCAGTAATTCTGTTGAAATCCCCATGGAGTCCTATGGACTAACACAGTCTTATTGTCACTTGTAATCCAGCAGTAATTCCGCCGGCCCATGTGGCATAATGGTTAATCCATTTGGTGGTATCTCTACAGATTTGCCACCAAGAACCACCAAACTCGTAATGGGGCTCATTTTATAACAGTAAAAAATGCAATAACTAGTGATCTTTTTCATTTCAACTGAACAGTTTCAGCATTTTCTATCTGATGGGAGATTGAACATGCAACCTGGCAACATGATATTATCATGTCATGGCTAACTAATGATAGATCTGGGGGCTGATTCTGATTTTGATAAGGCCATGGTGAGTTGTGGCTTCCATGAGATGTTAATAGCCAGCCTAACATTGAATTATGCAAATACTGCCACCTCTCAGGAATCTCATTAAGCAAGAAGTATTTCTATCTTTTGCACATCACTCTGGAACCCTGGGAGACCATTATCTTGGATTTGGCAATATTGATCACCTAACTCTTCTCTTTTGAATATGTTTCTGTGGTAACATGTTGGGCCTGAAACACACTTGGTTTACATGCAAGAATAACAGCATCATCTGCCTGGAGTAGCAGTGGTACTTGACTGTCAGTCACATGTGGGATATCCTTCGAAGCAAAGAGGATTTTGTCATTTATTTGCAGACAGAACAAGTTTGGAGCCAAAAGGCAGCCTTGCTTTACTCCATGGGTTGACAGGAATTGGACATTTGTGGTCAAAATGAAGATATAGCCCACAGTGAATACATCTGGTCCATCTTTGTGCTGGATGCGGGATGAGCTTGAACTCTCACTTTTAAATGCCTGCCTTAAGAATGTTATGGGAGAAATCGTGCAATCTATGTCCATGATAGGTTTTTCATAACGCGCTTAATACCCAGAGGTTTCTAAGCACAGACCCAGGGATCGAACCTGTGTTGCTCCGTGTCGTCTTGCTTCCAAGGCGAGCATGTTGCCCCTGAGCTACCCTCCTGAGAATCTAATCCGTCTATATGCTGTAATCAGGTTGGGCCAGTCCGTCTTCTACAAAGGTAAAATAATACTATTGTGCGAGGATGATGTAAAGTTGGTAACTTTGAGGAAGTTTGTGAACAATGTCCACAGCAAAGGAAGCCACCATGATACAAAGTGTTTGAATACTTCTGCTGAGATTACATTTGGGTATCATGCTTTCCCTTTGGTCTGATGACTTATTGCCTACACTATTGTTTTTCCAGAGACTTGGGTTCTAAATTCCTGTTCTTACCACTGAGCTACTGGGCCTCCCATTAGAAAACAAAGCTTCGTGCATTGTGACATGGCAGTCAAAGGTGTTATGGATGAAGACGTATATTATAATTTACAATGCAAGTTGGGAGAAACATATCTGCTATTCTCTCTCTGAGTAAGTTGGAATCAAAATATAGGTAAACCATTATTTA
The DNA here is from genome assembly GCF_040938575.1 of Ambystoma mexicanum. Classification (NCBI taxonomy): domain Eukaryota; kingdom Metazoa; phylum Chordata; class Amphibia; order Caudata; family Ambystomatidae; genus Ambystoma; species Ambystoma mexicanum. The sequence continues at coordinate 237,036,600 of NC_090924.1, forward strand.
AGTAACAAAAAGCATTACATTCTAAAAATGTGTACTTGTTTCCCCAAATGGACAGCACAGCCTAACAGTCTGAGTATTTCGAAGTCAACGAGGTGCTTAAATCTGCAACCTTGCATCTGGAAAACCCATGCTTGAACCAATGTGCTAATGGGTCTCCCTTTAGAAAACATAGCTGTTCATAATATGACATGTCCGTCTAAGTTATAATGTCTGAAGATGCCATCTGGCAATAACAATATTCCAGTTGAGATAAACATATCTTCTCTCTCACTGAGAGCTTTGTAATGAAAATAAAGCTAAAACAATGTGTTAATAACTGCAAAATGCATAATTAAAAGCTAAGAATTCAACCCATTTTCTCCAATTAAAGCTCAATCTTCTGCATGTTAAGTCCATGCTCTAACCGCTTGGCTACAGTGTCTCCCTTAAAAAAAAAAATCGTTTTTTTTATAATGCTATTACCGCTGCAATACCGCTCCGCCTAATCACAAGTTTGGGCGGAAAGCTGGAGATTTACCTGCAGCTTTGAGCTGGAGGTAAATCTCCAGCTTCCTGCCCATTTTCGGTATAATCACCTCTGGTGCTAGAACCACCAGCGGTAGTAGCGTGGAATAGAACCATAGAGTCCTATGGACTCCCCAAAAATTGGGAATTACAGCACCACTGCAACTCTGGATCCGGCGCAAATTGACAGAGTTGCGGTAACACAAATTACGGTGGTGTTATCCCGGCGCAGTGACTGCCAAGATACCGCCAAGGCCCTGATGAGGCCCCATATCTGAAGATGCATCTTAGAACTAGCAATGTCAGTTTGGAGAAATATAACTGCTCTCTCTCCCTCAGTCATTTGTAATTAAAATAAAGATAAAACAATGCATTTATAACAGCAAAGGCATTAAGAACTGAGAATGTGACATATTTTCGCCCAATGGACATCTCAACCTACCAGCTTGAGCATTTCCTAACCAATGTGGGGCTTGAACCTGCAATCTTTCCATTGGGACGACCATGCTCTAGACACTGAGATATAGGGCCTCCCTTTAAAGCGCATGGCGTTTCATTATGACACATCTGTCAAAGGTGTGATGGACAAAGATGTATCTGGGAATTAACAATGCCAGATGGAATACACATATCTGCTTCTCTATAGCTGAGTCATTTGTAATGAAAATAAAGAGAAAGCTATCTATTCATGGGAGCAAAAAGAATCACAAACTGAATGGTTGACCTATTTACTTAAAATGGAGAACTCTACCCACCGGTTTGAGATGTCGTTTGGCGATGATGGACTTGAAACTGCACTCTTGCTATTGTTACGCCCATGCTGTAACCACAGAACTACTGGTTCTCCCTTCAGAAATCATTGATTTTGTTTTATGATGACATGTTTGGCAAAGTTGTCATGCATTAAGATGCATCTCGGAACTGGCAATGTCAGTTGGGATAAACATATCGGCTTGTCACTCACTGAGTAATTTGTAATGAAAATAATGTATTTGTAACAGCAACAAACCATTAAAAACTCAATATTTGACCTATTTCCTCCCAATGGACAGCTCAATCTATTGTTTGAGGGTTTTCTAGCTTGTGAGGGGGTTGTATGTGAAACATTGCAATAGATAATTCTCTTTTCGAACCACTGAACCTCTGTGCCTAGTTTTCAAAAGGATAGCTTTTTTCATTATGACATATAATGGATGAAGATGCATCTGGGATGCAGGTATTGATAACAGCAAAAGCATTACACATACAAATGTGACTCATTCTTCCAAACAGATAGCTCAACCCACAAACGTGATCAATATTTTCAAGCCAATTGACGGGTTGAACCTGCACACTTGTTATTGGTGAGCCCATGCTCAAGACACAGAGCTGCTGGCACTTCCTTTAAAAAACAGAGCTTTTTATTATGATATGTCAGTCAAATGTGCAATGGAGGATGATGTCACTCTGAAAACTACCAATGCCAGTTTGGATAAACATATCTGCTTCTTACTCACTGATTCCTTTGTAAATCTCTTTAGAAGAGTAAATAGCATTAACACCTAAAAAGGCGACCTCTTTTCTCCTATTGGACTGCTCAATCTGACAGTTTGAGTTTTTTTTAGCCTATGAAAGGATTAAACCTGCAACTTTGCTATAGGCACTCCCATACTCTAACCACTGAACTACTGCATTTCTTTTTAGGGAGTGTTAGGGAGAATTCTCATTTTATGGCTAATTTCCCTTACGTATCGAGTCCCCCAGCAAATTTGCTGGATTTGAAGCGTTTGTTTTTTTCTCCTGCTAAGAGTGAGACTCTTTTTCCCACTCTTAGGCATGTTTTGCTATGTGTGTTCTAGGCTATTTGTGTGTTTAATACCTATGGAGTTTCTCTCAGCTCCATAGGAACCATCTTTATTCACATGTGTTACACAGCACCCTCCGTGCAGTGACACAGGGGTGTCGTAGCGACCCCCAAACATAGACTCCATACCCTGGGACTGACTACTGTCTCCCAGGACATGTAAAGTCCCCATTGAATAAAATAGTCAATCTCTGTGAACAAAACCAGTACAACCCATCTTACTATGGAGGTACTGGAAAAGGTCAATAGTTTTTCCCTTATGTTCATTTTCAAGAGGGTACTGTATAGTCCCTCTCTCAAAAGTTTCTGGCTGGTGGAAGTGGTTACTACCAAAAATATTCAACCGCAAATATTTTCCTATGGGATTTTCCCATTGTTCGAGGCTACCACTTTTTCTGACAGCCTCTAACATACAGCCGGTGTATTTTAATATTAACTTTACTCCGGTAGGTTTTATTTGCCAGAACTTTAATATAACTTCTTTCTCGTGTCTTTCTCTAAACTCCTAACCCAGGTCGAGGATCTTTTGTTCGTCCGTTTGGCGGGCTTCTGCCGAGAAGCCCTCCTTTCGGCGCCACTGAGTCTGGGGTGGGTCCATTGTGTGGGAGGGGGAGTAGGACCCCTGGACAGGGTTGCCATGTCGCACTCTATCCTGATAGGCTGGAGGGTCTCCCACCAAGATGACCACTCCACTGTGTGAGTGACAGCTAGGCTGTATGAATGGGGATCTTTTTGCATAAAAGCAGGGTCCTGAGGACTGGAAGAGCAAGACGTCGCCACTGGAACTAAGAAGCCGAAGAGGAGAGAAGGGAAAGACATCTGCACCGCCTGATCCACCGGTGAATCCCTGCTGCAGTGTCTCACCACTTTTCTCCACACAACGAGAGAAGATCTTCACCTTGAAGAGCCTTCTTCCCTTGAGCTGGTGGGGCCAACCAGTTTGCCAATCGCCTTCCCGGACCTGCCTTGGTCGAATCTCCCGTACCCTGGACTCGGAGGCCGGATAGCCAGGCACCAGTCCACCTGGACCACGATTTAAAGGAGCATACCTTTTATTAGTCGGGCAGCACCGCTGCTGGTTTCATCCCTGGGTAGTGCAGTAACTCGAACCTCCCTCCATGACGAGAGCCTCTTTTCCTCTGCTGGATCACCCGAACTGCAGGAAATATCAGGAACAACCGCCACCGCAGGAGCCACTTCTTCATTTTAAAGTTACATTGTTCCACCAGGCCGCCCTTTCATCGGGGTAGCACTAAAGGTTTTTTCCTACCTGTTGGGTCGGCCGCCCCTCTCTCTTAACATTGTCTTTCAACTTCTGCATCCACCTTTTCAAAATCGTTAACCAAAGACTTGACTGCAGCTACTGACTCTGGCACAGGCCTACTGACTCTGGCTACATTTGTTAGAACTGCCTTCTTTAGATTCTCAACTAGAACTGTGTTGATGCACCTACTTCTTATAACTACCCTTTTCTTCCCCTTTCTAAACCTTGTGAAATGCCATTTTGCTCAGTTTTCATTTAAGTATTGTCTATACTGATGCACTGTCTTGCTTAATCTGGTTCACAAACGTATGGAAAGTGTTGCTAGGGTGTGTCTGAAGCTATTTCTATATAACTTGTGCTTTCCCTCCCTTGTGAGAAATTGATAGGGTATCCCTTGTGTGTAGTTTTCACTGTGCTGTTTTGCTCAGTTTTCACTCTGGTTCACTTGGTCTACAATTTAACTAGGGAGTGTGTATATTTTTCCTCTGACTTATTTAACTTGCTTTAAGAACTGTGATGGATGTGTTTATCTAGAAGTGTATAAAATAAATATATATCTACTTTTTAATACAAAGCTTTGGTCAGTGTTTCCTTGTGCCTTAGTACTGAAGGCCTATTGTGTAAACCCTGTATACTACTCATCTCCCTCTTGAGATACGTCTGACTGCTCAGCCACAGCTACCAACTAAATTTTTGTGGTACAGACTGATACCAAAGGGAATTTGTTGCTCTCACCTATAGTCCTAATCTTGTGTAGTGCTCCCTAAGGGAACTGCACAGGATTCTGCCTAACACTGGTGTACAGTGGTGAGGATAAAATAATTGGATTTACATTTTAGAGTTCTGCTAGTACCTTGGTTCAAATGACCACAAGGCTAACTATCACAAAAAGTTTATTTTGAAGAAAAGTAAAAAATAAGGAAAGTTACAGCCAGGAGACCCTCCTTACTAATACTGCTGATTATTTAAGGGATCTGTGTAGACTGAAAGGTCTTCCTGTCAAAGGCAAGAAACTAGAAATTGTTGATATACTGTTAGAGAAACAAAGTCTGAACAGTGGTGCTGTAGTGCCCACTACCCCAACAAATGTAGCAAACCGTGAGGAAAATAATGTTGAAGATGTTATTGTTGAAACAGATGAGGAAGAGGAGGATAACAATGTCACCGCCTCTGGTCCTCTACCTGCTCAAAGGCCTCAACCTGTGGCTACTGGACCCTTACCAGGTCCCACATTAAGTCCTGAATTTATCTCAATAGAATAAATGAGACTTGAACTAGAATTCAAAAGAATTAGTGCCCAAACTGAACAGAGATATCAAGAACTAAGGCTCAAAGAAATGGAGCTCAACCATGAGCTTGAGATGAAGAAATTGCCTTTGGAAAATGCTTCTCTCCCCGAATCCTCTAGATCTTCCAGTCCAAAAAGACCCTGGATGCCTAAAGAGATTGTGGGTATGTATGAACCTAAGTTGGATGTATTAGATTGGCTTGCTATGTTTGAATACAATCATGGGCTCCAGGACATCACACGGAATCAGTTGATCCCCTGGTTATTCTCTAGGCTCCCCCCTGTTGCATCTGATGTGGTAATGGAGTTGGGGGAGGTGGATAGGATGGATTATGAATATGTAAAGCTAGCTTTGTTAGCTAGATTTGGGAATGCTCATTCCCTGTACCTTAAGAGGTTTAGGACCCTCAAAAAGCATGATAGTACCCCTTGGGCTACTTGGGTGAATAAGTGTTTGAAGAACTTAGAGGGATGGATTAAGGGTAATAGAGTTAACACTTATGAAGGAATGAGAAATCTTGTAATGATGGAGTCTATCTATGATGCCTGCTCTCCTGAGTTCAGACAGCACTTGGCTGATTCAAAAGAACTGGATTCTAAGAAACTAGCTAAGGCTGCTGACTTGTGGGTTGCCAAATGGCTACCCACAAGGATTCAGGGATAACTCAGAAAAAGGATGAGGGAAAGCAGCCTAAGAAAGACACCAAAGAGAATTCAAATAATTCCAATTCCAAACAGGTCCCCAAACAAAATTCTAAGGGTAAGCCACAAGGGAAACCTAATCAGGCGAGTGCACCTTCTGGTCCGAGACCAGAAGGAGGTCGGAACAAGCCACCATTCATAAAGACATTTGGAAAATGTTATCATTGTGGCTCTACTGACCAGGTGAAAGGGGATCCCAGATGTAAGGGTAAACCTTCAGGGGTCCACGCTGTCTCCTTAGCCTTCGCCCCAGAGGAGGAAGTACATATGGCCAGTGGAAACTTTCAACTACTAGCTGAAGACCCCATTGGAGTCTCAGCTAGTGTATCTTTAGTCTCTCTAGGATTGTGGGAACAACAGAATTTAGATGTGTATAATTCTATCCCTCCTAATACTAAAGAGTATTATAAAGACAGTGTACTAGTCAATGGTCAAGAGACCCCTGCCTTAGAGACACTGGGGCCAGCAAAACTGTGGTGGACGAATCTTTTTTCAAGGTGGAGGATGTTGCTAAGGCAGCCAAACGCCTCACCAAGTTATCTGGAGGGCCTGTGCAGATGCTTTCCCAATTACCAGCTCTCATCCAGTGCAATGAAATGACTGTCAGGATACCTGTGAGTGTACAATCTGAAGTACCAGGAAGGGTGCTGTTGGGCAATGATCTGAAAGACCTGGGAGTAGTGTTACGTACTCCGAGACCTCCTAGTAAAAGATCACAGGAGCTTACCAGACCCGCAAGGGAGAGAACCTTGAGGGGCTCTCCTGAGGAGATGATAGAAAAATAAATCACTCCTACTCCACTGGAGTTACTAACTGCTATTTCAAAGCAAACAGAAGCAAAGGGGAAACCCAAGTCTTCAAAGAAGAAACCAGCAGAAGGCACTCCAGTGCTGCCAACCAGGAAATCTCCTAGGTTGTCAAAAATCACACCTGAGATTCCTCCTCCAGCTGAGGCTGAGAGTGAGGTACAAGCCTGTGTGGTTGAACTAGAGCCTGAGCATTCAGATCTAGTAGGAGGCCAGGAACTCATTGGAGATCCTGATCCTGTGAACCATCCTGAGCTGCAGTCTTTACTGGCAGAAGGTGGCCCCAACAGGGCAGACTTCAGTAAGGGACAAAGAGAATGTCCAAGTCTGGAAGGTCTTCGCCACCAGGCAGCTTCTCAGCTTGAAGGGCAAGAGCCTGGGAAGTATAGGTTACACTGGGAAGATGGCCTCTTCTATAGTGAACCAACAGAGTCAATCCCTGGGGACTACAAAAGACTTGTAGTGCCTCAAGCAAACCGACTCCAATTCTTGCAACTAGCCAATGAGATACCTTTGGCTGGTCACTTCAGTTTCAAGAAGACCAAGGAAAGGCTGTCTCTCTACTTTTATTGGCCTAAAATGGGGGCTGAGGTACATAAGTATTGCAAGAGTTGCCACACTTGCCAAACTTCTGGTAAAAGTGTCTCCAAGAACGTGGCACCTTTAGTGCCTCTCCCTGTGGTGGGAGTACCATTTGAGAGGGTAGGAATCGACATTGTTGGTCCCCTTGATCCTGCAACTTCTTCAGGCAACAGGTTTATCCTTGTTGTAGTAGTCCATGCTACTAGATACCCTGAAGCAATTCCTATGAGGACTGTTACAGCTCAGGCTGTGGCTAAGGCCCTCCTTGGTATTTTTACCAGGGTTGGGTTTCCTAAGGAGGTAATTTCCAACAGGGGGTCAAATTTTATGTCCCACTACATGAAGGCCATGTGGAAAAACTGTGGAGTTACCTACAAGTTCTCAACAGCATACCACCCTCAGACAAATGGATTGTTAGAAAGGTTTATTAGAACCACGAAGAGCATGATAGGAGCTTTAGAGGACCCTCTTAAGAAAAAGTGGGATCTTCTACTGCCATGCCTTCTCTTTGCATATAGAGAAGTACCTCAGGAAGGAGTGGGTTACAGTTCCTTTGAACTTATCTATGGCCATCCGGTCAGAGGTCCATTGGCCCTGATCAAGGAGGGGTTGGAGAGTGCTCCTTCCCACATGCCAGTCAGAGTCACTGACTATGTGATAGGACTCCGGAGGAGAATGTCACACATGATGGCTGAGGCAAGTAATAACTTGAAAGCAGGTCAGGCTCTGGTCAAGCATTGGCATGACCCGAAGGCCAACATGGTTTAGTTCGCTCAAGATCAGCTAGTTCTTGTTATGGTCCCAACAAGGCAGAGGGCTTTGCAGGACAAATGGATGGGACCCTTCAAGGTTGTGGGAAAACTTGGAGAGGTGAACTATCTGGTGGACTTAGGCAATCCTAAGGAGGCTCCTAGAGTCTTTACCACCAACCTTCTAAAAGCTTATGTCTCGAGACCAGAACTGGGAGCTTTGCTTCTAGCTTCAGCTCAAGAGGAGGACGAGAGTGAACCCCTACCTGACCTCCTCAAAGGCAAACCTTTAGATGAGAAAATAGAAGGAGTTAATCTCTCTTCTAATCTGACACCTGAGCAACAGGAGGAGTGCAACGTTTTGTTAAATCAATTTTCCCCTCTGTTTTCTCTAGCACCCGGCGTGACCCCATGGGGACAGCATGATATCAATACTGGTGACTGTTTACCTGTCAAAAGCAGAGGCTACAGGATGTCAGAAAATGTCAGAACCCACATCAAAGGAGAGGTCAACAAGATGCTTGATCGCGGGGTAATAGAGCCCTCTACCAGCCCATGGTCTAGCCCAGTTGTGTTAGTACCAAAGGCAGGATCCAAGGAGTTGAGATTCTGTGTGGACTATAGAGCTGTAAATGCAGTCACTAAGATTGATGCCCATCCTTTGCCAAGAACAGATGAGCTGGTGGATAGACTTGGGTCAGCCAAGTTCCTCAGCACATTTGATCTCATGTCAGGCTATTGGCAAATAGTCCTGACTGACCATGCCAAGGAGAAAACTGCATTCTCCACCCCAGTTGGCTTATACCAGTTTAAGGTTATGCCTTTTGAATTAAAGAATGCACCTGCTAATTTCCAAAGGATGGTTAATCAACTTCTGAATGGGATGGAGGACTTCTGCATGGCACACTTGGATGACATTGCAGTGTTCAGCCCTACTTGGTAAGAACATGTTGACCAACTAGGATATGTTTTGCAGGCTCTGGAACAGGCCCATCTGACAATAAAGGCAAGTAAATAGCAAATTGGTCAGAGTAAAGTGGTCTACCTTGGGCATGAGGTAGGAGGTGGTGAAATAAGGCCTTTGCTCAGCAAGATTGAAGCTGTGCAAAATTGGACAACCCCTTCTACTCAAACCCAGGTGAGAGCCTTCCTAGGAGTCACTAGGTATTACAGGAATTTCATTGAGAACTATGGATCTATAGCTTCTCCACTGAATGTAATGTAAGAGGATTCAATTCAACACTACAGCTAAGTCAATGCCTAGTCTGGGATACTGAATGGAAACCCTTATTGATATATCTTTATGTCCAGTTCATGCGTTCTGGATGACTACCCCTGTATAACACCCCTCTCTTGGAATCCCCCTGACCCCACTGAGCCAAGAAGTAGTTCTGTTTTGCAAGTTTAAAAGGTTTATTTGATAATTTAAAATATATATTTATCACACTTTATAATAAATTAATAATTGAATAGCACACTTAATCTGATATGATAAAGATTAACAACGGAGAATCTGGCACTAGCACACTTCTTATAATCACTAATGAGTTGACATGAAATGGATAAGGTAGCACACTGGTAAATAGGAACAAAAGTATAATGTGGTAGGGGATGCTTTATGTAAGCTCAGGTGGATGCAATATTCAATGAATGCAGTACAGAAAATACTCAATATGATTTCAACCAAACAATGTAATCACTTTTCTCTGGCAATCCCCTCCACCCCTTGATGCAAGGCAAGGAAATGGAAGGAAAACACACAGTTCTCAGAAATGCAATCAAGGTAAATCAGTTCACTCCCCCCCAAGCTTAGACAACAGAAGTTTAAAACACAGATAGGAGTTTTGAAAACACAGGCCCAAATGCTTTGATATGTGCTAGCAATGGATGAGAAATATGCTGGAAATGCTTTTTAATTCCCTTTCAGAGGTTCAGGGTGAGTGGTATCTAGTTAATATTAGCCCAGGCTCACACTAGCAATGATGCAGGGATAGTTAGCAGGTTAAACGAATTTCTGGCAAATGGAAGGCAAGCAGCAGCAGTTTTTACATGTGAAGAAATTTGCAAATCGCGGCAAAATTCGCGGATGCGTGTTCCGCGATTGCGGTAAAACTATAAGGGGTAGGAATGTGGTTCTAGGTGCGATTCAAAGCTAAGATTCTAAGCTTTCAAATAAAAGTTATTGCAAGTCTCTAGCACAAACGGTTGCGGAGATATGAGCGATTTTGTGAAGGTCGTTTTTCAGATTTGAAATTTTAAAGTTCAAAAAGACAAGTGCAGCTTGCGACTAGAAAATGACAAGTGACAGCTTTACAAATGACAGGTGACAGTTAGGAGGCAGTTCTACTTAGATTAAATAGATTGAATTATATTATTTTAACTAAGAGATTGGTTCTGCACAGTTTTCTAGGTACTCACACTATATTCTTGAGTGAAATGGGCCTCGCCATGGATCTGGTCAGGGTTTTGGACTGGGCTCGGGTCTCTCTCTGGGCACAGCACTGCTTTCTCTCTCTGGTCTGGTCTCTAGTTCTGGATAGATTGAAGTCTCTAGTTTGGCTTTCTGGAGGTTTGATGGAGGTAAAGTCTGGATCTCTGGATGTTGTATGGTCCGGCAGAGCGCGTTGCAGCAAATGGAATTGAAGGTCCCTATCTGTCCTGTCTGTCTGATTTTATGTGTTTAGAATGTGGGTGTGTTCTAGCATCACTGACCCTACCTCTCTCTCAGCTTCTAATTGGTCAAACTTCCATTTATCATTTGATTGGGGAATGAACTGTGAGTCAGAGGGATGTCATTTTATGGCTTGCAGATAGGACACTCCTCTGTCAGATTGCACATATTCTATATTTGATAATAAAAGACATATTTCACAGTTACACAGTTGCTTGAAATTACATATACATGGTGTGGCTGAATTTAGCCATGTCTCTGTCCAAATCTGCTGTTTCTAAGAGCTTGCATTCAGAAATGGCACATTATTGACTTTTTAACTGATTTTTCAATTTCTGACATTGACCCAACTTTACATACATGTGTGCAGGGAGTAGGGACATTAACTGATGAAGTTTCAGATTTTTAACATGCATACATTTAGAGTAATATCCACTTTTCCGCTAAAACCCCCCTGAACACGCCACCGGGTCGAAAAACCTCTTAAACTGTGGGCAGAAAAATCACAAGAATTATGGTATCATTTATAAAATTTTTACATGTCCGCTCTATGAATGATCCATCTTTTTCTAAACCATATTCTGGCTACAAAGGGGTGTGGTTTACCCTCAGCACAAGGTTGAATACTGGTTTATCCAGTTCTGCCAAGCCAGCTTGCTCTCACAGGCAGTGCCCCTCCCAGCTCCTGCCAAGAGGAAGCTACATTTTACGACTGCGGTAATAAAAACCTTTGCCTGAGTGAAGAGGGCTTTGTTCACTCTCCTGCAGAGCACAGGTAATTCAATTATCAGATAGATGGCATATCCTTAGTGTGGGCAGCAAAAGGAAGGTTGGCCTGGGAACACAGTGGTGACTCAAGTTTCACTCCTGATGGGGGTAGTTGCCAGGCAGAATTCAGTTCCTTAAGCCAAGTTTCAGATAAAATGTCACTTTTTGTTCCCCAGTTCCTGCATTCAAATAAAACTAAACATTTTTACATATGCAGCTAGAAGGCTGATTCTAAGTTTAAAACTATGACATTTAAACAGTTACAAAGGCATGTGACACCAAACATAGCTCACTCATTTAATCTAAACATTTTCGATTTTAGTGTCTTTAAATCCAGTGCAACTTAAACTGCTGACTCCATAGCAGTTTTGTTATAAGCATTGTTTTGGGCTCTTCATTTCCCAGATTTTGTAGGCACACAAAACTCCATTCTGCCAATTGTCTGCTGGTGTTCAGTAAATATTTTGCACATATTGCAATGTTTGAAAATAGGCATTTTGACTTGCCTTCAGGGAAACACAGGGTGGTTTTAAACTGCCGGCTTTTGGATAGTGGTGAGTACTGGTACTGCACCCATTTTTGGGATTTAAGAAAAATGAATTCCCAACAATTCTAGGTTGCATTTGGCAATCAGCATTGCCATTCCCAATGGTTTCAGACTACTGTGCGGGTAGTCCAATGGTGATTTTAAAGCGCTTTGAAGCTAACCGGCGCTACTGTTTTTCCTTTGGCAACCCATTTCCCTCATGGCAACCCGGCCTTTCGTTCTCGCACTGGTGGGTGGCAAGTGAGGCAACCATTTTAGTGTGCGCACAAACTGCGCAGCTTTCCTGGATTTCGGCGCACATGTGGGTTTTCCGCCATCTTGAATTTTCTAAGCCCACAGCACCAAATGTTGTGGCATGATAGCTTAAACGTGGGTCAGGACACCCAACAGTAATCTCTTCTCCTAAGTTCCCTAAAAAGGCCAAATGGAATGAGGAGTGCAATCAGGCCTTTGAAAGCCTGAAAAAAGCCTTTGTCAAGCTCCAGTTCTCAGAGCTCCTGACTACCACCAACCCTTCAATGTACAAACAGATGCTTCCAATATAGGTATAGGTGCAGTATTCAGTCAACTGGATGAGAAAGGTAGGGAGCACCCCATTTGCTTCATCAGTAGGAAACTGAAGGAACCTGAAACAAGGTGGGCAACTAATGAGAGAGAATGTTTTGCCATTGTGTGGGCTTTGAAGAAGTTTAGACCATACTTGTATGGATCTACTTTCATCATTCAAACAGACCACCAACCCTTGAGATGGTTGATGCAAATGAAAGGGGAAAACCCAAAACTGCTAAAATGGTCAATCTGCCTGCAAGGGTTTGATTTTACCATTGAGCACAGGTCAGGATGTCACCACCAAAATGCTGATGGTCTCTCTAGGATGTTTTTAACCGACTAGAAGTAAGAGACTCATCTAGGAGTGGATTAGATCCTCCTGTCCCTTAGTCTGGGGGGGGTGAGTGTTAGGGAGAATTCTCATTTTATGGCTAATTTCCTTTACCTGTAGAGTCCCCCAGCAGCTTCGCTGGATTTGAAGGGTTTGTTTGAAAAAGTGAGACTCTTTTTCCCACTCTTAGGCATTTTTTGCTATGTGTGTTCTAGGCTATTTTTGTGTTTAATGCCTATGGGGTTTCTCTCAGCTCCATAGGAACCATCTTTATTCACATGTGTTACACAGCACCCCTCCGAGTAGTGACACAGGGGTGTTGTAGTGACCCCCAAACATAGACTCCATACCCTGGGACTGACTACTGTCTCCCAGGACATGTAAAGTCCCCATTGACTTTACTAGTCAATCTCTGTGAACAAAACCAGTACAACCGATCTTACTATGGAGGTACTGGAAAGAATTAATAGTTTTTCCCTTATTCCCTTATGTTCATTTTCAAGCGGGTACCGTACAGTCCCTCGCTCAAAAATTTCTGGCTGGTGGCAGTGGTTACTACCAAAAATATTCCAGCACAAATATTTTCCTATGGGATTTTCCCATTGTTCGAGGCTACCACTTTTTCTGACAGCCTCTAACATACCGCTGGTGTATTTTAATATTTACTTTACTCCGGCAGATTTTATTTGCCAGAACTTTGATATAACTTCTTTCTCGTGTCTTTCTCTAAACTCCTAACCCAGGTCGGGGATCCTTTGTTCGTCCGTTTGGCGGGCTTCTGCCGAGAAGCCCTCCCTTCGGCACCACTGAGTCTGGTGTGGGTCCATTGTGTGGGAGGGGGAGCCTCAGCAACCCATGTCACACTCTATGCTGATAGGCTGGAGGGTCTCCCGCCAAGATGACCATTCCACTGTGTGAGTGACAGCTAGGCTGTATGAATGGGGATCTTTTTGCATAAAAGCAGGGTACTGAGGACTGGAAGAGCAAGACGTCGCCACTGGAACTAAGAAGCCGAAGAGGAGAGAAGCCAAAGACATCTGCAACGACTGAACCCCCGGTGAAGCCCTGCTGCAGTGTCTCACCACTTTTCTCCACACGACGAGAGAAGATCTTCACCTGCAAGAGCCTTCATCCCTTGAGCTTGTGGGGCCAACCATGGTGTCCGGTTTGCCAATCGTCTTCCCGGACCTGTGTTGGTCGAATCTCCCATACCCTGTACTCGGAGGCCGGATAGCCAGGCACCAGTCCACCCCGACCGCGATTTAAAGGAGCGTACCTTTTATTTGTCGGGCAGCACTGCGGCTGGTTTCATCCCTGGGTAGTACTTCTTATAACTACCCTTTTTTCCCCTTTGTAAACCTTGTGAAATGCCACTTTGCTCAGTTTTCATTTAAGTATTGTCTATATTGATGCACTGTCTTGCTTAATCTGGTTCACAAACCTATGGGAAGTTTTGCTAGGGTGTGTAAGAAGCTATTTCTATATAACGTGTGCTTTCCCTCCCTTGTGAGAAAATTGATAGAGTATCCTTGTGGTAGTTTTCACTGTGCCATTTTGTTCAGTTTTCACTCTGGTTCACTTGGTCTACAATTTAATTAGGGAGTGTGTATATTTTTCCTCTGACTTATTTAACTTGCTTTAAGAACTGTGATAGATGTGTTTATCTAGAAGTGTATAAAATAAATATATATATACTTTTTAATACAAAGATTTGGTCAGTGTTTCCTTGAGCCATAGTACTGTAGGCCTATTGTGTAAACCCTGAATACTGCTCATCTCCCTCTTGAGACAATTCTGACTGCTCAGCCACAGCTACCAACTAAATCTTTGTGGTACAGACTGATACCAAAGGGGATTTACTGCTCTCACCTGTAGTCCTAATCTTGTGTAGTGCTCCCTAAGGGAACTGCACAGGATTCTGCCTAACAGGGAGAATAGCATTGTTCATTATGATATATGATATGATATTATGAATATCATTTTTCATTATGATATGTCTGTCTATGCTGTAAAGCATGAAGACACATCTTGAAACTAGCAAAGCCTGTTAAAAAACATCCCCTGCTCTCTCACTGAATGAGTAATATGTACTAAAGAGCCAGCCTCCCTTGGCCCTCCTCCCACCCCCACCTGCGTGGCTAAAAACCTTAGGGTTATCTTTGACTCCACACTTTCCTTCTCCGCCCACATCTCTGATGGCTCCAAAAAATCTACCTGCCTCCACTCTCCGCCCTCTACAACTAATCCAGAACAGGACTGCAACACTTGTCCTTGGCCTCAACCCCTGGGATCGTATCTCTCCAGCCTTGAAACCCTTTCATTGGCTCCCAGTGGATGCAAGGATTCAATTTAAAACCCTCTGCATTGTCCACAATGCTTTCTGGGGAATGGGTCCAAGATACCCTCAACTATCCCTCCTCTACTTCTAACTCCCTCAGGGTTAGTCATTTGGCAAAAAAAAATGAGCTGGGGGTAGATCTCTGCCTTCGGCTGGTGCCTCCCTTTGGAACAACCTCCCAGCCACCTTGAAACGTGAGGAAAAACATCTTCGGTTCCGGAAACTTATCAAGACCTTCCTCTTTGCCTCGGCCTTTGCCCCCTTCTCCCCTCTTGACCTGTTTCTTCTATTGGCATTGTGCACCTGACAACCCTCTGTTCTTTCGTGCCCAGGTACCTGCTTACCCTGCCACCCTCCTGCACAGCCACCAGGCCACCATCTGCACTAGGGTCCTGTATCTGTAGCCATGCAGTCCCCCTCCCACTTTTCATCTGCACTTATCAGGCATACCTTTCTGACTAACTTTCACCTGCCACTTGCTGGCTGCATTACCATGGTTTATTGCCCTTATTTATTATTTATTCTATTTAATATTTATTTATGTTTTCTCTCCTCTGCCTCGCACTTTCCACTACCCCCCTTTCCATGCACTTTTCCCCCATTTTCCTTTTCCATGCACTTGCGCTTTCTTAAATGTCACTGGGCCAAGTAAGATCGCTGTTTTTCTGTTTTTTCTCCCTTGGTCTCCTCGCTTTTTGCCTGGTCGCCGCTCTGAAACACTTGTGTATGAGTGAGATATAAATAAAATATAATTTCATTTTATTTCAAACATGTATTTATTATTACAGCAAAAAGAATTGCCAATTAAAAATGGGACCTATTGTCTCCTATTAGACTCCTCAACATGCCAGCTTGAGTTTTGTAGGTCCATGAGGGGCAATGCAAAAGGTAGCTTTTTCCATTATGATATGTCTCTCAAATGGATGAAGATGCATCTTGGAACTAGCAATGCTAGTTGGGATAAACATATTTGCTGCTCTCTCACCTAGTCATTTGTAATGAAAATAAAGAAAAAAACGATGTATTTATAACAGCAAAATTCAGTAAAGGAATAAAAAACGTGATGTATGTTTTACTATTGGACTGCTCAACCTACCAGTTTGACTTTTATGTAGCCTATGAGAGGATTAAACCAGCCATATTGCTATTGAGAAGCCCATACTCTAACCACTGAAATACTGGGCCTGATTCATGGAAGCGTTTTATAATGGTGCAATCCCATAGGAAAACGTTCTGTGAATCAGGCCCACTGTTTCCATATAGAGAGCATAGCTTTTTTTTCATTATGACATGTCTGTCAAAGTTGTAGTGAAAGATTTGATAAACATATTTGACTCTGGCTCTATAAGACCTCTGTAATAAAAAATAAAGGCAATGAATGTATTTATAACAGCACATAGCATTAAAAACTAAATATTTTACTTGTTTCTACAAATGGACAGCTCAGCCTACCACTTTGAACATTTTTCAACCAATAGCAGGCATGAACCTGCAACCTTGCTGTTGGTACAATGTTCTAACCACGATGCTACTGCATCTCCTTTCAGAGAATATAGCTGTTTTCATTATGACTTATCTGTCAAAGGTCTAGAGATGGTGTCTCGGTTTGGAAACCCCAGGCGTCTAGAAGGACCTGACGTGGTAATTTCACATAAAGTTTCATATTTTTAAAAATATAGGTCGTTTTCAGTTTCTTAGTATACTTCATACAAAGTTTTCCACAACTTTCAAATGGGTTTTCATAAAAAGAAGATTTTATTTTTCAGAGACATAGGCATTCTTAGGATGTCCAATGCTTGTTGGTCTTGGTGACCAACTTCAGGCACCACATTCTGCCTGTGATGTCATCATTTTTACATAAGCTTCATCTTCTTCTAATGGACTCTAGGTGGGTGGGCTTTCCTTTGGTCTGCTCTGAAGGCATTAAAGAATTTTAATAAGGACATAAGGAAAATAAACTAAATTGGGAGAACACCTTGAACATTCAAGGTCATAAAAGAGAAGTCTAGGTCTACAGAGTAGGCCAAACGAAAGCCCACTCACATAGAGCCTGTTAGAAGATGAAGCTTTTGAAAAAATGATGTAAAACTGATGACATGACAGGCAGAACTTGGTCCCTGAAGATGGTCACCAAGATCGGAATGAATTGGACCTATATTTTGAAAAATCTATAACTTTAGTGAAATTCTTACGTCAGGTCCTTACAAATGCTTGGGTTTTCCAAACACAAACACAATCTCTAGATACTGTAAACAACCCACAGTGTAAGTGAGGATATTCTGGTGACAGGACCAAAAAACACTCCAAGAATACCTATACAGTGAACCCTAAATTTAAATATTGTATAACCGCTGTGCCCACTCAACCAGAATCTCTCACTCATTATCTGTCAAAGGTGTCTTTGATGATGATGCATCTGGGAATCAGCAATGTCAGTTGGGATAAACATGTCTGCCTCATTCCCTTGGTTAATGCCGGGCTGCTCATTGCGTACAAGGGTCTGCTTAAGTGTCTTCTGAGCCCTATAGGGCTGTTAGAGGTCACAGCCCTCTTGGAGCTTGTATGTGCAGCCTCCTACTCCTTCTCCTTCCATCTCTCAACCTTTATCTTTGTCCTTTCAGCATTCTCTGCCCTGCCCAGTCCACAGGGAACATTCTTTAGATTGTCTTTTGCTTTGTTCCACCAATCTATCAAGCCCCATGGTGGGATGTATGATATAATCAAGGGGTCTGCAACCTGTTGCTCTCCAGATGTTTTGGACTATCACTTCCATTGTCCCTGGCAATTGAGTATACTGCTAGGGACGGCTGTCAGTTGTTGTAGTCCAGAACATCTGGAGAACCAAAGGTTGCAGATCCCTTGAATGGTCTTGTATGTATGGTCCATCGACACAAAGTAAGCACAAACACTACAGATACATAACACATTAACTGCTTCCCTACCCTGGTGTCTACATCTTTATTCATATCTCTCAGGGGAAAAATCCATGTAACCCTCATAAGCAAGGCTCAAACTGGGATGGGGCTTTACCCAGGCACTTGACCTGGCTGGTAACAGACTCGAGGGATCCATCAATTTGTGCACCTGATGGAGAGGTGTGCTACATGGAACATCACCTATGATAAAGTAATGTTTTGGCTTAATCCCCTCACCCCAGCTGGCTACCTAAAGCCGATCCATGAGGATGGTGCCTGCTGTTCCTGTGGGTGGCAAATCCGGTCAAATCAAAACCCAATGATTATACTGGTATACAAGTCAAACCTATTTCAATAAAATCCACAAAATAACTAATGGAAAAAAGAATGGAAACTTACAGGCAATACATACACTAACCCCAATATGGCATATAGGAAGGGGATGGAAATGACCAGGCAAGTACTCCACTGTATCTATCTTCCTGTATCCATCTCTACAAGCCTTCTTCTGATCTCTGCTCTGCCGACCTCATCTACCCTTGTTGCTCCTCGCCATACCTGTGTTTCATCTCGCTTCCGCTCCTTCTCTCTTCTTGCTCCACTTGCATGGAATTCTCTTCCCCCGGACATTCGAAAAACAGTTCACATGGATTTGTTCAAAACCAAACTAAAAGCCTACATCCTCGCCTTCGAGTTACCCTCTTAACCTGCCTCTCATCTGCCTGCTAGCTAACATGTTTCCATCATCATCCACCTCTAACCTGCCTCTGTCCCTCACTTCCTCTACCTCCACTCAAGCACTTCACCCACCAGGGTCACATCGCAAGCACAGCTGGATGTACCACTTAGCCAATGTTCGTTGTCCTTAATCTATGTATGTCTGCTTATGTATTGTTCCCAGTCACTGTTCCATTTACTCCTCTTCACAACCTAGTCACAATGACCCTCAAAATCACCTCATTGTAAAATGTTCACTGCTTCCCTTCAAATCTGATTTCTTATCTATTGTACATTCTTTTGTGATCAAAAGAGCATTGTTCCATATATATATATATATATATAAATAAATACAAGTAGGGTTGTTATAGGCACACCAAAAGGTGATCCCAGCGGTGGCCCCAAAAATTGGATGCATATAAAAAAGTGTAAAAAAACAACAAAATGTCCTTAAAAATGTTGCATAAGTCCTTATTAAGTGTATTGTATAGTAGAAAATATTCACTAAGTGCTCTTATTTGACAAGCAGTCTGGCCAGGGCTGCCTGATCATCCACTTTGCCACAGATGAGGTGTTATGGTGTTCCTGTGCCCAAGGCCGAACCAGCATGGATTGGGCCCAAAAAGTCCTTTGCCAGGCCTTTGTTTTTCACATTTTATTTACTTTATTTATTGGTCATTCTTATAGCGCCTATACACTTAAACAAGCATTTAAAAGTGCTGCAATGTTAGGAAACAAACATTGACATTCTAATAGGCATTGGAGCATTCAGAATGGGCAAGTGCTATGTATTTGGAGGTACAACAAAAGAACCAGGAATACAAACTGGAACAACATATCGCAGTCGTTTCAACAATGCAAGAGATATACATAAAAAAAGGAGAGAAGGGAGGGTAGGGTAAATCGAAAAAGGAAATGTGTTCATCATACGTGCCAGACAGCGTTTCTGATAGCGTTAAGTGCATGAGATGTGTAGTAGGAAAGGATGGGGTGGGAGGGGTGGCAGGGAAAGGAACACTAGGCAATGATGAAGTCGCTGCAGATGTAAGATGAAGTAAAAAAAAAAGGGGGGCTGCACTGCACAGTTCAGGCTAGTCACCAGGAGGTATGGTAGATAAGGAGGGCACAACTGCATAGCAATAGGTGGGGGCGCCAGGAATGTATGCAACAAGGATCCAAGCGTACAGTGCAGAAAAAAAGGGTACAAGATGTATGAAGCACAACCTCAAAAATGATTTTAAACAGAGCACAATGCAATGCAAAAGGTTCAGTGAAGAAGAGGCACCAAAACCACCTAGATTTGAATTTAAACAGACACAGTGCAATGCAAAAGGTGCAGTGATGTACATGCACACAAACCACTTAGATTGTATCTAAACAGACACAATGCAATGCAAAAGGTGCTGTGATGAACAGGAAGAGAAACCACCTAGACTCGAATTTAAACAGACAAAATACAATGCAAAAAGGTGCAGTGATGAACAGGCACAACACCACCTAGATTCGAATTTAAACAGACACAATGCAATGCAAAAAGGATGCAGTGTTGTAAAAAGGCACACCCACAGAAAACAAACATGCTACCCTGGGTAGTCCAGGAGATGTGTGTGAACCATTTTTGTTTTCTCTGGCCGGGCCATTTATGCCATTTATGCCAGAGGAGGTCTAGCACAGTCAGCAGCAGTGTGAGAGGCCCAGAGGAGGACTCTTTGCTGGACTGCAAATGCCAGCAGCAGCCCAGAACCATTTGCAGCAGCAGGGGCATGCAAAGTATTTTTTACCCGGGCTGTGTATGCCAGGAGCAGCCTTGGGGTTAAGTGCAGACCCACCTGTGTTGCTGTCCTCCTCAAATGGGAGCTCTACTTAGCAACAAGTAGCCCAGTAGCAGCGATAACCAGGCATGGCATCCTTCTCCCAGACAGGATGCCACGTAGTCAGGAGCCGGGCCATGGCTGTGAGTAGCGGAGTGGCACCCCTCGCCCTCACAGGGTTCTGCTTTGATGAGCTTGGCTGCGGCAGTGAGTGTCAGAGAGCACCAAAGTATTAACTGAAAAGGATACGGTACTCAAAAGGATACAGGTGGTAGGGTCTTCCGGATCCCTGTTCACACGATTTGATAGTTGTGAAGTCAAGTTAAGACCTTCCAAATGATACAACTCTCTGACTGGTAAAACAGGCAGAGCGATGGATCACTGGAAAGGGCGTGGGTAAGGTATAGGAAGTCAGCCTAGAACAGAATAAAGTATCATAAATAACTGCCCTCAACCTGAGTATGATGGAACAGAAAAGGACATGAATGCACACACTGACCTTAAGTCTAAGGCAGAAGAATCCAGCAGAGTCTCTTGAGGAAATCCAAGGTAGAACAAACGACAAGGAAGGGAAGATTAGAAAGGGAGACTTATCCCGAACGGAACAAGGCTCACGCTAGATACCGGGTTGATGCACCACAGGATAGCGTCCAAAGTACTGTTCACTGTCACCTTCCAATAATCCTTGAAAAGCTTCCTTCCCACGTAGAGTAAAGTATAGAAATGAATCAATCCCCCTGTTAATATCACAGGTGCAGGAGTTGCAAATAGCGCCCTTTTTATGGTATAAACAAAGTACACGCGGTTCTGTACAACCGCGAAGAAAATAGCGTGTGCGTGTGGATTTACACGCGAGCAGGATTCACGCAGTCCAGGCCAGCAGCGCTTGAAGACAAAGAGTGCGTGTGGATTTACACGCGAGCAGGATTCACGCAGTCCAGGCCAGCAGCGCTTGAAGACAACATATGCGTGTGGATTTACACGCGAACAGGATTCACGCAGCCCAGGACAGCCGTGTTTGAAGACAATGTGCGTGTGTGGATTTTACACGCGAACAGGATTCACGCAGCCCAAGACAGCCGCGTTTGAAGACAACGTGCCCGTATGGATTTTACACGCGAGCAGGATTCACGCAGTCCAGGCCAGCAGCGCTTGAAGACAAAGTATGCATGTGGATTTACACGCGAACAGGATTCACGCAGCCCAGGACAGCCGCGTTTGAAGATAACATGCGCGTGTGGATTGACACGCGAGCAGGATTCACGCAGTCCAGGCCAGCCGCGTTTGAAGACAACGTGCGCGTGTGGACTTACACGCGAGCAGGATTCACGCAGTCCAGGCCAGCCGTGCTTGAAGATAGCGTGCGCGTGTGGATTTACACGCGAGCAGGATTCACGCAGTCCACGCCAGCCGTGCTTGAAGATAGCGTGCCCGTGTGGATTTGCACGTGAACAGGATTCACGCAGCCCAGGCCAGCCGCGTATAAAGACAACGTGCGCGTGTGGATTTACACGCAACCAAACAGCTCCTTGAATCAGCGTGTGGCGGAAAACACGCTATAGAAGGCCCAAAAAGTAGCTGTAGTAACCTGCAAGGATGCAGATCGGAGGTCCAGCTACACAACGCCAAATGATTCGATCAGAAGCAGCGAGTTAAGTTTCCACGCTGCTTATATACGTAATGCCGTAGTTCACGTGACGAAGCAGAATACACGTGAAGTTAGCGACGTGAAAAGTGCAAACGTCGTTTTCCCGGCAACGTATCGAACAACCGCCATTTGGAATAGAACGGTCTAGCTGTTCTACGAGCGTAGGAGGTAGGACCACGTCCAGCATGCATGACAGTGCCATCCCCCAAAGGGGCAACCTCTCCCCTTCTCGTGTGAAAACGCTTCAATAAAGCAGAAGCATGAATATTAGAAAGAGGTTCCCAGGACCTATCTTCGGGACCATAGCCCTTCCAGTCCACCAGATAAAACGGCCTACCAGAACGTAGTCTCATATCCAGTATGTCCTGTACCTCGTATTCATCTGAACCCCGCACAGAAATAGCAACAGGCCGTACAGGCAATCTAGTAGCTTCAGAACATGGCTTCTGATTCTGTCAGAGAGCACCAAAGTATTAACTGAAAAGGATACGGTACTCAAAAGGATACAGGTGGTAGGGTCTTCCGGATCCCTGTTCACACGATTTGATAGTTGTGAAGTCAAGTTAAGACCTTCCAAATGATACAACTCTCTGACTGGTAAAACAGGCAGAGCGATGGATCACTGGAAAGGGCGTGGGTAAGGTATAGGAAGTCAGCCTAGAACAGAATAAAGTATCATAAATAACTGCCCTCAACCTGAGTATGATGGAACAGAAAAGGACATGAATGCACACACTGACCTTAAGTCTAAGGCAGAAGAATCCAGCAGAGTCTCTTGAGGAAATCCAAGGTAGAACAAACGACAAGGAAGGGAAGATTAGTAAGGGAGACTTATCCCGAACGGAACGAGGCTCACGCTAGATACCGGGTTGATGCACCACAGGATAGCGTCAAAAGTACTGTTCACTGTCACCTTCCAATAATCCTTGAAAAGCTTCCTTCCCACATAGAGTAAAGTATAGAAATGAATCAATCCCCCTGTTAATATCACAGGTGCAGGAGTTGGAAATAGCGCCCTTTTTATGGTATAAACAAAGTACACGCGGTTCTGTACAACCGCGAAGAAAATAGCGTGTGCGTGTGGATTTACACGCGAGCAGGATTCACGCAGTCCAGGCCAGCAGCGCTTGAAGACAAAGAGTGCGTGTGGATTTACACGCGAGCAGGATTCACGCAGTCCAGGCCAGCAGCGCTTGAAGACAACATATGCGTGTGGATTTACACACGAACAGGATTCACGCAGCCCAGGACAGCCGTGTTTGAAGACAACGTGCGCGTGTGGATTTTACACGCGAACAGGATTCACGCAGCCCAGGACAGCCGCGTTTGAAGACAACGTGCGCGTATGGATTTTACACGCGAGCAGGATTCATGCAGTCCAGGCCAGCAGCGCTTGAAGACAAAGTATGCGTGTGGATTTACACGCGAACAGGATTCACGCAGCCCAGGACAGCCGCGTTAGAAGATAACGTGCGCGTGTGGATTGACACGCGAGCAGGATTCACGCAGTCCAGGCCAGCCGCGTTTGAAGACAACGTGCGCGTGTGGACTTACACGCGAGCAGGATTCACGCAGTCCAGGCCAGCCGTGCTTGAAGATAGCGTGCGTGTGTGGATTTACACGCGAGCAGGATTCACGCAGTCCACGCCAGCCGTGCTTGAAGATAGCGTGCCCGTGTGGATTTGCACGCGAACAGGATTCACGCAGCCCAGGCCAGCCGCGTATGAAGACAACGTGCGCGTGTGGATTTACACGCAACCAAACAGCTCCAGGAATCAGCGTGTGGTGGAAAACACGCTATAGAAGGCCCAAAAAGTAGCTGTAGTAACCTGCAAGGATGCAGATCGGAGGTCCAGCTACACAACGCCAAATGATTCGATCAGAAGCAGCGAGTTAAGTTTCCACGCTGCTTATATACGTAATGCCGTAGTTCACGTGACGAAGCAGAATACACGTGAAGTTAGCGACGTGAAAAGTGCAAACGTCGTTTTCCCGGCAATGTATCGAACAACCGCCATTTGGAATAGAACGGTCTAGCTGTTCTACGAGCGTAGGAGGTAGGACCACGTCCAGCATGCATGACAGTGAGGCACTGAGTGGAGTGCCATCCTGATCGTCTTAGGTGAGGGTCGGATTTACCAATGAGGGCAAGATGAACCTACCAGTCAGACATTGTCTCGCCAATGAGGGGCTTAAACCTGCAACCTCGCTTTTAGTAAGCACATGCTGTACCTACGTAACTACTGGGTCTCCCTTTACAAAATATAGGTTTTTCTATTATGACATGCCTGTCAAAGGTGTGATGAATGGAGATGCCTAGGGGAACTGGCAATCCTAGCTACAATAACCACATCTGCTTCTCACTCTCTCTAATCATTTGTAATGAAAATAATGATAATACTATGGGGGTCATTACGAGTTTGCCATTATCCTGGCGGTAACACCGCTGGAATACCGGCAAATGATAATACTGTTACTGGCACTTGTCTGTTTGCATTATGGGGAGATTACAAGTGCCACATGACTCCATGGGGGGATTTTGCGGTATTGCCCATAACAGTATTACTCTGCCGGTAATACTAGCAGTTTTTAGCTGGCAATGGGTTGGATTTACCCCCAGCTTCTAGCTGGTGGTAAATTATCCATCCCTATTGGCAAATGTGTAGTGTTCCGATCTGGTAAAAGTTCCAGTAAATGTTAATACTGGCACTTTATTACCAGATTGGCAAACTGGTAATGACCCCTATGTCTTTCAAACAGCAACATGCATTAAAAGCAAAATTCTGACTCATTCTCTCCCAATGTCTTTTTCAACCTATCAGTTTGAGTATATTCTAACTCATGAGGTGCTTGAACCTACAACCTACAATGTTGCTGTCAGCAAACCCATCGTCCTACTACCGGGATACTGAGTCTCCTTTAAAGCACATGACCTTTTCCATTCTGACATGTCTGTCAGTGTTGTAATTGATAAAGATGCATCTAGGAACTTGCAATACCAGTTGGGATAAACAAATCTGCCTCTCTCTCGCTCTGTCATTTTTAAGGAAAGTAAAGATAAAATAATGTGTACTAAAAAGCATTATCAAATTAAAATATGTAAACCTCAATCTTGGAGTTTCTGCTTTTTCTTGTGCATGTCGGGCTTGAAATGCTAACCTTTCTGTTGGCAAACCCATGTTCTAACCAGTGAGCTACTGGGTCTTCCTGTACAGCGCCCACCTTTGTGTAATGAATACAGATGTCAATGGAAACTAGCAACTGGCAGTTATGATAAACATCTGCTTTCTCTCTTTCGAAGTCATTTGTAATGAAAATAAAAATAACAATGTATCTATATCTGTAAAAAGCATTAACATCTAACAATCATCCTCATGTCCCCCCATTGTGCAGCTTAACCTACCAGCATAAATATTTTCAGGCTTAAACCTGAACCCTTGTTATTGATAAGCTCATGAGCTTTAGGGTCTCCTTTTAAAGGGCATAGCTTTTTTCATGATGACATGTCTACCAAAGGTGTAATGGATGTAGATGCAACAGGGAACTCACAATTCTAGTAAGGGTAGGGTAGACATAGCTACTTCTCGTTCACTGAGTCATTGGGTATGAAAATAAAGCTACCAATGTATGTATAACTGCGCAAAGCATTGCAACTAAAAATGTGACATCATTTCTCTCAGCAGACAGCTTAATCGACCAGTTTGAGTATTCTTTAACCAATGAAGGGTTTGCACCTGACACCTTATTATTGGTCGGTCCGTGTTTTAACCACTGGCATACTGAGTCCACTTTAGAAAGCATAGCTTTGTGTTGTAGAATTCCTGCTGATGGTGTGATGGAGGAAGATGCGTCTGTAAGTTAGCATTGCCACCTGGTAAACGGCAACACATCCTTCAAAAACACATTCTACCTGCTTGTCCTTTGCATGAACTCTTGTATCAGGGTCAGAGCTCTCGTGCAAGCATCTGAGCACACGATGAAACATCCTGCTTGAAGTATGAGGGGCTGTGTTCTAGGCCACAGCCTGAGTGGCGTCTGATCATGCCGGTTGTTCAACTTTAGTAGGTACAAAGATGGTGCTTGGAGAAGAAAGAATTTGAACCTGCATGGTCCTCCCTAGAAGCAATTGTGTGAAAAACTGGCTCAAAAAGTGAGTGTAGTTCCACAACTGTCACTTCTGGAGTGGCTCACAACTGATAACTACACATTGGGTTGTTCCACTGGCTAATACGTCTCGTGTGGCCAATTTTCTGGCCAGTGTAAGCAATGCTGCTCATACCCCTCCAACTGATCAAAATATAGTGCATCGCCCGTTTTGTACAAAGAATTCCGACTCTGTCCTCCCAGAGGTTTTTGGGACTAATGAGGCATGCACACTCTCAGATACGATTGTGCTACAATTGTTTAAATACAAACATCACCCATACACACACACAAACACACCTGAAACCCACCAAATATCACTATATCACAACTCTTGCTCTTTCAAACCCTCTCCATCTCCTTCCAACACTAAACTAATGCACTTAGTCCCAGAGAGGGTGGAAGAGAAGTCCTTTTAAACAGTTGTGGTGTGAAAAGAAACAACTTAAAACAAACGTATGGTTTGCATAGAATATGTTTCATCCGTGGAAAAAAAGGTAGATGGGTCCATAATGTGCACCCTTTGCGCTAGTGAGCAATGTCTTTGGATAAAACAATTACACTGGAAGACAAATAAGCATTGGCAAATTCCACAGTTTTATGCATTTGCCAGGCACAGCCATAATTGTACTACAGGTACATACAATGTTAAAAGTTGCAAAAGGGTATGAGTACCAGAGCAAATTAAAGCATTGCCTAGGAAATGCCAATACAAGGCCCATACACAAACCAAGTCTGTTGGCTTTGCCGATGCTTGTTTTTTTGTTTTTACCAAGACTTCAGTGCAACAACACACATATAGTTGTTTGGTGGGGGGGTAATTGAGAGATGTATTTGAGATGATGGGGATTTAGGGTATTGTATATCCCGCTGTGTACATAGTACTGTGTAAAATGTGCTTTTCTTGTGTTTTTTTTTCATGTGTTATTTGATATACGCTGATTGTATTGGGATTTGTTATGGATGTTGTGTAAATAAAGTTTAAAAAAAAACACACATATTGTAAATACATCAAGTGGCTAAAGTCACACTTGGTTAAGAGATTTGTATTACACCAGCATCTCCTTTATAGCTGTAATTAAACTATTAACTCGCTGAAGACTGCTTTGAAATATGCTGGCAGGTTCTTACAGCACAGAGTTTGATCTCACTGCTTGATAAATCTAGCTCAAGGAGATCCCAGGAGGATATGTTTCGGGTGGGCAGGAAAAGGTAGTGTGTGGGAATGGCCATGGGAAGTAGAATGGCATTGGGCAGGCAATGGGTGGTAAAATAACCAAACAACACCCAAAAGCTCTTTGTCCCTCACATCTCTCTCCTAGTTGTACTCCAATAGTCTTTGGTTTATAGGTGAAGCTTAAGCCCCACCTAATAGCCAAAACTAAAAAGTTCCTTGCTCACGTCCCTTGCCCTTTTCTCTGGCTATAATCCACTCATTCATGCAGGATATTGCTATTCGAGTGATGATACAAAGCACTCAAAAGCAGCCTCCTTGTACTCCTACAAAGCAGAATACAATTCATCACACTTTCTTACAGTGTCTGGTTTCCTATGGTGACAAGTAAATGTGAAATTAAATAACTAAGCTACAAAAGGAACACTCCTTTCCCGACTCCCACACTGAAGGCAGCTAGAGGTCTGGGAATCGAGGGAGTTGGCAGAAGTTGTTCACGTGGGCAGAGTGCTGTATACATGTTGCAATAATCAGACTAGAGTTTCTGGTCTAAGTTTCATATTGCTTTGTCTTGGGATGACAGGTTACATCAAGGACTGGACACACCTCACATTCAATTTCCCACACACTAGCTTGCCCACATGGAGTGTTCACTCAGGCCACCCTCAAAACATTTCACTCTACATAATACTCCCACGTCCTTCTATTCATTTATTTTATTGTTCATTTGCAACACGCTTAATACCAGCAGGTGGTTTCTATGCGCGTGATCCGGATTCAAACCTGTCTTGCGCTGCGTTGCCCCGGAGCTCCCCTTCCTCCCCATCATTGCTTCATCGCTCCATTTACAGGATACAACATCTCCTTCCTTCACACCAAGAGCAGACAGGACGGAGACACGGGTTGCTAGGGTAACATGAACTAAGCTGCACCCCTGCCTGTCTCTTTCCTAAAATTCCCTCGATTATTTTGAACTTTTGAGGGTGATGTGCCCATTTCCTTTAGTTGTACTGTCAAGCAGTTAGAAAAGGAGCAGGTTGAGCGTTTCGCTCAACACGACAGCAAAAGCCCATTTCACTGAACTCTCAGTTAATGCAAGGGTGTCAGAATGCTTTATAATGTTGTCCTCTGAGACATCTTTAGAGTGTCAGGGTGACCGCAATCATTGCGACTTTCATTTTTAGACATCAACTGCTTTACCTTAGGGCAAAGTCGTATTTTTATAGGCAAGGGTTGCAATTGGAAACCAGGCTGTACATTGTACGCCAGGGTTCTAGAAGTTACCATTGCCTTCACGCAGTCGAGTCCCTAGAAAGGCTGTTTTGAGAGCTTAGGGGGCATGCGAAGGCTTGTATCATTCTGCAGACAAGCAATGCAGGGCTTAAGAAGCAGCTGCAGTGCTGCCACCCAACCACATGCAAAGTGCGACACCGTCATCAAATCCTGACTTTTTAAGCCAGCATCACTTCGCAATGTAGGATGCAGTTTCCTTTTTTCCTATTATAATTTCATTTTTTTCGATTCTAAATATGCGTCTTTAGGTCACAGAATGGAGTAAACTGTTGGTTAAAAATCCAGCATTTGCTTTACTGAAGATGTCGCATACAGTGCGATAAAAGAAATGCAAAAGCAACAAACACAAAATAAGATGACTTTTCGCTGGTGTCGCCAACCTTAAGGTCACACGACACTGTCTGTTATGGGCCGTCCCCAGTCCTCGGGGCAGCCCACAGCTGATGTCGGGATCGCCCGACTGGATTCACACCCCGGTGGGCAACCGGCGAATCCTCTGTAGGGTTGCACCCTACAGCGCCCGGGACACCGCGCACAGTGTCAGAAGTACGGGGGTGTCACCCCCACTCACCAGCAGCTGCGGCTCCGAGGGCACTCGGGCCGCCCTGCACACACAAGGCCACGACCACGTGGCAAACCTCAGGCCCACAGACACACATAAAACAGACACGAGTTGCCACTTCCTGGGGCTCTGCTGCTCTGCCCTCGCAGCGCCAGCAGAGCCCCTTTTATTAAAGGAGCACGTGAGCGTCATGGCACAGTCACGGCGCTCACGTTGCCCAACAACTAGACCCCCACACAACATCCCTTCTTTATTATAACCAAACAAAATCAAACAAAACCCACCACAAACATTTGGTGCATTCCAGTCCGCGCACCACCTAACCGCTACTCCAACCCAAACATTTTTTTTTTTGACATCGCAAAACAAAACAGGTGTGTTCCAGTCCCCACACCATGGGGCCCTATGACGGGGTCCTCCCATTCAGAAAATCCGGGGTCAAACTGACCCTCGGCTCCGCTGCAGGACAAAAAGAATATATTCTCTTCGTACTCCTCCCCCATATCATACAGTGCTTCTCGGGGACTCTCCGCCACCTGGACCACCGCCACCTTGGGGGTCCTTCTCCCCTTCACCTCACTCCCCCCTGATGCCCCCGCCATGCCGGCTGGGGCTGGAGTGAGACACACTTGTGCGAAATGGTCTCCTTTCCCGCACCTTCCACAGATTTGTCCCATTGCCGGGCAGTCCTGCGGGTGGGGCAAATCCCACCCACACTGATGACATATTGTGGCATTGTGGTCTCTCTTCGGCCAGTCTCCCCTCCTCATCACTCTTCCTCCTGGCCAACTGCTGACAGCCGCCACCTCCTCAACCTTCACTCGCTGCGTGGGGACCTCCATCTTTAGGTGGTGTCTAGAGGAATCCATGGCTGAGGCCCGCATCTCCGCCAGTTCCTGGGCCCGGCCAAGCTCCAGTATTCGATCGAGGGTCAGCGCTGGGTCCCTCAGAACCTGCTTGCGCAGTTTGGTGGAGCTGCAGCTGTAGATGATCTGCGCTCTGCCCTCGTCTTCCTCGAAGTTTCCCAGATCGCAGGACAGTGCAATGCCACGAAACTTGCCGTGAAATGCATCAAGGCTCTCCCGTTCTTCCTGCTTGGCACACCTCATCCTGAACCTCTCATAGTCCCTGTTGACCATGGGTCTGAAGTATTCATTCAGGGCTGCAATGGCTGCGCCGCACGATTGATCTCGGGGCTTTAATGTCTTGCATAGTCTCTGGACGGCCAACCCGGCAGAGTATAGGAGTGTCGGGCGTTTGGCTGCGTCTTTGATCTCCATTGCCTCGAAATACAACTCCAGGTTCTCCACCCAGGCCACCCACCGGGCCCCCAGGCTTGCCGGCACACCCAGGACATCAAAATGGGGTATTGGTGCCAGCTGACCCCTACATACCCCTTCGTCGTCCGACATGCTGCTGGGAGGTGAGGACGTTATCTGCCAATCACCAGTGTTGATGTGCGCTTGCTGTTGCCGGGCTCAGGTAGCTGTCGATGGGTGCCTGGCGTTCTTCCTGCCCAGGGGCGCACGAGCACTCCAGGTGGAGCCGCAACCCCAGGGCTTGACACAGGTTCGGCTTGTGGAGGAGCACTGCCCGTTTCCCGGTGGCCACACCCTTGTTTAATGGCCTTCCTCTTCTGGAACCCTAGAGGGCGCACAAGCACTCCGGGTGGAGCCGCTACCCTCGGGCTTGGCACAAATGCGGCCTGTGGAGGGGTTATTGTCCCGTTTCTTGGACCCCCCCCCTTCCCACAGAGAGTTTTCTCCCTTTCTGGGCCGCCCAGCCAGCCCCGAGATCCACTTTTGAGAAATGTTTTTTTTTTTGTAGGCCCGGATGTTGATGGGCTTTCCTTTGCTGGTGACTAGGCCGTTCACCGCTGCGGCCCAGGCGTGGGGAGTCCTCCTACAGGCTCTGCACACGAAGCAGGGACCGGGCCCTGCCCCTTTTCCGTTCGCAGGGCTCGCAAGTAGGCCACGCCTCCTTCCGCTCCTCCCCGTCGGTGCTTGGGGAAGCGCAGGCCCTTGATGAGGCCCTGCACACGAGCCGCGGGCGGGAACTCCAGGCCACGCCCCCTTTCCGCCCTGCGAGGAAATTGAAACCTCTCTCCCTTTTTATTTTTTTTTTTATAGAACACCAAAGTTTTCACCCGTGGCAGCCCGGGTTCTCAGCGGGTGTTCTCCCCGCTCCGTACCGCGTCGCCACGGGCCAGAGCTCCAGGCCCCGCCTCCTTCCTAATGGAGGGCCGCTCCGTGCGTCTTTACACGGCCGCCGACTGCGGCCATGTGCGCGGGTCCTCAAATTCGCCCGCCGCAAGCACCAGCCGGCGGGCGCGACTTCCTCTTCGCCAGTGTTGTGGGCCGTCCCCGGTCCTCGGGGCAGCCCACAGCTGATGTCGGGATCGCCCGACTGGATTCACACCCCGGTGGGCAACCGGCGAATCCTCTGTAGGGTTGCACCCTACAGCGCCCGGGACACCGGGCGCAGTGTCAGAAGTACGGGGGTGTCACCCCCGCTCACCAGCAGCTGCGGCTCCGAGGGCACTCGGGCCGCGCTGCACACACAAGGCCACGACCACGTGGCAAACCTCAGGCCCACAGACACACATAAAACAGACACGAGTTGCCACTTCCTGGGGCTCTGCTGCTCTGTCCTCGCAGCGCCAGCAGAGCCCCTTTTATTAAAGGAGCTCGTGAGCGTCATGACGCAGTCACGGCGCTCATGTTGCCCAACAACTAGACCCCCACACAACATCGTCCATCCTGAATCATGGGCGCTCATATTAAGATTGGCGGGAACTCCAAATCCAGATGATATTTACACCACTGCCTGTTTTTTCCAACTTCTTAATAGAAAGCTATGAGGTACTTCAATCATCCAGTATTCAGTGGAATACTGCGTGATTATGAGGTTATAACTCTCCCATAAATCCCAGCCCTTTTTAACTCTATTTAAACAGTGGATATTAAAATGACTAAAGCCACCTACTTTTTACATTTGTTTTCCCTTATCAGGAGAAACACCCTGAGGGAGGAAAACAGTGGCCACCTTCCCACCCCTTGTGCAATGTATAAAACACAGGTGTTTGCGCGTAAAAATATGGACTGCTGGGCATGGGTGGGGATGGTGGGGGTTAACAATATTGCTGTCTGTAATGTCACCATGGCTCTGGGCAGACAAATTGGTAGATTCATGTAATATTTTGTGTCCATGCTATGGCGTTATTCATACACAGAGAAATAATATTAACGATCAGAATTGCAGAGCAGATTGCTATGCGACACTGCTTAATGTATGCCTTGGATCTATGGGTTGGATTAATGATGAGTATAAGGAGGAATAGTAGTGTTGTAATTCTGAGGTAATGCAGGTGGGGTGAGTGACATAGTTTCTGTTTGGGTTTTGTATGGAGTCTACTTCATTATGGCCCTTATCCTGTCTGACCAGCCAAGCAAGGATTTTACCACGGATCACCTGGCCACAGGCCTATGGGAACACATCTTGATTTACCCGTCGACAAGCTTCTGAAATTGTTGTGCGGGTCATGAATATCCTATAACGTGTTTGCATGTCTGCTCTTAACATGTTCTTCATAGAGTGCTTTCCGGTTCAATTCACATGTGTCTAATTTTCTCCGCACCAGCCTTAGAATGCCAAATTCCTTGGAAGCGCAGATATATACGATTTGAAGGTTTCCCACACCAAAATATGGTTATCATCTGAAGAGGAGTTAATTTGGAAAAGTGCTTAATCTCATCTCTCAGCTCCATTTTAAACACTGGGTCCAATAGGGATTCCGGCTTGAATCGCCAGGTTGAGACCCATGGGCCCCAATGCAGGGATTGGGTTACCAATAAAACTGGGGCATGATCAGATAGTGTATTAGGGAGGATGTTACAACTGGTAGTTCTCTTGGTTACCTCTGTGGATCCCAGCCACATATTTACTCTACAGTATGCCCATGTACCGAGGAATAAAATGTGTATCCACAGTCTGTGAGTTGTCCCCTACACCAAATGTGTGCCAACATGAGAGTAGTACATGCCTTCAGTATAATGTGAGAGGTCTTAAACAAACACACTTTTCCCGCCATTGTAAATACCGGGGAGGTTTAGAAGGTGATCAATGTTTGTCTGTGATCCTTTCTTTCTCACACATGGCAATACAAATTGCTACTATTAATTTTTTGACAAGTTTAAAATTGGAAGGCTCTATGAATTGAGACAATTTGGTTATTACTGTGCATAGTATAAATTAGTGGCCATTTAAGCAGCTTTAGCATGAATTCTACACATACGTTGCATATAATGATTGATCACCTTTTATTCCTTTTTATTCCTTAATTTCTTGATTTTATATGTTTCTTTCTGTACTTGCATTTATATTGTATGCATAATTGTTTTTAACTATGATTTTCTTGTTTATCATGTTTATATATTGAAAGTTTAATGTATTTATTGTATCTATACATTTTGAAAGGTTGATTTAATTCAGCTAATTCAAATTAAAAAAAAATAATAATGCTAGTAGCATTGGCGTGTCCCCTTTCCCTCTGCTGAGGATCTCTCAGTTTGGTTGCATAATGTGATGTTGAAGTCCCATCTATTAGTATGTCATGGACAATGTACTGATTGCACTTGGCAAATGTTGTGTTGAATAGTGAGGTTATCAATATTTGGTGCAAAAACTTTCAGTATTGCTATGTTCATTTCACTGAGGCTACCAGTCAATATAACGTAGCAGCCATATGGGCCAGTTTCAACCCTTCCAAATTTGAAATGGACATTCATGTGGATCAAGATCACTACTCCCTCTAGTAGGAGGAATAACTAGCAAACCATCTGCGGTCCCTCCAGTCTCTAGTTACTGACTCATGTACACCTTTCGTAAGGTGTGTCTCCTGCTAACTTATAACTTCAGCCCTGTTTTGGCATAGATGTGCAAAGACCTTGTGAGTTTTGAGAGGATTGTTCAGCCTGCGTGCATGCCACATGATGCATATAAGTGCTGCCATCCTGGCTGATTTCGGCCCCAGTGTCTTGCATGCCAGCTACATGCCTGTGTGCAATCAAAAAACAACTGCATAGGACAAGTATGTTCAAACCCTGATGTAAGACAGGGGAACTTATAACAGTAATCAATGGCTTTTTTCAGCATTTTTAAGTTACATTCTTCTCCTATGCCTATGCAGAGTCTTTGCTGCAATTGGATGTGTCACTGTGCGGAAGGCTCATTTGTCTTGGGGGTAGGGCAGCTGACCACTGTGCTTCATCTTAGAGGCCGCTGTTTGGGCGAGGGTTGAGCTGGCAGCACAATCAAACATTTGGGATAACTCAGATGACCTGGAGAGCCAGGCTGCCTACTGTTTGCTCAGCTGCTCTGTCCATGCCTGCATAGAATGGCTCTCTTCGTTCTTAGCCCAAGATGGCTTCCCTGTACCACCAATCTCAGGTGCAGCAAGATATCCTAGC
Source organism: Ambystoma mexicanum (assembly GCF_040938575.1). Classification (NCBI taxonomy): domain Eukaryota; kingdom Metazoa; phylum Chordata; class Amphibia; order Caudata; family Ambystomatidae; genus Ambystoma; species Ambystoma mexicanum. The sequence goes on from NC_090924.1 coordinate 237,071,273, forward strand.
CACTCCGGATTGTGAAGCAGCTCTGTGGCTACCCTGCAATGTTCTGGAATAGAGGGTCTTCTTCGCTGCCCCATATCAGATGCCACCAGTAGTCTTTGGGGGCTACAACGGCCAGCTGGCAAGCTATACATCTGACAGCCACCATCGCCCCACATACAGTTCACTGCAGTGCCACTCTGTCTCTAGGGCGGCAGTTGGATGCCCTTGGCAGGCTGCAGCATCTCTTCTCGCTGCATCATAAAGCTGGAAAGTTCATGCCGAGCCTCTCCCATGAGGTGTAGGCCACGCGCACCACTCCCATGCCATCTAGCATCTATCTCAGCCCGCTAACAAAATCTTCTCAATGTGGGAGCCATCCAATCCAAATATATCCGGACTGCCTAGGAAGGATAAAACTAAGGGATCCCGACAACTGTCTGAGGAGCTCTAGGTAGCAGTGGCCATCTTGCAGCCATGAAGCTGCCCCCCCTTCCCCCAAATGAATTCAAACATTCCTACAATTTTTGTCATGGGGAATTGAATGCTAAAGTGGGATCACCATATATGGAAAATGAAGAATTCATTCTCCAAGAAAAATACTGGGGAGTGAGGAAATGCAACCTCAGAAGGCACAGAGGGACAGGCTAGGTGATTTGGTGTGGAAGCTTTTGTATAAATTTAGGCTTAGAGCCTTACATTTCAGTTTGAAATTTGACACATTCTCCATTAATTATAGAGAGTCCAATATTAATTATGTTTGTGTTAATTTCTTTAATGGTTATGTGTAGGGTAGAAAGTGATCATGACCCACTCCTGCCTTTAGAAAATTGGGACAATCATTCATAAGGAACTGCCATTACAATTTATGAGAAAACTGTTAGATCCCAGAAAAGCTGGGGCTAGTAGGAAGCCATGAAGTGGGGGAAATTGAATGATAATTCGTCAGGGAAGATTATATCATTAATATTTGCCACAATTATTTGAATCTATCATGTTACCTGAGGCAAATCCAATATATATAATGGTAGTTTACCAAAGATTGGCTGTAATGGTGGGGGGGTGTTTTAAACCTCTGAGTAATAATGCCCACCGACATGGTGGACGTATGGGATTGTTTGATAAAACTTGTAGGGAGAAAACAGCCTCTTTGTTGGATTCCAATGAGAGTTTGGATTGTAATATGGCTAAATGGAAGTATAAGAGAGTGTTGGAAGGAGGCAAAATCATGCATTCTAAGAATCTATGGGAATAAGAAATCTTTTGGGGAAATCATTGCTAGTAAGTCTGTGCAAAGGAAATGCATAGCGAACAGAGTGAGTGCCACCCAATGGTACAATCACTTTACAAAAATGGGCTTGATTGCAAGTTGCTCAGGCAGGCGACTGCTTACAATCCCTGTCAATTGGCCAAACAAGTCATTATTTGGTTCTATGCGTTCCCAAACTTGTCGTGGGTCACTGGATTTGGACGGAAAATAAGCCCTGACCATCCTCAAATGAGCTAAGGAAAAAAAGAGATGACTCCAGGACTCAGCACCAGTAGAAAAGTAGAGGAAGAGGGCTAACTTTTCATTTTTGATTATACATTAAAACAATCGTTTACTTTTCTACTGGTGCTGAGTCCTGGAGTCATCTTTTTTTTCCATAGCACTTTACAAGGTTGTACCAAGAGCTAAGGACCACAAAATGTTTGGGGAGCCCTGATAAGGTTCTCATAGGCAGGGAATACTTTGAAAGTTGAGCTGGCAGTAGGTCGGAGGGCAATAAATGATATGAAAAATGGGAGGGACCCATGTCCTGTTCAAGTGCCAGCAGTTATGGTATAAATAGAACTTGAGATACAAAACTTTAGTACGACTCCAAGCCTTTAGAGCATTACGTCATGTTGGGAAGTTTTCGGAGTCATGGAAAGTGTCTGAAATTATAACATTTTTTAAAAAAGGGCAAACTAGCGATCCAGCATGCTATGTAGGTATCCCACAGACCCTTTTATCATGCATAATATCACTTTATGAGGAGAGCAGTGCGCATGCGACATTGAACAGAAATGGTCATGTTTCCCAGTAAATTGTGGGATGTGTCTTCGTTCCTCTTTTAGTTATATTATATATTAATGGATTGGACAGTTATTTATAAAAAAAACATTAGATGTGCCAAAGGTAGCATGAAAACAACCCCCGCTACTACTGTATACAGACAATGTGGTATCACTGGAAAAAACTGAGCATGCATTAGTTAGTCTTCTCAAAGGTTTTACCCTTTTTCTTATCATGCATGGAATTAAAGGAATAGTTCACTCTAAAATGTTATTGTCCCAAAAGATAGGCAATAATCAAAAACATATATTAAACATATTTTTAAAGAAACTTCCCATGTAAACTTTTGAGCAGACGAGGCTCAAAGTGTTTACATGGGAGCATCCATTTTGTTATTTCAAGCAGCCACCTCTGTTCATGTTAAGCTCTTCCCTGGCAGCACTAATCAAGCAGCAAAAGCCCCCAGGTGGGACCTTTTTTTACTGCAGCGAGAGCAGAGCTGAACATGGAGGAGGCTGCCTTCGCTTTCATTTTATGTTTTCGGAGCTCCCCAAGCTCAGGGACACACAGAAAACGTAAAATGAAAGGCAGAGCAATTATGATTACTTCACCGGCTGCCGGTGAAGTATTCATAATTGCCTGGACTTGCCTACAAGCAAAGGTGCAGCAAATATAAATACAACTTTGTTGTATTTGTGATTGCCGTGGTTAGAAAACCACAGAAATCATAAATACAACAAGGTTGCATTTATGAATGTGGTGGCTTCAGCTTTGAGTCTCCTAAGCTCCCTTGGGTGGGGGGAGCCCAGGAGACTCAAAGTGAAAGCTGCTGCAGTAAATGCTGCAGTTTTCTTCCTACATTTCACGGGCTCCTCTGCAGTGCTTTGAAAAAATAATGAAATTAAAAGCATTTACCAGTAGCAGCTTGTGTTAATCTCTGCTCTCTGGCAATAATGAACCAAAAGCCACTTGTTGGTAGCTTTTCTTTATTACAGCTGGCTGGCTTTTGCTTCATTAGTGCCGCAAGGGCAGAGATTAACACAAGCACAGGAGGCTCATCCATTTCACTAAATGGATGCCTCCTAGTGCTTGAAATGTGTGACTTTGAGCCTCATTTGCTCAAAAGTTTACACATGAAGTTTCTTAAAAAATATTTGTTATATATATTTTTGATCATGGCCCAACTTTTGAGCCAATATAATTTTAGAGTGAACTATCCCTTTAAGATTAATGTAAACACATCGAAAGTGATGGTCAAAGGGTCTCAAAAGCCATAGAAGTTAAAATGTATGATAGATACAGTTTGGAAATCATTAGGATCTTTGATTTCAATTTTTCTACTAATTCATTTTAGGCTTTTATCATAGTGTAGATAAAACGTAGGTTTATTCAGGTAGTAGGTGCTATTTTGGCTTTGTATTATAGGATAGGAGCAACCTCGGTTCGTTCAGTGATAAATGTATATAAAGCTATGGTTAAGCTTCAGTGCTGCAGTATGGGGTTTTCGGGGATGGAAGAATGCACAATGAATTTTAAAAATAAAAACTTTCCGGAGTACCTAAGAGAGTCGCAAATTAAATTATTCATTGGGAACGTAGCATAGCTCCTGTTGAAGACAATTTGCTATATATTGCATAATATTTCTGGGCAAAGTTGTGGCTTAAACAGGAGAGTACAATACGTGTTGAATTAGTAAAATAAATGCATGCACCTGCTGTTGCCCACAAAATTGATTGATTAAATAAGCTGTGAGATTATTTGATGGAATTGGGTCTCCCAACATGGTTTAGTGAGCCAACCACTATTCTGAAAAAAATGCTATCCCAGTTTACCATCAGCACTGGAGAAGTGAACTATTGATTGCTGGGCCGATTTAATTCCAAAAAGTGCAGTAAGGGCAAATGTGGCATGCTTCGTGGTGAAGAGTCACATTGTGTATTTAGTCACTAGATAATATGATAGATCTATTTACACAACATTAATGTTAGGAATGCTCCCATTAAGGTCCAACTTGGTCAAATGGAGACCAATTGAGCATTCATATGCCTGCTGCATAAGCACATAAGGCCATATGAAGAATACATTGTATCTTGTTCTGCTGCATACACCAAGGTTTGAGTAAAAGGTGGATCTTGCCATTAATTAGGCAGAGGAGCATAAGACATGCTAGTGTGGCTTTAACTTACCTCATGAATCTTAGTCAGAAACAGCATCTACAAAGAATATTATTTTGTGTACGGTTACCTTCACAAAACAACATTGTTAATTTCCTTTGTTAGATTTTATTCAAATAGTTGTGATTTAAATATATGTTTTAAATATTGTTTGGAAAATATATGTTAGGTAAATCAAGTCGTTTAAAAAAAATCTTGTTGGTTTTCGAATAAATGGTCTGATATCTTTGAAAGCTGAATATGTGTTGCTTTAAGGTTAATGACCACCAAAATAAATTAGATTATTTGTTTTCTGTGCACTACTGTAGAAGGTGTTAACAAAAGAATCCCCATGTTTCTCCTGAGTTTACTCCATTAGAGACGGCAAACTCATCATTATGTGGAGGTAAACAGAATCATTAAATATTTAAAATGTATAATGTGGTCCCTAGTGACAACCCTCATCACATGTAATGAACAAAGTCATGTATGTTTCATTTGATATCTTTTGTTTTTCAGTGCGCCGGAGAGAGCGGCAGAAATTGCTGATATACTAGAGGAATGTTCCAAATGTAAATTGTGCCAGTGGAATTCGACAACAATCATAATTTTTCACTTCGCAAAATGGCAAATTATGTTTTTTGTACAATTATGCCACTGCCAAAATTGTGAAAAAGGAGTCTTGCAAAATCTATATCCTGACAATAATTCCCATGAAAACAACTTAGCACGATTTCTTTTTAACCAAACATGAATTGGAAAACTCTATTGAACAGGGTTCACTTCATTTGCTTAAAAAACATTCATCAGATGTTTAACTCAAAGTTTGTTTCAGCAAAGTACATCTAAAACTCTATGGGCAGTTTCAACTATGTACTTGAGTGTTCCGCGTACTTTGCTTTAAAGAAACAGCAAATTCACTTTTTCTGCAGATTTTTGCATCAAGCAATGTGAAAATATTTCAATTCGTGGTTGGGTTTTTTCTCAGCAAACAGTCTCTGTAATTACTTTTTTTAAAAGCAGTTTTTCATCTTTTGATAACTACATAAATTCTTTGCCAACTGTATTTACCTCAAATGTACTGATTAGATTTCTTTTAAATTTCTAAATATTTTTTCTTTTTTGAGACTTTGGTGAAATTTACTGCACCATTTCACAAAATTGGCAAAAACAAAATTGCACAATTTGACACCTCGCTATGGTATTCTATAGATATATTATTTATGATGAATGTATACCAAGATGTTGACATAATCGGCATACTGTTAAAGTCTCCTCAATTGTCCTTGAACTTTTTCGAATAAATGTACAGCCATTTACAGATAATATAACACAAACATATTGATTGAAGCCAAGAACACATTCACATTCGAATGGCAGGCTTTTGGCCCTTCCTCTCACTCTCTGAACGAGCAACAATGCACCTGCAAAAGACATTTTATCCTATTTAAATCAAACAATGGCCATCCCACAGAATTTATTACAGTTTTCAAAATCAAAGAACAACACTGAAAAATAAATAACTATATAAACAAACAGATATGACTTTTGGGACTATGTTTACGCCTGCTTTTTTAGACAAGCAGAAGTTTACATTGTTGTGGGTGCGTATACGCGTGTCTGTCTGTGTGTGTGTGTTTTTGTGCATGTGTAATGTTTGTACAGGTATTCATTGTTTTTAGATGGCTACAGATAGATTGTTTTTACTGGTTGCCTGGTTCACCTCCTGAGCCTACAGGTCCCAGGCTCCGCCGCCAGTCTTTTGCACTTACCTCTGTGCCGCTGCACTTTGTTCAAATTGACTGCTCTTTCAGCTTACGCTCCTTAAGCAGGGCAACCACTTTGCACTTAACCCAGGCCCTGCTGGACCGGACGCTTTGTTCCCCCCCCACGTTCTCTGCCATCCCAGCACATTCATCTGTACTTATGCATGACCTAAATGTACTAGGACCAGTTAGTTCGTCTGTCCTGTCCCCCCTGCACACCCAACCATTTTACATCCTCTCCCTCCCGAGCTTGGTCTCAACTGTACCCCTTCATGCACTTGCACTAGGAGAAATGTCGTCAGGCCTAGTATGCTAGTTTTTCTGTTTAGATCATTCGTATTCTTCAGGTCTAAGAATGATTAATGTATTCCTTTGTTACCTTCCCGCCTTGAAGTGCTTTGAAGCTCTTCACCTGTGTATAAGCGCTATATAAATAAACAATAAATACATAAATAAATTGATGTCCTCAACTTTAAATTGGGTCCTTTTGATTTTCATTTGGAGATTAAAGTTGATACTAAAATAACTGAGAAAAACGTATAATTATGACTAATTTGGGCAGTAACAGTACCAATTGCTCGATCCTATATATCAATCTCTTAGGCTGTCTGTTCATTGCTTACCTTGAGACAAAGCTAAACTGCTGTGAGGAGAAAGGACACATTTTCTCCAGATGGCCCTTAGAACCCAATGGAGTGACTGATGTTGCAGCCTTTCTAACCTCACATACAAGCCCCAATACTGTGTGAATTAGTTAATATGATTCAATGTTGCAAACATTTCAATGTTATTGTGTGTGTTGTTAAAATTGTAATTGTAAAAATGTTGCATCATGTACTTAATGATTAATGCATACATTCATCACAGAAATGTTTGTCAAATATAAAGACCAGTGGTTGTGATTCTGTTCCCGAATAGCACTTCAATGTTATGCAAAGCAGGCCGGAACCTGTATTGGTGTTATTTGTCCCTTTCCTCTATTTATTTCAACATGGCTCTCACACACCTGAAAAGAGATAGAGGCCTAGAGTGGTGCAGAGGAAGACAGGGAGACAAATAAAGAACTAGATCTTCCCTGCTCTTCTGCCTGGCCACCGTTTTGTGCAGGAGCCTTCATCAACAGCAGAATTCGGGGGTGAGTTTTCAGAGAATTAGTTCCCTCGCCACCATCCCTTGATTCAAATGCTCCAGCATTTAAGGTCCTTTCTGCATTGCCACCACCTAGCCATTCGTGCCTCCACCCCCTGCCTGCCCCCACCCCCAGGATTGGCCTAGGGACAGGGCCAGCTAACCCAGGTCAACATCGACCTGTGTGTGCTCTGAGGGTTTTCATCCTCTTCCACCTCGCCTCAGCTTCGCGCAGGTGTCTTCATCAATAGCAGAATACCCTGGTGAGTTTTCAGCAAATCGGTACCCTGTGGACCATCCCTTGATGCAAACACTCCAGTGTTCTTTTTAGGTCCTTCCTCCATTGCTACCACCACCCGATATAAAAACTGGATAACTGCGTGGAAAGTAAAGCTCTATTGTCAGAGAGAGATGTTATGTTATGTTATCAGCTTTTATAAAGCGCACGGTCACCCAAAGACATCATGGTGCTGGGAGAGATGAGAGCAGAGAGGAAGGGATCAGAACAGATACATTTTTACCTTCTTTTGAAACTCCAAATAATTGGAGTTTTTTTTTACTATCCAGCGGAAGGCCATTCCACAGAACGGCAGCAGCAATAGAAAACACTCGGCCCTCCACCTGATCGCAGGAGTATTTGGGCACAATGAGTTGCTCCAACGAGGCCAAGCGAAGACTCCAGGCCGGAAGATAATGGGAGAATTTGGCTTGGAGATATTCCGCTCCCAGCCCATGAAGGGCCCGGTGAACAATACAAAGGGCCTTAAAATCGCCCGCAGGGCCACTGGGAGCCAACAAAGTGATCGCAGAACAGGAGAGATATGCCAGCCATACGGAATCTTAGTGGCCACCCGAGCAGCCAGATTCTGGAGCTCTTGTAGTCGTTTGATCAAGTTCTTAGGTTGGGCAAGATATAAAGAATTGCAATAGTCTATGCGAGAAGGAACTAAAGCTGCGACCACTGGAGGGCGTAAAGGAGCCGGAATCAAGGGAAAGACCTTCCTAAGCATTCTCAACTGGAAATGCCCAGCCTGGCAAACAGCCGAGACTTGATGATCCATGGACAGTGTGGCCGACAGCTCGATGCCCAGATTGTTTACCTTTTTTACTGGAAGCGGCAGTGGACCCAGAGAGGAAGGCCAAAAGGAGGACACCCAAAGAGTGGGATTGGGAGGCTAACTCACCACCATCACCTCAGTCTTGTCGCCATTCAGCTTGAGCCAATTGTGGTTCATCCAAACACCAACTGCAGCCAGGCACCCCTGCAGGCACGACAACACTTCAGACCGATCCAGGTCTAAACGGATCAGTATCTGAGTGTCATCGGCATAAGAGTAGTACCTGACGCCGAAGGAGCGGATGAGACACACAAGGGCCCAGATATAGATATTAAACAGAATCGGCGACAGGGAAGAACCCTGAGGAACACCACAGCTGAGGTGACATGGGGGGGACAGAAAGGAGGGCATAGAGAGGGTTTGCCTCCGATCCACAAGGAGATGCTATGGGCTGTAGAGATGGAGAAGAGATGCTACGGGCTGTAGTAGCCAGAAGTTCGGCTCCAATCTGGAGCTTACTGAACAAGGCAACCCATAACACTCAAACTCCCCTGCAGATTAATGCAGTATCTGAGCAAACTTGGATTCAGTATTATGGCTCCTTATATGCGTCTGTCAGTACTGATAAATTACAGTCTGGTGTGCCTAAAAGAGATAATATCACCCTGACCTTCGATCAGGATGATATTTGACATTATATCAATAAATTGAGTTCTTCAAGAGCCCCTGGCCCGGAGGGACTCAGTAATGCATTGTTCAAGTCTAATCCTGAACAGTGGGCCAAGATTCTCTACCTGATATTCCAACAGATACAGTCTCAAATTATTTCCACCTTAATGAGGAAATCGGTAATCATCCCAATATTCAAAAAGGGAGATTGACAACTACCAGGCAATTACCGACTGATAGGCTTATTAGATGCAGCAGGCACATTATTTGCCCGACTCGTTCTAAGAGGCTTCAATGAATGGCTCAGTCTTTGTGACTTACAAGACCCATATCAAACTGGATTCATGGCTTTTATAGGAACAACAATCAAAATAACAACAATGAATGCCATCAAGATGCATGGATTACAAAGGAAACAGCCAATCTACATGGCGTTCATTGATTTTAAAACCACGTTTGATTCTGTATCACGTGAAATACTGATGACCAAACTCAGCCAGGCTGCTTGTCCGCACACTATTCCAACTCTTATTTACCAGCTACACAGTCACACTACAGTGCAAATTCGGTTGACATTAGAGGGTAAACTATCTAACCCCATTGCTACTTTTTTGGATGTGTATTAGCCTCTGTACTGTACAACATTTTAATTTCAGACATGAGAAAAAACTTTACTTCAGTTGTTTCAGATCCGCCAAAACTAGGTGATCACAAATTAGCATGGTTGTTTTATGCCGCCAATCTGGTTCTCTGGGCCTCATAACTGCTTTAGGAAACTATGCACTGATAACGTGTTAACAGTTAATATAGAAAAAACATAGATCTTGCAGTGTGGTCTGCAGAAACGCCATCCAAGCAGCTTTTTCGACTAGGACAAGACTAAATATAGCTAATGAATATCGATATTTTGGGCTAAATATTGACAATCACAGCACAGATCATCCTTATTTGGTAGAACGTAAGCAAAAACTGCTAACAGCTATGTCACAAGCGCAAATCATTAATGCTAAATACGGGAAATGTTCGTGCGCAACCCTAGTAACCTTTTACAATCAATAGGTAGTTCCTACAGTCTTGTACGGTGCAGAGACCAAATCCATCATAACTGAATCATATTGGCTCCGCTGTGAGGGGCTATTCTAGAAGAGGATACTTTCCCAGCCTCAATCCCTACCAATGTGCATTGTTAGATACACACTAGATTTACTGTCATTGTACAGCATGTATGCTTGGAAATGATGCTCCTTATATCGAAAATGTCTCCAAAGTGATAAACCAGGATCCCCTTTACAGATACTGTCAAATAAGCTGAAGATCTCTGAACATTGTTTTCTAATAGAATGGAGAAAACAAATTGTGTGTATTATGATTTAAGATGATATCTCTATAGAATTGTTACTATTTAATCCGGCGAGAGCCAAACCAAATTTACAGCAATCAGAATTGCAACAGTTACATTTCTTATGTCATTGAATTTAGCATGAATAGTTCTGGCCTAGTCTTATTAGTAGATTGCATGCACTCCTTGCATAAGAGTTCACATTTTTTACTAAATCTTTGCTTTTTTTTGTTGTCAGCAAGTTACAGATTGTTTTTATGTAAATTACATTTTTGATGTATTCTCATATTGAATTGATTTAAATTGAAAGGTTGATAATGGTTGACAATGGAAATTAATCAGCCATATCAATAAAATAAAAAAAAAGAATGATTTGAATCTAGCTACTCTTTTTATGTCACTAACCTGAGGGGATCTGAGCTTGAGCCCCCCTCGCCCAACCCACCTCTGCACCCCTTACATTTGGCCACACACCACCACCCAACTAGTCCCCCTGCAATCATCCTCCCTTCACAGTAAATGCCCTGACATCCTTTTCATCACAGAAACCTGGTTCTCCCAAGACCTCTCTACCATATCACATGAGGCCTTATCCCCCTGGCTACACCGTTATCATGCACAAAAGAAGCAGCAGGGCAGGCGGAATTGCCATTTTCCACAAAACCTGCCTCACCATTTTGCACTCTGAGGAACAAGCCTGTGGTGCAGACTGCAAATCTGTCCTAGAGAAATTTCTCACCATCCCCTCTCTTACTCATATACAGACACCCAGGCTACAACAGAACATTTTCTGAAACCATCTGCGACTCTTTAGCGGCCTTCCTGGTTATGCACACCTCCCTCACAAGGGTAGGGGATCTCAATATGTGATTCGATGTCCCACATAACACCATGACAAAACCAATCGTGGACAACCTGGAAGCCCACCACCTGACTCAACTGCTATCAGCCCCCACACACTCCACAGGGCACACGCTAGACACCATCTTCAGTTCTTGCAAACTGATCTCCATGCCCCCCGAACACTAATCTGGAAGGACCACGCTGCCATCTTCTTCACACTCTTGACAGCAGACCCTCCTTCCCCCTGGACTAACGCAGGACTATCCACCCTCCTCACACTATGGAACACGGTCAAAGTAACTCCAGACTTAGCTGACTCCCTGCTTGTCTCCCTGCCTTCTCTACAACTCCATGCAGGTCACCTCTCCATCAGCCATCAGCCATTTTGACCAGTGGCTCTCCAAAGCTCTTAGAACTCTCACCACTATCAGATCCTCCTCCAGCAGACATAGCTCCTACCGCAGATGGGTCACCCCTACCCTCAAACCCCTCAAAACCAAAAGCCACACTCTGAAACTGAGATGGCAGGCTGGCCCTTCACCTCAGACAAAAAATCCTTCTACTGGAACAAAATCTCCAATGCCCCTAATACCAGCACAAATCATCTCAAAATTCAAGGCCCCTCTTTCTCTTTCATCCTCCCTCTTCCCCCACACCCTAGCATTTATGTGATGCTCTCTCTGACGACTTCCACAACATAGCCGTGGAAAGAAACTGCACCATCGGCTCTAAATTAGCAGCACTCCCACCACTAGCCGGCCTGCACCCTTGTACGGGTACACAGACGGGTATGACGTTCTTTCTTCGCGGGATTTTTCTTTTCGGTGGGTTTTTTGCTGTGAATTTTTTTATTTTTTTAAACCCATCAAATTTTTTAGAAATGGGGCGGTTGGGGGGAACCCCCCCAAAAGAAATAAAAAATACATTTGATGGGTTTTTTTGAAAAAAAATCACAGTAAAAAACCCTGCAAAAAAACATCCTGCGATAAAATGATATGGAACCCACAGACCCACCCACCACCCACCTGCTGTTCTCTACCTTCTCTCCCATTTTGTATCCTGATTTTCTTAAGCAACTAGCCAGCAGCCATCCCTTGGGATATGCTGGACATCGCTGCTCTCCTTTTCTCCTAAAAGAAATCCTTTCCTCAACCTGTGCCGGTGGCTTTGCAAGATTTATCATAAACACATATCTCACTTCAGGCACATTACCAGCAGTTTTCAAGAAATCCCACATCAAACCCTCATTAAAACTCCTTTGACCCCCTTCTACTGGCCAACTACAGATCTATCTCAAACAATCACTTCATAGCCAAACTAAATGACTGAACAGCCTACAGCCAAATATGCCTTTCACTCCTCCTTGACCATGCCCAGTCTGGCTTCAGACCCCTACGAGGAACTGAATCATTCCTAGTCTCCATCTGGGATGATCTCAAAATATCCTCAGACTCGGAAGATTGTGCTGCTCTTATCCTACTTGACCTCTCAGCGGCCTTTGACACCACTGACCACCACACCCTCCACGCTCACAGACAGACTCCACTCACTCAGCATCAGGGACGCAGCTTTGAAGTTGATACCCCCTTCTTTGCCAACAGATCCCAAATCACACACATGACTCTCTTCTTCTCGACTCTGTGCCCTTTCACCAATGGAGTACCACAGGGAACATACCTCTCTGTCTCCCCTCCTCTTTAACGTCTACATGAGTCTCCTCCCTGCTCTTATCCGATCACATGGCCCGTCTTGCTACAACTATGCAGATGATACCCAAATCATCTTCAAGATTCCAATGGACACCCCCAACCCCTCCCCTGATCTTGCTTCATGCCTCACAGAAATTGACCACTGGATGATGGCTAACCACCTCCTTCTCAACCGTGGAAAAACTAAAAACATGATCTGCAAGAAGACGGTCCTCTTCCCCAAACCGACCACTTGGCCGTCCTGCCTAGGCTTCCCTCACCTCCAACAGAGTAAAGAACCTTGGATGCCACATGGAACATTGATCCAACACTATCAAAACATATTGTCATGATTCCTGCCCCTCATGTCCCCAGCCCTCCAAGATGTCAGGCTGGAGCCAGGCCACGATCACCTACATGGCCCTCAAGGGCCTCTTCATCCCTCCAAAGACCCACTTGGAGTCAGACTTGGCGCTTGTGGCACCAGACTCACTCAATCCCATAGGATAACATTGGGGATTGGACTTGTAGTGCGTTTATGGGGACAAGATGGATGCCCCCACATATTTCGATTCCCAGAACTGCATGTGCAGTCTAGTCTTTTGGGTGTGGTTCAGCCCAGAGACACCTGGGATACCCAGAGACTATTTAGGCCATGCCCAGGCTGAGAAACATGCTTTGTGTTTTCTCCACCTACAGCGTGACACTCACCGTGTTCGGATCGGTCTCCAGTAGGACTGCATCTTTCTTCTGCGCTCAGCTCCTGCTAGAACAATAACACTGTTAGGAACATCCTTATCTTGCGGCGCTTCTGCCCATCACTCATCGCTCCTTCTGTTCTGCGGGCATCTTCGGCGTTGTCATTCCCATCCCGGCACGCCGCTTCCTAAGGAAAAGGGAAAAGAACAGAAAAAAGGCATTAGTAAGCATTCTGCAAATCTTTGCTTATTTTTAAATACTGTACAAGCTTCAAACGCTTACCTGAATCCCAGCCGCTATGGGGGAACTCTGTCTCTGGAACTTCTCATCCATCTGCAAGAGCGAAAAGACATTCCAGGTTAGCGTGGAAACATCTAGAGGTGCCGCATACCGCGCTTACTTACCGCATTTGTTTTTCATAACCGGCATCTACGCTGAAAACGTCGCAACACCTAAAAGACACAGGAAAAGAATTCAGTTCAATACAAATACGAAAGGGATGCATCGCGCATCGTGCTCTCACTCACCTTCAGCGCTACTCATCTCAGCAGCACGCCGCCATCCCCGGACACCGGCCATCATCTAAGGAAGGAAAGGAACAAAGTTAGAGAACTGTTCAAAAGACTCATTATGCTTACCTGTCGGACTCTTGCCAGTGAAGTAACTAGGCAGCAACAAGCCTGCATCAATCAACGCGCCCCTGCGCTGAAAGCAGTACGGAGAGCACACTATCCAAGAAAACAAGGACCAGTCTCCAGTAAAATAGCCTCCAGGTAAGGGTTTGAGGTCGTAAGAGGTCAGAACAGGCTGAGTGACGTCCCCGTGGATACCAGGTGAGCGTTACAGAACACAAAGCCTCACATCAAAATCCACCTGGACGTCATGGAAACGTCAGAAACTGACCAGTTAGCCCACATGTTGGGGCAGCTACGTTCCGAAGTACATGCGGCCAGGCAGGAGACCATCACCCTGAGGAGAGAGCTGATAGTAGCCAAAGAACGCACTGATGATTTAAGCTGGCAACTTCTCCAGTCACACGCATGGCATGCACCATTGCCGGGAAGCATGCCCTTGAGGCCAGCGCCCAAACAATTTACAGGGGATCCTAAGAGGTTTGCAACGTTCATGAACCAGTGCGCCTGCACTTCCTTTGTAGACCAGGGGCCTTTCAGAATGACCAATCACAGGTCGCTTTTGTGCTATCCTACCTGAGTGGTAGCGCCGCGGACTGGTCTGTACCCTTCGTGGCCCAAGATGATCCTTTGCTGCATGACTTCAGGGGCTTTCAGCAGGAGATGGAAAAGCTGTTCACCCGTCGTACTCATGGGCAGGCATTAGACAACAAACCTCTGTCCAAACGCCAAGGGAATCAAGACCTATTAACATACATATCCACGTTCAATAGACACGTAGTTGAAGCAGAATGGCCAGTGGAGAAGAGAACCACGTTATTTCATCAGGGGTTGCGGGGGGAGCTCAAGGATGTTCTCGCACAAGTAGTGAACCCCCCCAAAAGACTGCTCAGAATTCATTGACCTTGTTGTTCAACTGGATCATAGGTTGCAGGACCGAAGAGCAGATCGAACCAGACCGGACCCTCGCCCTATGTATGTGCGTTCAAAGGACAATACTGCCCGAACAACGGAAGGTTCAGGAGAACCAATGCAAATCGAGGGGGGTCAGATCCCCCTTGACTAAAGCGGAAAGGGATAAAAGGAGACAGCAGCAGTTATGTCTGTACTGTGGAAGGTCAGGTCATTTCCTTAAAGAGTGCCCTGTGAGCCACCGAGGAGGACGGTAGGGGCCACAGACAAGGTAGATACCATCAAGGAATCGGAAAACTCCCCAGCCCGGCAAGTGTAGGGGTCCACTTGTCAAGCGAAGAAAGTGAACTACGGACCTCCCATCTGTGGTCTTGATCAATCACCAACAACCATCTTGGATGCATGCAGTAAGAGCGTACATAGACAGTGGAGCCGTTGGGAATTACCTCGACCAGGATCTTACGGCAAAGATGGAGCTTCTGTTATGCCCTAAATCAACCACTGACACTGTTACCACTGTCGACGGCACAGAAATAGCTTCTGGTCCAGTATCCCAATGCACTGCAGCTTTAACCCTTCTGTGCCAGGATGGACACCAAGAATCTATCGTTTTTGACCTCATTAAGGCACCACACTTCCGGTTGATTTTTGGGAATGCCATGGTTGGTAGCTCACAATCCTCGAATCGATTGGTGAGCAAAAGAATTGGCCTTTCCCGAGACTTGCGCCCACACGTTATCGACAAGAGAAACAACCAATAGACACCAGAACCTTCACGCTTGTGACTGTGGCAATCGGCACCCTACCAAGTGAATACCAGGACTTTCAAGATGTCTTTCAGAAAGAACAGGCTAATACCCTGCCACCGCATAGACCATGCGATTGCCAAATTGACCTAATACCCGGCGCTCAAATCCCTTGTGGGCGAATTTACGCACTCACCGAACCAGAAAACCAGTACCTGAAGGCCTATCTTGACTAATACCTGGCCAACGGGTTTATCCGTCCCTCGAAGTCTCCAGCACACAGTCCTCTATTCTTCGTACCAAAAAAGGAGGGGGACTTGAGAACGTGCATCGACTATCGCGCACTGAACCAGATTACTGTAAAAAAATGCTACCCCCTGCCACTGATCCCTGAATTGCTTGATAAAGTCAAAGATGCCCAAATCTACACAAAACTAGACCTGAGGGGGGCATATCACCTTGTTCGTGTAAAACAGGGGGACAAATGGAAAACCGCTTTTCGCACCAAATACTGCTTATACGAATATCAAGTTATGCCCTTTGGCCTTTGCAACGCGCCTGCTGCATTTCAATACTTCATGAACGATGTCCTATCGGAATTGATTGATGTCTGTGCTCTAGTGTACATTGACGGTAACCTAGTATATTCCGCATCAAAGCAGTACCACGTTAAACACGTCCGATCCGTATTGGAGAAACTCTGTCAACACCAGCTCTACGCCAAGCTCGAAAAATGTTCATTTCACGTCTCTGAGGTGGAATTCCTGGGCTTTATTCTCAGCCCAAATGGAATCCGAATGGATGTACACAAGGTAGATGCTATCCTGAACTGGCCATCCCCAAATTCATTCAAGGGGGTTCAAAGTATGCTGGGTTTTGCAAACTTCTACCGCCAGTTCATCCCAGGATTTTCGCAAATCGTGCATCCCATCACGTCATTACTAAGGAAAAGCAACAAAAAGTTCCAGTGGACAACAGAAGCCGAGGAGGCTTTCCAGGAACTCAAAGCAAGATTCACATCTGCCCCAATCTTATGCCACCCTCGCCCTGATCTCCCATACCTGGTGGAAACGGACGCCTCAAGCATGGCTATGGGAGCCGTCCTCTCACAAAAGGACCCCGAAACGGGCCAGTTACACCCTGTTACCTTCTGGTCGTGTAAGTTCACACCCCCTGAACTCAATTATGCTATCACAGACAAAGAACTCCTGGCCATTAAGTCAGCCTTTAAGGCATGGCGGCACTACCTCTTGGCCGCCAGACACACAATCACCGTAATAACTGACCAACGGAACCTCCAGTACCTAAAAACGGCAAAGGCCCAATCCTCACAACAACTACGTTGGGCTCGTTTTTTTGCTGAATATGACTACGTGATTACATTTTGACCATGGGTGAAAAACGGGAAGGCCGATGCCCTTTCCCGTATGGGGGTGGAAGAGCAAGGGTATCAGACCCATGAACCAATAGCAATCATCCTGAGTGACAAGCTCCCAGGAATCACAGAAACCATAACTCAGAAAAAATTACATGAAGAAATCCAAAACCTGATGAGTCCAGAGCAATTACAAGCGTGGAGTGCACAAGGAGAACATTACATGATAAAAGATCAGTTGCCCTACTTCAGGAATCGTTTATTCTTACCAAACCAAGAACTACGAGAACAAGTCATGTCCGGTTATCATGATTCCTTGATCGAGGGCCACCCCGGAATCGCTAAAACCCTAGCCGAGGTAAAACGAAATTATTGGTGGCCCACGTGCCGTAAAGAGGTTATCCAATTCATCCTATCTTGTGGAGTGTGTGCTCAAAACAAGTCAACCAAGCAGAAACTGGCTGGGCTATTACAACCATTGGAAATCCCACCAGCACACTGGCACATGTTGACCCTCAATTTTATTACTGACCTACCACCCAGTCAAGAGTTTAACACTATTCTTGTGGTCGTGGACCTATTTTCAAAAATGGCACATTTCATTCCTCTTAACGGGCTCCCAAATGCTTCCACTCTGGCAAAGGTATTTCTTGAAGGCATCGCACGGCTCCATGGGTTTCCTTCAGTTTTGGTCAAAGACAGAGGTACTCAATTTGTATCTAACTTCTGGAGAAAATGCTGCTCTATGGCCCAGATCGACATCCAGCTATCCACCAGTCACCATCCCCAAACGGATGGTCAAACTGAGAGGACAAATCAGAAGCTCGAGCAGTATCTGCGTTGCATGTTACACCAAGCTGAAGGAAGCTGGTTCGACCTATTTTGGATAGCTGAATATGCTTATAATAATTCCCTACACACCAGCACTGGGCAGACACCCTTGTATACCATGTATAGCAGGCACCCACGTACTTCTGAGTTGGACGTTCCTACAACCCTGGAAATGCAAGCAGTCAAAACCTTGCACACAACCATTTCTCAAACCTTTAAAAGGGCAGCTGAACACCTACTTCAAGCTAAGAATCGCCAAAAGAAGTTTGCTGATCAACACCGAGCAAAGGCCCCCGACTACCAAGTGGGAGACAAAGTCTGGCTGGTGTCTAAACACGTGTCCATTAAAGGAACTCAAACTTTCCATTCAAGATACCTTGGTCCATTCACCGTCACGTCCGTGATAAATCCTGTGGCGGTCAGACTAGCTTTGCCGTCAAACATGCAGATTCATCCTGTGTTCCACATGTCTCTCCTTAAACCTGTTCAACCTGGGACCCGGGTAGCAACGCCACTGCAGCCAGTAGTAGTCGCCAGGGAGCCAGAATTCGAAGTCAAGGGCATCCTGGATTCAAAGTACGTCAGATCCAAATTATAATACTTAGTAGACTGGAAGGGATATGGTCCACAAGACAGGACATGGGAGCCTTGTGAGTAAATCCATGCACCTCGCTTGCTTAGACAATTTCATCAAAACCATCCAACCAAACCAGGACCAGACAGAAGAGCCACCTTGAGAGGGGCCTTGGGGGGAAGGCTGTCATGATTCCTGCCCCTCATGTCCCCAGCCATCCAAGATGTCAGGCTGGAGCCAGGCCATGATCACCTACATGACCCTCAAGGGCCTCTCCATCCCTCCAAAGACCAACTTGGAGTCAGACTTGGCGCTTGTGGCACCAGACTCACTCACTCCCATAGGATAACATTGGGGATTGGACTTGTAGTGCATTGATGGGGACAAGATGGATGCCCCCACATATTTCGGTTCCCAGAACTGCATGTGCAGTCTAGTATTTTGGGTGTGGTTCAGCCCATAGACATCTGGGATACCCAGAGACTATTTAAGCCACGCCCAGGCTGAGAAACATGCTTTGTGTTTTCTGCACCTGCAGCGTGACACTCACCGTGTTCGGATCGGTCTCCAGTAGGACTGCATCTTTCTTCTGCGCTCAGCTCCTGCAAGAACAAGAACACCGTTAGGGACAGCCTTACCTTGCGGCGCTTCTGCCCATCACTCATCGCTCTTTCTGTTCTGTGGGCATCTTCGGCGGTGCCATTCCCATCCCGGCATGCCGCTTCCTAAGGAAAAGGGAAAAGAACAGAAAAAAGGCATTAGTAAGCATTCTGCAAATCTTCGCTTATTTTTCAATACTGTACGAGCTTCACACGCTTACCTGAATCCCAGCCGCTCTGGGGGAACTCTGTCTCGGGAACTTCTCATCCACCTGCAAGAGGGAAAAGACACTCCAGGTTAGCCTGGAAACATCAGAGGTGCCGCATACCGTGCTTACTCACCGCATTTGTTCTTCATAACCGGCATCCACGCTGAAAACGTTGTGACATCTAAAAGACACAGGAAAAGAACTCAGTGCAATACAAATACGAAAGGGGTGCATCGCACATCACGCTCTCACTCACCTTCAGCGCTACTCATCTCAGCAGCATGCCGCCATCCCCGGACACCGGCCATCATCTAAGGAAGGAAAGGAACAAAGTTAGAGAATTGTTCAAAAGACTCATTATACTTACCTGTCAGACTCTTGCCAGTGAAGTAACTAGGCAGCAACGAGCCCGCATCAATCAACGTGCCCCTGTGCTGAAAGCAGGATGGAGAGCACACTATCCAAGAAAACAAGTCCCAGTCTCCAGTCGAATAGCCTCCAGGGAAGGGATCGAGGTCGTAAGAGGTCAGAACAGGCTGAATGACGTCCCCGTGGATACCAGGTGAGTGTTACACACATCAACTCTGTGTCAAAATCATGCTATCTACACCTATGAATTCTCCGACGCATCTTCCCCTACCTCATCTACCTTCACAGAGTGGCCGCAATCAGGACCATTGTCCTCTCTCACCTAGACTATGCCAATTCCCTATACCAGGGTGCCCGGTCCAGCTTCGGGGCTATGTGCATCACCCACCATGCTCTGCACAACACAGGCCCAGAATACCTAGAACACAAGCTCACCCCTTACAGACTCAACAGAAGCCTGAGATCAGGCACAGCTCTCCTCCTTGTCAACCCTTCCACCAGATCAACCATAATAACAAGATCCTCTTCTACGTCAAAGTACCCACAATATGGAACCATGTGCCTTTTAGCATCCACCATGTGCTGTAGCACCTGGAGCGTTCCAAGTGTAAGATGGGATTACCAATAAATGATCTCAGGCCCAAATAATCGGACAGACACAAAGTATATGGCAAAATACTACTTTATTATCAACTCAATAAAGTAGGGAACCCTGGGGAATGAACAGATTATATCTCACACACTCTCAATGAATTTCAATTACACAAAAGGCTTTATACCTCCATGCACGTCAGCTATGATATCCTACGTGGCATACAGTAAAAACCTATCAAACGGAGGGATTGGGTAGGGGAACATATTTACCTATAGCTTATTTAGGGGTTACGAACCTCATTGGCTGCCCCTTATCTGGTAGGCACGCCTTAAACTACCTCTTACTTACATATAATACATGTAATAGCAGAATAACAGCAGTGGATTGGCTTCTGCAACAATGTAAAATCCATCATTACATTGGTTGGTATTCTCTCCCAACCTTGGACATTTGGCTTGTTAGCAGCACGTAGGAAAAACAAAACTCAGGTGCGGGGAGCAACATCAGACAGCTGCCCATTTGGCCAATTAGCCTAACATCTCTCATCAGTTAGGCCCTAAGCCAAGGCTTCTTCTTTGTAGTTGTCCATGCTGACTCTTCTCTTCCTAAGAACTTAAAGGAAGTTAAGGTACATTGCTATCTCCATCTGGAGCTTAATGAATAGGTCTTGTTTCCTGGTCTTGCACGACGTGTGAGGACACCACGATTTTGTCTATTCTGACCTTCTATTTAGTGCCATTTGATTTAATTACACTGGGTGCTATTACTCTTCTTGGCCTCTGGAGACTTGGTTGCTCCGTCTTGCATATGCTTTCTGCATCTTTGATTGTTCAATACTTGGCACTTAAAAGTGTTCACTTCGTAGCTTAATCTTAGAGAGATATGTTGAGTGTATGTAGCTTATCATCTTCAACTCCTTTTGTACTTTGCATTTGCTTCTTTTTGCGGCATCCTTTATCCTAAACCAAGCAAATATTCTTTGTTCTTGCACAGAGCTGTATTCCATGTTCTAATAATGGCTGCTTTAGCCGTGTTTTATTTTCTACTGCAGCAAGCTTCTATGTACCTCATGGGACTTGCGTTTCTGCGTATATACATCTACTGAATCTCTTTCCACTTAACTTCTTAGTGTATATTATTTCTTCATATTCGCATATATTTGTTCATTTTGTCACTTCAATTACCTCTTTATTCTTTAACAGTACATATTTGTGTCTTCTCTTTGTGAAGTCACTTTATACTTGTAAGACTTTACTTATAGCTCTTCTATTTTCAGTGGCGTCTGCAGACATCCTTCTACCATGTCAGTACAAGGGTACATTCGATACCGTTGACTGAGCGCATAACGTCTCTCATATCTGCGATGCGGTATTGGGATGATACCTGGTGTCATGCACAGTGTCTACTTGTTCTTCCAATATGACATAGGTGAGGGGGCGGCTCTATAGATGACGTGCACATCTGCCTCTCTACAACCGCATAGAGGATCATCTAGTTTACCAGAAGGCACTCAAGACCTGGCTCTTCCCACCTGTTTCTTGACAGATCCAATTCACTCCCAGACAGGTAGGTGGGTCATCAATGAGTCACATGAATAGATTCCAAGAAAGTACCAAGCACGTACAGAAAGGATTCCCATAGACACGCATGTGAACTGGGGATCCTCTTCCCATCTCATCAAGCACCTGGCATCTATGAACACTTCTCATAGACAAAGACAGGAGAAAATCAGACGCCCAGAGGGTCTCAGCAGTCTTTTATTAGCTTTAGGTTCAAGACACTCTCTAGACACACTAAAATACATTGTGCCTCTGCCCTGCTTTTATAGTCTGGTGTACACCAACCCCATAGTCATAGTTGGCACCAACAATTCTGTCTGACGCACAAAACTGATAAGCTTATTTTAGACCTGGCTGGACACATTTATGACGTTTCTCAACTCCTAACAAAAAAAAACTTCATCACATTACTGTCTATTCTTTATCTACTCTTCGAGGTCCTGCAAGTTAGTTAGTGCCTTATACTGTGGAGAAATGAATAACCTCTATTATATGATGCCAAATAATGCAGCTTGTCTGCCAAATTGGTCTACATAAAGCACAGTGTGCTCTTCTTATTATAAACATATATAAATGTATCCAGATTTCCCTTGCCTTGTCTAACTTCATCATCAATCTTGTCTGCTTTTCCCACCAAGTTCCAAGTTCATCCTCCCAGACTCAATTATCTCACTGCAAGATGCTGCCAAAGACTATCTCATGTATCGGCCTCCCTTGCTTATCAGCATAAGTAAGGGTTTTCACACCTGGCCTTAAAACACAACACCATTTTGTACTTTAGTCATCCATTTTGAAATATATCTCTGTCTGCCACTGTATTAATCCTTCAGGGAGCCACTATTTATTAATGTAAGCATTTCTCACTGTGTATCCCTTATTCATAATATATTTTTATGTACTCATGGTATGTGTGTGATATTTAAACCACCCTTCACTTCCTGGGTCATTTTAACCCAAATATGCACGGTGCCACGTGCACTTTTATCCTTAAATAAAGGCACTATAATCCTGATTTCTGCAATAATAGAATCATTTGAACTGCCTATCATTTTATCTATACTCATTTGAGGGGGGCAGGGGTTGGCACCCCTATACACATGTTTTGACCTGCACTCCATCAAAGAAACAAGTATTCAGCCATGACTCACTGGTACGTATCACACTTTATCTCAAAGGAAGATAGTTTATCCCACCCAAGGCACCACCACCCACCCGCACACATCTGCAATTATCCGCTACCTGATCTCATATTGCACATCAACTCTGCCACTAGAATGCAGCGAATGCCCACGATACAAATGTGGTGTAACTGGAAAGAAAAATGTAGTCTCCATGACTAGTACACTCTCCAAACAGTCTTCACAGCACCCATCCACAAGCAAGTTCTCCATGGGTCACTAGCAGGGACTTAGCCACCTTTACTTACCTTTATTCTGGCTAAAATGCACACATGCATTCCAAGCTCCTCTGACCAATCTCTCATACCTCAGACTTCGGTACTTCAAGGGTGTTCACCTACAGTACTTTGAGGTCATACCAATGGCAATAGGCGCTATACAAATGCCATATTACATTACAATACATTACATATGATATGCCGGGTACAGCTAGTTTAACATAATATACAAGCTGTACCTGGCATACCAAATGCTGATCTAGCACTATCTTCCTCTCACTGTCCCTAATTTTTCTCCTCACTGTTTGTGTCGGAGTGCAATAGACTAAATGAGCTCCCCCATCACCCTTTCCCTGACGACATCCTGCAGTGTGAGGGAAGGAGGAGCTGGACAGGGCAGTAGGGTACAACTGTCCACCAATCCTTGCTATGTTTTAGTAATTCTTTTTGATGTGGGAACTTAGAAAAGGAACCTCACTAACTTTGAATATAGGGGCTGACTAGATTTCCAAAATGAAAAACCAGGACAGGCCAAAACATACTCGTAAGACTAGAATGTGTCAGGGAATGCCACAACAAAAGTAGGTCTGCACTTCAATAGCATGGGGAATCGGATCAAACACAGAAAGTCTGTAATGCCATAACTGTGGCAGTAATCTGTGTATTTCGATTGCTAATTGAGGTCATGCAAACTCAAAAAAAGATGTAACTAACTGCAAGTCATACCATTAAATTCGTATTGAACTAAATTGAATTTAAAATGTGTCAGTTTCAATTATTTCACCTCATTTCATGGGACGAGGTTCAGAGAGAGAGACAGTGGAGGAGATGGAGCAACTTTCAGAGTTGGCCTGCTGGCCAGTGATGCCACCTTACCAAACCTATATGGTTTGGAAGCAATTCTCGAGATCCTGAAGTACCAGTGAGTGAAACAAATGGGGCATCCCCTTCAGTGGGAGCATGTTATGGGTGGGTCCTTTCAATACATGTCTCATAGACCACTGTTCTTTACAGTGCAATGGACCTAGCACAATTTTTTTGGTCTGGATGAAAATTGTGTTGTGTCTGTTAGAAAACGCTAATGTAATCGAGAAGGCACATAAGGGCTTACTGTTACAATAAATATGAAGGCAATATACAAAATCAAACTTCCAGGGGCAAGATTTCAGAATCAAGTTTGCACGGAATTTGCACCAGGGCGAAGTTTGCCCTATTTTTCAAAACCCTACAAAACATTAGAACATCTTTTTACAGTGACAAGTGCAGTTTGGCACCAGGTCAGATCGTGCCCTTGTGCACAAATGATACATTTTGAACAAATGTTTGCACCAGGGCAAAGTTTGCCCTGGTGCGAATTTGGATTGGTATTAGCACTAGAGCAAAGATTGCCCTGGAGCAAAAATACTTTATAACTGTACGTTTTTTGCTCTAGGGCAATTTTTGACACGGTGCTTATAACATGCCAAACTGCACTTGTCACTGTGCAAACGTTTTCTAATATGTCTCATCATTTTTAAAAATAGGGCTATTTTCCCCTAGTGCCAATACCGTGCAAACTTGCACTAGCACCGTTGCAAAATGTTGGTAATCTGGCCCCTGGTATCCTACATTTATTTGGAGCTCACTCTATGATCTTCCCGTACATGGTGCTGTACTTGTGTGTTACAAAAAGGAACTTCCCTGAGTGGTAGAGCCCTGGTAGCGTGGGCCAAAAACATGATATCACAATTATCACATGTTGCTTGCCTTGCATATTGGGTGATCTACATGTCTCTCCTTTGGTGTACACACATGTAAGACCAACATATACCTACAGCCTTATTCTGCAAAATGAAGAATATTTATGAAATACCTTTAAGGCATGAGGTGCAGCTGTCCTTAAAGGTGTGCCCACCATACCAATGTAAATTATATCTGCTCAAGAGGGTCAGTGGGGGAGCTCAGAGTCAATGCACATTCAATCATAGACCTCTCTTCTGGGACCCAAATTAATACTGATACTGTCACATCAAAAGTACATGCAGATGACCATTAAAAAGTACAGTAGGAGAAGCCCTATTCAGAAGTGTCAGTGTTGCCCCACACGTGTCCTGCTTGAATTGCCATGCGTCATCATTACATTAATCTGTTTAGTGCCATTACAATTATAGCAACACAGAAAAAGTATGCTGAGGAAGGCTGTACTGTCATATTACAAAACACAACAGTCCTGCTGAAAAGTAGGGCTCTTACTCCCTTCAGTGTGTTGCAACGCTCCGTTCTGTAACATGGCTGCAAGCTGGCAGTGACAGCCACATGCACATTGTCGTTGTAATTAAAGCATAACCATACTGCCATTTTATTTGTTAATGAACTTCGTTTGCTTATTTGCATCACTCAGTGGCAGTTTAGTCACTTAGCAGTGCTACACAGGCTCTTCTCGAAGTCACATAAAGGCATGCACCAGCTCCACACCAAAAACATGCAGGCGCAGTCCCACTGGAAGCAATTAACCCCTGTTGCGAAGTGGAAGGTTTAGTCAGTTGGACTGAGATGCCAAGCTTTCCATCAACGTGCGTGGGAGACAACCATGGAACCGCTGCTCCCCATTCCCCCCCAACCCCACCATAAATGTCTCCTGCAGCATATTTGGGGAAGACCTCTGTACTCCCTGTTTCACCACCTCCCATCTTCTCCCTCTCCTTTACCTCCTGCACTCCTAACACACCTTCTCTCCCTTGCTTTGCTTTCTCATGTCCATCGCCGCAGGATTGACCTGCTGGTAAAACATTTCTGACACATGAGGGCACTTCCAGGTGTGCAGCACTGTTTAATGAAGCCCCACACCCTACCCCTTTGACCCCGGTTCGGATTTTACAAATGGAGTTCAGAAACCATGCTTATTCAATCACTTGATGTTCTGCTCAGAGTGCCAACAAGAGATGTCATTATGCCAGTAAGGGAGCAACACCTACTTTGAGAACTGTAAGGGCAGTACTATTAAACACCTAAGTCAGTCCTGCTGAGAAAAAGTAGTCCGGCGACCTAACAATTATGCAACCCTTTGAAGAAAGGCTGCTACTGCCCCCGGATAAGTGCAGCAGGCCTGTTCATAAGTGATGATATGACACATGAAATGTGTTAAATCTTTTCGAGGTTTTGATCTTGGACATCATTTGGGAGTAGCCAGGGGTAGCAGCCAGGGTTCTTCCTCTGGCGTTCCCCATTGTCCCCCTGGCACTGCCCTTGCGACCCTTGGCTTATTGTCCTTCTTCACATGTAGACACCTACAAGGTAAGAAATCACTCAGTGAAAAAGCACTATTGGCCTGACGTTGGTTCTGACATTTGTAATGTGTTCAGTCTCACTTATCTTTTCCAAAATAGAAGTGTTTGTACATTGGAATCTAGCACCCCATGAGATTCCTGCGGGCCTGTGAGGTGCACCGCTTGCCATAGGAATAGTGAACATTTTCCTCAACAGCACTGGCAATTGCACCTTATAGTGTGGTTTTGCGAGCTTTGTGTAGTGACTAAGCTTCCCCTGGACCCCGAGTAGAATGCATAGAATGTTGGAGTGAGTGACAGAGAATCCAGCCTGGTGTGTCTTTGTGAGTGTGTGTCTTTTGCTGGTTGGTGTTTATTATTATTAAGGGGGGGACATATGTAGTGACTAAGCGTCCCCTGGACCCTGAGTAGAATGCATAGAATGTTGGAGTGAGTGACAGAGAATCCAGCCTGGTGTGTGTTTGTGAGTGTGTGTCTTTTGCTGGTTGGTGTTTATTATTATTAAGGGGGGGACATATTAGTGACTAAGCTTCCCCTGGACCCCGAGTAGAATGCATATAATGTTGGAGTGAGTGACAGAGAATGCAGCCTGAGAGAATGTTGATGTATGAGTGGTGATCTGTGAGAGTCAGTTGGAGATGTAGACCCCTGAGAGAGGATGACGGTTGCATGTTACCCTTAATTTATCTGTACCTGACCTTATGTACCTGATGTAATGCACATGGAACTTATTAAAGGAGTCACTGGTACATCCCAGGATGTCAGAGTCATCATTGGCCAGGACTCATCTTTACACTTTGTCTCTGTGATTTCAACCTGTGGGTTTCTTCTGTGCCTGCAGTTTGCTAGTGTGACTTTTTTATGTCTCATGTCTGACCGTTTTGTTTGTGTGTTTTTTTAAATGACCTTTTCATATTTCATGCAGAAAGGAATGGAGATAGCTCTGTGAGTCAAGCGCTTGTTGCTTGTAAAAGAGTTCTTTTAGCACCCCGTCAAAAGTTTCAATTTTCAATTTCAAGAACCGACTCAGATGCACATGTTTACAATGTTCCTAAATGGTGTACTATTATTTGGATAGAATTACTGTTTGTTAATTGCAGTACTAATATAATGAAAAGATTCAGTTAGCAAGCATTGCAGAATAACTCACACTTCAAACACGGTTTGATAACATGAATTCAGTACTTTTTTTACAACCAAAAAGCAGAATTATTAACCCTCACACCCAAACTGCACCCCTCACCTGCACGTCTTGAGATCCTATCCATTCTCACCCTCTTTGACATTCCTGAATACAGGGCCAGTTGTCTTAAATCTTTGGGGAGGAGGGCCATGGAAGGCCCAGTGGCACACGGCTGTGCCTGGGCCAATGTGCCTACACTTGACATGTGATGGAGACAGCTGACATGTGACGCTGTGTCTTACATATGTTGGTTATGCCTGGCACATCAGGCTTTACCTGGCAACAACAGGGCTTGGGCAATTGAGGCAGCACCTGGCTAGTGCTAGCAGCTCTTGGGCTCCTGAGGCTTCACTTTCCTTATCATTACTAAAGATGGCAGCTGAGGTTTTGACTGACAGAACTTGTAGATGGTACAAGACGGTAATTACCATATCTATAAGTAGTGTCATATTATGACTCTACCTGGCACATGATGTTTCAACTGCTCTGAGATGGCAGAAATTGCCCATATGAGGCTGTTCAGGTATAAGAAAGAACTGCTATTGGCTATAGATCTGCTGAGTGTGCCCCTTGCATATCATGCAGCGCCCATGCCATAATGAGGCAGCACCGTAGGTAGCATATGGTTGGAAATTAAAATAGTCTTTAGTAGTATTTGTTATCATATTAATCCCACACTTATTATATGTAGTTATATTTCCAAGGTGTGATGCCACCGGGTCTAAGTACATATACGTTCCTGTGATGTCATCACAGCCAACAGCCATGTGATGACACTTCCTGTGATGTCATCATATATAGGATTTTAGTTGCGCTACCATTGGCATTTTGGTAAATTGATGTGTCCTGTTTGGATACTGTAAACGAGACATGGACATAGACGTGGAACTAGTAATCCTATAATCCTGGACTGGACAGGAACCTGTTACCTAAATATTATATATCAACACCTGCAGCAGGTGCATTAAAAGACTGCGATTGGTTTTCCCAACCAGCCAATTCCACTCTAAGGCTCTTGTACTTGTGTATGCCTCTTCTTTAGGCCAAGTGAATTCTATAAATACTGCCTGATTTGGCACTTTCCTTTTAAGGCACAGAGAGGACTTGAAACTTGCTGAATGCAGAATGCAATGGCCTGCCACCTAAACCCATCCCTGACAGCAGTTAAAGCATTTTGAATTGGCCATGAGAATGAATTTTACCTGCTCGCAAGATTAAAAGGAATGTCAAACCCTCTGACCATTCAGTCCTTGGGTTTTACTGCTGAGACTGCCATCTATGGCGAACAAGAAGAAGGAGTCAGACTCGAGGACATCACTTCTTGGGTAAACTAAGGTGCTCGTCTTTAGTCATCACAAAACAATAGTCCTCAGTCCAAGACCTAGTAACTACCTGGCCCTACCACTTTAAGAAGAACAACATGAAAATAACCCACAGCAATGTCTCCCTTGCTCAGGCTTCATTAGATTAATCTTATTCTACTCTCTTAGGGTTTCCTGAGAGTCTAAGTCACATTTCCAATGTCCGTTCTTCACAGTTCATCAAAGAAACATTCCCAAGCCTTTCCTTAGGTTCCTCAAAGAAATCTTCATGTTTTTACAATAATCAAATGTCTTAAGGCCTTTAAATGGAAGGATGATTCCTTTAATCTGTCTCCACCAATTGTGTTGCTCTCTTTGTACACAAGGGAAGCCTCCCAGGTCCCCTTGTCCCTGCTCTTGGTTCAATTGATTGAACCCTCCAGGTTCCCTTTCACTTGTATGTTGCAAAGTTCCACTTATCTCAATCGGGTTCTCCAGACCCCTCTGGCCCTCTGTTTCTCTTTGCACTTGGCGCTGTTCTTTGGGCTTCTGACAGTGTTCAAAACTCTGGTTTTTAAGGTTCCCATAACCTTCCTGGATATTCCTTCCCTGGTGGTCACACATCATACATTTATACTGTGCCAATTAGGGTAAAGCTGTTCTTCTGAGGACGGCAGCGACTTTTAGCAAAGCAAATGATAGCCCTACTGTGGAATGCTGGTACGTTCCCATGTATGGTACAGCGGCTTGTTTGGTACCTGCTTCCCATTACATGTATGGCAGATGTAATGCATGTTACGGTACTCTTCCAATTAAGGTAAAGCAGCCCTGCTGGGAAATATTTGTACTGCAAGGTTATTAAATTAATAGAATCTTTTCAGAGAAGTAGGTACTCTCCAATCAAAAGGCAGGACAGAGTGGAGGAGAGTTGGCACTGGCTTGTTAAAGAACATATGGCAGCCATGCTGAAAAATGTGGTTACTGTACATATTAGAATGGTAGCATCCATGTTCAGAAGTGCATGCACTGTCCAAGTTAACATACCATAGCTCTGATGAAAACAATAGACTGTCCAATTGAAAGTATTTCAACTCTGGTCAGAAGGGCTGCTAGCTTCTCAAATTGCTCACTAAATACATTGGGCCTCATTACGACCCTGGCAGTGCGGGAACTACGTTACCGGTAAGCATGCCGGTACCGTAGTTCCCGGACCTCCATACTACGGGCTGTGCTTGCGGGTGCCTGACAGCCCGCCATGTTTTTCCTGGCGGGCTGACCGGCACCCGCGAGCACAGCACGTCAGATGCACCGGCACATGCAGAGCTGTGCCGGTGCATCCGACGTCCCCATTCAGCCCTATGGGGCAGAATGGGGATGAGGAGGCTCTTGATTCCGGCACCAGAAAATGGGCAAGTACTCGGCATGACCCGGTTCTTGCCCATTCACGGGTGCCAGAAAAAATGCAACTCTGGCGGCAGCCGTGCTGTTTTTAACGGCACGGCAACTGCCAGAGTTGTAATGAGGCCCATAGTACCAGCTCAGAAGGTTCTGACTGCCCATCCAGCCCCTCACTGGCCTCTCCCACCAGGCTATCCTGTACACCTTTTTACAACCCATATTTCAAAGTTATAAACAGAGCATAGACTTGCAATATTTCTTCTAGGAGGAGAATGCCTCACTACATAAATCTTGTTACCATATCATGTTCATGCTTTTATTTAGTGTAAAGGAAGCATTAGCTTTGGTAATGCTTACTATATGTGGGTGTGAGAAGGAAGCTGCTGTAGCCTTCTCCGTTCAAACTCCATTGGACCTTGGTAAGACTGTTTAAATCTTGCAGATAAAAAAGGTTTGCCACAATGCCTCAGACTCCATTCAGTTATGCCTGATGTACTTTCCTTTCAGGACAGAAAATGCTACAATGACAGGCACTTCAAAGGTAGTCCAGGGGGTGGAACAGAATCCTCAATACCCCTCCTTCCAACGCCACTCAGAGCCATAATATAAAAAGGCTGTTCTTATTAGGATTCCCGGTGGGGGAATGCATTTTTTTTGCAGATCCCTTTTACACTGTCATCTCACTCCCCTCCTCCTCTAACAAATGGTTTGCATTTCAGTTGCTAGAGAAAAACACAGATATCTTAAAGAAGGGGGAGGGGTGCTGTGTTTTTTATGGATAAAAGCAGAATGAGCGAAGCAGCGACAAAGGCGCCCCCTATTTGGGGACCGTCTGCTGTTAGACGGCATATATTATCATCACCCTTATGCTGCAAGAATGTGACCATCACACTGAGAGAAATGGATAATTGGTCTTAAAGTGTACTCGACCCTTTCGCAAAAAGGAAGCACCTTTTTAGAGACAGAATGCTGTGTATCCTTGACATTTATTAAAATGAAATGAAATAGGTTAATTGTGCTAACCATGTAAACTGTCTCTAGGTAAATTATTACATTGTTAATTTCCAAAGATCCCTTCAAGTATCTATCATAGTCATAATAAGAAAGTTCACAATCATCTTTCTGAGCAAAACCCATTCTCAAAACCTAGAGTAAAACTTGGATTTCGTTGTGTTCTTTTTGGAAATACCCCTATGCAAAAAGGGACCTGGAAATCACTGTGGGTTCCTACATGCTTTGCATGGAATCAAAGTGCATTTAGGGAACATAATCATGATGTCAGATCTTTTATTTGCCATTTATGTCCATGATAAATAAAAAGTTCTATGCTTGAAACACTTAGCATGCTATGCACACTGTGCTGGGCGCTCATTTCCTTTTTCAAATCACTCACATTAAAGGGTTTTGAACCATGAACGCTATGCAGTGATTTAGAGAGAGTCAGTATCTAGACGTGAGGACAATGGCTAATATCTGTTACGTCATTGAGTTTTTGGAGATAATGTTTCCCCAAAAGCCGGAGTGACGCTGAATTATAGAAGAGGATGAGCCGAGAGGCGAAGTCATGTCTCATTGTGAAGACAGAGGTGCACAAAGCTATTCATAAAAGAACGACAACCATAGATAATTATATCTATTCCAGGGCAATATGTCAGGACAGACGCCTGTGCATGCACAATTTCAGATTCTTACATTGACGTCTTCATAGTTTGAAAAATGTTTAACTTTATCGTGTTTTAAACTTATAGCATGGGGTTTTCCAATGGGAAATAAATAATTTTTTCAGCCCAAATATCTCAAAAATGGCTGCTTCGATTTTCATAATCGTTTGCAGGTGCCTAGATTTTAGCTTGAATTGGTGCACTGAACAAACATTTTGAGAATCGACATGGCCAATTTTGAGATATTAAGAATTGAAAATGTATCTATATATGATGCATGTGCACTGACAACCAGGTTTTCCAGTTGAAAAAATACGAAACAACTTAAAAATACACACAAACCATATGCTCAGCAAACACGCCACACATATACGCGCAGCAGCTATAACCACACCCAGCATATGCAAAAGCTCACACTATGTACACATTACAAACATACACTAGAGCAACACAATTACATAATTCATGCAATATTTAGTCAGCATTATCATGACCACACAGAGCATACACAAAACACTGTGTACACATCCCAACATATACCAATCCAAGAAAATACAGAATTCCCACACAGCACACACACCCAACATACACATCCACCCACACTGCATACACTACCCAACATACATTCAAGCAAGGAAATACAGAATTCACACACAACATACATAACTATAACCACACCCAGCATACGCAACAACACACACTGCGTACACATTTCAAACATACACTTGAGCAACAAAATGACATAATTCAAGCAGTACGTTGCCAACATCACCATGACCGCATACAGCATATGCACCCACCCACACTACGTACACATCATGGCGTTGGGTGTTCTGTCAACCAACTGGGGAGTGCTGCCAGATGACCTGGAGCCTGGAAGAACACATAAAGAGTGCAGATGACATGAATGGGGTGACTTAGATATGGACCCCAAAGAAGTCATTCTGTAGAAAAATGAAGAGAAGTAAGGAAGAAGATGTGGTCAAGGTCTCAACCAGATGGGGGAATGTAAAGGAACAGACATGTATGTCACTGATAGACTCTGCCCCCTCACCTCCATCAAACTGGATGAATAACAGAAAGACAGTGTGCATGACACCAGGTATTATACTAATACTACTTTGAGTGTATGAGAGACGTTATGCACTCAGAGAACTATATCTAATGTACCCTGTACTGAGGTGGTAGCAGGAGACTTGCAGGCACAACTGAATATTGAGGATTTGTAAAGAAGATCTGACAGGTGCTAAGTGATGTCATAAGGAGAAGATACAATGACGCACTGAAACGATATATGACTACTTAAGAATAAAGACGTAACTGAAGAAACAAGAATAAACATATATATGAGTGAGAAGAAACCATATATACAAATTAGATAAGTAACCAGATGAGTAGTGAATGTATATACAGAGAAAGGCAGGTAGATGAGCCATATAGAAGCTTGCTGCAGTAAAAAACATAACACAGGTGAAGTGGCCATGTTGAGAAGATGGGCGCCAGCTCTCAATGATAGTAAGTGAACAGCCCGAAGGAGAGAGACCAGAGCTGTAGAGCTGACAGAGGCTGCCAATACAAATTCATGCATGAACAAATAATAGCTGTTGGCCAGAGACCAACGATACCACAGCGAGAAGCTACTGAAGGGTACAAGGGGAGTTAACAAGCATAAGGTACAGTATGCCGGTGCGATAACACAGCGAGTAGAGGGGTTGCTTTGACATCTGTGCAGAGCCTGCTGATGCAGGTTCGAATCCCGGAAGAGCCAAAATCAGCCTTTCAACCTTCTGAGGTCGATAAATGAGCACCAAACACTGTGGGTAATAAGCAGCGCTCAGATGCCTGAGGGTTCATAGCGCTATATAAATGTTAAATTATTATTATATGCAACATACGAAGCAGGACATATTTCTCTTCGATGAAGTAAATGGCCGAACATTTATGAGTGCCAAGTATTGAAAATGAGGGATGCAGAAAAGCCTATGAGAGACGAAGCAACCAAGTCTCCCGAGGCCAAGAGGAGTAATGGTACCCAGCTTAATTGAATTAAATAGCACTAAATAAAAGGTGAAATTGACAAAATTGTGGTCTTCTCACACATGATTCAGAACTCAAAAACAAGGCCTATGCATTAAGCTCCAGATGACGATAGTGGTGTACCTACACTCCCTTAATGGTCCCACAGAAGATAACAGGTTGCAAGGTCAACTACAAAGAAGAGACCTTGGCTGAAGGCTTGGCTGATGAGAAATGGTGGACTAATTGGGCCAGTGGGGAGTAGTCTGACATTGTTCTCTGCACTTGAGTTTCATTTTGCTTACGTGCTGCTAGTGAGCCGAGTGTCTAAGGATGGGAGAGGATGCTAACCTATCATGAGGGTCTATGCGACGATGAGCATACATGTTGCATGAGCCAATCTGCTTCTGTTATACTGTTATAATCTGTATTATACATAGTAAGAAGGAAGTTCAAGGCTTGCCTATCAGAGAAGAGCAGCCAATAAAGTAACTAAAACGTATGGAGTATAAGTATATATGTTCCCCTAACCCAAGGGTGCACAACTGATTTTGCCAGAGGGCTGAATTTACCTTGCATGCTGCCTATAGTGGGCTGAAGAGTAAATGTGGGAAAGGCGGGAGGCAGAGCCGGGCGGGAGACTTTTCAAACCCCATTTTTTATTAAACACATGGAAAAAGAATACCTTTTTCGAGGTGTACTGGTCTTTATTTGCATTTCAAACTTACTTTTTGTAGTTCACATTTTCCATTCCACTTTTATCATTTCTTTCTTTGCAAAGGACATATTGGCACTATAATAAATATGCAAACCATACAGGATGAAAAGACTGCGCTCAAACATTTCACAAGTTATGTTGGTTTAGATTTGCAAGGCACAAGCTCTGCCATTTTGCACAGCAACTGGCATGGATGTAAGTGAGCAATGAACCATGAGTGTTTTGGAGATAAATAGTGAACCAGACATACTTGATCAGTGAGAAACATTGCAGCGTTTCTCAGCTGTCAGTTTCTGGATCTCGGGCTCCAGTGATGTTGTTTCTACTGTCAGGATAGCATGGAGATGGTAGTCAGTGAATCTTGTCCTTAGATTGGATTGATGTAGTTTCATTTGTGAAAAAACATGCTTGACAGATTAGGGAATTGAGCAGTTTTCAGAGACTGATAAAAGGCTAATAAAGGCATCTCTCTGTGCTTATTTTTAGGACACCGCAGCACTGAAGTTCAGTCACTTCCAGTTGAAGTTCAGGTGGCACATTGTCAGCATCAGCAGAGAAGGGGTCTGCAAAAAGTTTAAAAGAGGCTCCCTGTGATTTTAATTGTGTGAAACGATTCTCAAAAATGTGTTGCAGTTCATTCAGGACCTTCACATGCCATTGCCATCCTACATACTTGTCATGGGGGAAAACCTCTGCACATGCGGGGAAGTGTACCAGCATCCCTGTCTCCAGTTGGGCTGTCAGAAGTCTTAACTTTATTTTAAAGGCACAAACTGCCTCAAACAGATCAGATATTAGATGTTGGCTTCCTTGCAACTTTAAATTTAAATCATTCAAATGGCCTGTCAGGTCAGTCAGGAAAGCAAAGTCAGCTACCCAGTCAATATCTTGAATGAGAGAAGTGTCCATTCCTTGTTCATCAAGGAATGCTTTTATTTCCTGGTGTAAAGCAAAGAATCGCTTCAGAACATTGCCATGACTAAGCCATCGAAAATCAGTGTTATTTAGGACATAATCATAATCCGCCTTTGACTTTTCGAAAAACGCCTGAAACAATTTGTGATTTAAAGAGCATGCACGGATAAAATTAACAGTTGTAACAATGAAGTCCATGAATTTGGGGAATTTCAAATGTTTTGCACATAATGCCACCTGATATATGATGCAGTGATCATTTTTTTAATGGACAGTCTTCTCGCACAAACGTCTTTTCCAGCAGCCTATAAAACCATTATGCTCCCCAACCATGGCTGACGCCCCATCAGTGGTCACGCCTACCAGAGTATCCCATGGCAAATTTAAATCATCGATAACTTGTTGAAAGCCATTAAAAATGTCAGCACCAGTAGTTCTGCCATGCAAAGATACCAGTTCCTGAAATACTTTGGATTCATTATTGACACCCCAGAAGGAAAATGAAGAGTTGGGCTGTGTCACTTGCATCTGTGCTCTAATCAAGTGCAGCTGAAAAGAATTTGATATCCTTACATTGCATTTTCAGTTGGTTGTAACAAATGTCAGCCATGTCTACAATATGCCGCTGGACACTCAACCGTGAAAGGGGCACAATTGTATAATCACCTTTTTTTCTTTACACACTGCTTTGCACATCTCCATCAGGCAGTCTTTTAGGATATTCCCATCTGTGAAAGGCCGTGCTAACCTTGCAATGAGCTGTGCAACCTTACAACTTGCAAAGGTGGCACATTCAGATTCTTTTTCTTTTTGCGCAAGACCCTGTTGCTTAGTCAGCTGTGTTTTTAGATCACCAGCTTTCTTAATACTTGCTTTATATTGTGAATTTTTCGTTTCACAATGGTGTTGGATATATTCCTTGGGGACAGTTATGCGCTCGAGACAAATGAGACACGAGTACACATAAGGTTTGATCTCGATTAAAAAAAAAACTTCTCAGTCCACTCATCCTGAAATTGATGGTGCTTCTGGTCAATCTTTCTTTTTTTAACTGTGCTGAACATTGGCAGGGACATCTTTGGAGCACAAACAGTGATGCAATGCACCCTAGGGCCTGTTTACTAAGCCGGTCAAGTGGCACAGCGAGTAAAGCGCTCGCTTTGACATCCATGCAGAGCCTGCTAACGCAGGTTCGGATCCCGGCAGGGCCAAACCCAGCCTTTCATTCTTCCGAGGTCGATAAATGAGCACCACACACTGTGGGTAATAATAAGCAGCGCTCAGATACCTGAGGGTTCGTAGCGCTATATAAGTGCCAAATTATTATTATTATTATTATGGAGTATCAGCGGTAAAGGGCAGGTTCAATGGTACTTCAGGGAAGATACAAACTCCACTGTTATACTCCCACTACGATGGTCTAAGTCTACAGTATATACAAATTACATACTTTTAAGACAAGCCTAGAAGCGACAAAAGAACAAGATCAGATAAAGAACATAGCCTTGCTGGCTTACCTTTTCATTCACTTATTGATGGATACTTCCTTCAAGAATAGCGGGCTGCACAGCATATCAAATCCCACGTTTGAAACAAACATTGACCCAGAGCACAAAATGTAGAAACCGGCACAAATGAAATGTCGGAAGCCTCAACATTCTAGAAAAGTGATTTTTTGCAAAATTACAACTGCCATAAAATGTACATGCCCTGGAAAGTTAGCGCTCAATATAGGAGGGTAGTGGCAGAGACAGTGTGGAGCAGCACTATTGCACCCTTTTGTGTTAATGCTTCAAACATACCTAGACAGTGTTCTTTCCACAGGCGTGGGCATTTGTAGTTATTTCCATTTAGTTATTGCATTTGGTTTGTTAAATTAAAGTATGTATATTGTATTGACCCTTGATTGGACATTCCGTTATTTTGTACTGCTATATTTTGCTGTTTGGGCTAGCCATACTCTTGGGAGTACAGCCTTTGTTGGGTCAGGTTTCAACAAAAGATGAAGGAGGTACATCGTTTAACTTTGCCTGTTTTAGCTTAATGTTGTGCAAAGAGCCACGCAGAGAACCCAATTTACTGTAGTATCACACGAAACAGTTTTTACCTGGTCAGGAATCTGAAGTCTACATTTGTCCCCAGTTTGTAGGATCTCTGCATGAAGGTGGATCTGGCCACTTTCTTGATCATTCTTCTGTCTGCCGCCTTGTCTATTTGGAATTGGGAGATGAGATTGCAACATTACAAAACGAGGCAGTATGAGCACTTCTGGACAAGGCTGAAAAACCTCATTGTTACGGTACACACACTTCTCAGGGTTGGCCTGCTTTCATTGGGATTGTAATTGGGCATATTTCTATATTAACGCCCAATGCCATCTCACTACTTCTTCAGAGTGCACTACAGGCACTCCTTGAAAGAGCTGCAATACATTTAATGAGGCAGTACCAACACTTCTCAACAAGGCTGCAAACCCTTCACTCTTACAGAACACATACTTCACATGAGGGTTGGTATGTTTTAATTGGGCTTGTAATTATCTTGTTTCTAGCATCCAATGCCATCTGACTGCCCCTTTAGAGTGCACTACAGGCCCTCCTTGAAGAGCTGCTATAAATGTAATGAGGCAGTACTAGCACTTCTCAGCAAGGCTGCTAAACCTTCACTCTTAACAAACGTATATCTATATATATATAGACCCAACACCCCCCCCCCCGCATCTCAGTATACACACATACATACAGAAGGACCCGACCCCCTTCATGCCCCATCTCAGCATACACAGATTAACATGCATAAACACACACATACATCATACATACATACAGACAGACCCGACAACCTCCACCCCATCTCAGCATACACAGATTAATAAGCATACGTCATACATACATACAAACAGATAGACCAGGCACTCTCGACCCCATCTCAGCATGTACAGAACAGATTAACAAGCATACATCACACACAAATGCATACAGAAAGACCTGACACCCACCCACCCCTGGATCTCAGCATACACAGATTAACAAGCATACGTACATGCAGACCGACTCAACTCCCCCATCCCCCAATTTCCGCATACACAAGGCATTCACAGATTAATATGCATACATAAACACATAGAGACAGACCTGAGACCCCCTCACTCCCATCTCAGCACACACAGGGCATTCACAGATTAACATGCATACATACACACATACAGACAGACCCGACACCCCCCACACCCTCATCTCAGTATACACAGGGCATACACAGATTAACATGCATACATACACACATACAGACAGACCCGACACCCCAGACCTCCACATCTCAACATACACATGCCATACATAGAAAAACAAGCATACAGACAGTACAGACAGACAGACAGACCTGACTCCCTCACCCCCATCTCAGCATACACGGGGTATACATAAATTAACATGCATACATACACACATACAGACAGACCCGAAAACCTCCACCTCCTTATGTCAGTTTAAGCGGGGCATACACAGATTAACATGCATACACACATACATACAGACAGACCCTACACCCCCCACCCCACATCTCATCATACACAGTTTAACAAGCATACATACATACAGATAGACCTGACTTCCCCACCTCCGCCATCTCAGCATACACGGGGCATACACAGATTAACATGCATACATACACACATACAGACAGACCTGACACCTCCCACCCCCCATCTCAGCATACATGGGGCATACACAGATTAACATGCACACAGACACACATACAAACAGACCTGACACCCCTCCATCGCCACATCTCAACATACACGTGCCATACATAGAAAAACAAGCATACAGACAGTACAGACAGACAGACCTGACACCTCCCTCACCCCTCAAATATGTACTTACCAGAGCGGATGAGCTAGAAGGCAGGCACAGGCAGGCCAGCTGGATTACTGGCAAGGTTTTGTGGTGGCGAGTAGGATTCTTGTACTATGGCTGGTGTGGCAAGGCTGAAATGCCTTCCGGCATCAAGCCTTATTGACCACGACAGCCATAATGCTGGCCCTTCATTGATGCAGCACACACGCACTACATGACTCATAAGAACTACGTGGTGCATGTGCACTGAGCCAATGAGGGTCAGTGTTTAATCTGGCCCAGAAACAAACAAAGACTTTCCTAATGGAGGACAGCCGATGCTACTTGCGGGCCGCATTCCAATCGGAAATTCTTTAACCCTGGCGGGCCCGACAAACAACATGGCAGGCACACTTGGAACGCAGGCCATAAGTTATGCACTCGTGCCCTAACTAATGCATAAACCCGAAAGGTTTTATTATTGCTATGTAGGATGATGTCATAGCTGATGTACTTTGAGGTACAAAGCCTTTTGCGTAACTAATCTGCAGTGGGTGTGTGGACCACAAACCGTTGTTCGCCAGATTGCCCTATTTTATTGAATTAATAATAAAGTAGTATTTTGCCATATTCTTTGATTCGTTCTGGTTATTTGGGTCTTAGAATATTTGTTATGGTAATTCCATTCTGCGCTTAGATATGCCAGAAATGTGCTACTGGACACATCACTATTCACAAATCTCAAGGATTGACTTTAGAAGCTACACTGATTTAAGTAGGCTACAATGTCTTTAAGGAATTACATTTACTAGCCTTTGATTAATCTAAAGTGGCAGCAGACATGGCTGGAAGAGTACAACTGGCTTCTTATGCTATATGCTCCCTACCTTGTTTTGTTTCCTAGACCTGCAAGTGTTCTTGTACATAAAAAATTAACAAAGTTTGGGGCTGATTTACAAAGCTAAAAAAGAGTTTATTACATTTCGGTTTTCTTACACTATTCTTCCAAGCTTAGTGAATTAGATTATTAAAATACATACAAAAATAAATAACCAATTATTAAGTGAACCAGCCCAATACAAATATATATATAGATAGGCTTGTTGCTTTCTGGTTCGGTTTGTCCCTATTATTGTAAGGATTTTATACATTGTAGGGTATACCATACATTGCACATATGTGATGCAATGCATGGGTGGGGACTGCAACTAATATAACAATGTTTTCTCACTACTAGGATTGGTTTGTTTCTTATGATTTATCAATTATGATTTATTATTCATGATTTCCACTTATTTAAGTTGGGTCTGGGTGTGACATCCATGTAAGGTTTAGTGATTTGGACTATCATTATTAGATTACAATTTTTGTTTTCATGTTTTTTTTGTCTTTTTCTTTTAGATCAACTTAGATATTGGTTTGATTTTAGGGGCCTAATGTAATGCACTGAAAGTTGTTCTGTATAGGTATGTTGCATATACAGAGAGGTATCTATTTGATCATTTTCAAGATGTTGTCCTGTTTGTACAATTCATGTGTTTTTCAAAATTTCGATATAGAGTTTTGGTCTTTATGAGGAACATAATAAGGAACTGTGAGTCTCTGATAAGATAAAATACAATTGTCATATTTTATATCTGCCATGCTATATTTGCACAGCATGTTGGCACTTTATCAGCACATGTATGCCTTGTATGCACATCCATGTGAACCATTAGAAATGTTACAACACTTTACATATGCACTAGTTGTATTATTATTTCTAAGCAACCCTATGGGCATCGTGAGTCTCTGATAAGATGTTGTACAATTTGCACATTTAGTTCTGTCATTCTATATTTCCACAGCACATTTACACTTTATCAGTACATTCATGCCTTGTACGTACACTCATGTGAACCGTTAGGAACGTTTTTCAATCATTTTTATTCCAAATTGTATACGACACATAGCATTTTACAACTGCACTAGTTGTATAATGATGTGTAAACAACCCTATGGATCTCGTGTTGGGAATATATTGCATGTCGTGGGTTTGTACCAATATTGTAAGGTGTAGCACATTGCACTTTATGATATACCATATAATAGATGAAATAGTATAGGAGTACTGTTACATGCTCTGTCAGCGTCGAACGGTTGAGTATGTCTTAACATGTCTGCATCCTGTACTGTCAGGCTGTACATTTATCAATATGCTGCTTGGTATTTATCCCCTTTGTTTAGTTTACAGCACTTTACAGTTTGTTATATGTATTAACTGAGCATATACTCAGTTTACAGCCCAGTGTACTATATTATATATGCACTGAGCCTATTCTAGAATCCAGTAGGATTGTACAGTGGCATTTCCCTCTGTACAGCACACACCACTTTAGGTTTAGGATTAGATGACCTTTTGACTGTTGGACACACAGGGTATCATAAGTGTCGCATCAGTTACCATATGTGCTGGATTATTAAGAAGATATAGGTTACCGAGTACAGAATGCACATATTGTGACATTCGCATCCTTCATGCTGGACCACGTTGGGCTATGTCGTTTCAAACCGATAACTTAGCACATTATAGAATGCATGGTGCTATTCATTATCCAGAGAAACCATTTTTATGATGGAAACCCACCATACTGTTGTAGTATAGATGACACCATTTTTCCATAAGAGACATACTGAATAGCAGATATGCAAGATGGCCACCATTTTAGTGGTTGATAGAACACTGCATGAATTTAACCAGTACTTATCACAATATGTATAGTGTGAACATCAACAAAGGGCAACAGTTGTATGACTCTCTCATTTTTTATTTAAATGCATGAGCGTAAGTGGGCAGGCTATGTGATCAAGCAAAGGGAGCATTGTGAAACGCGTCATCTTGTCACCATACCCTTTGGTTGTTGGGAATTATGGATTTTATGCAATTTTTAATAAATATACATTTTAAACTCCTTATTTTGACTCTGGCGATGACAATCTATTTTCAATTAAGCCATCTGGGAGTACAACTCAATATTGCCTGTGCTAGCACACCGGCTGGAACAAGATATATATATATATATATATAGTGTGAAGATTGAGGGGCTATCCCTGATATGGCTAGAGTGCGCTGGGCCCACCTCCTCAGAAGAACCAAAAGGTAATACTCTCGTACCCTATTTGACTGCGCTTGTCCTGTTTTGATCACTCCAAAGTTATAGTATAGAGTCTGCATTGATTCATTTTGATTTAATAGTCACAAAACTGTTAATACAGTGGGTCCTCAAAACTTGATGTGAGCTTTGTGAGTGATTCCTTACAGGATACTCTGCGATTCAAGGATTTATCCTCTATGTATAAGAGAGACACTTTTTTCACTATTGAATTATGAAACCAAAATAAACTATAAGGAGAATAATAGGAGACACTTCACTCCTCAGTGGACAACATCAATA